>NC_035434.2:171803277-172403277 GCF_002127325.2 Helianthus annuus | reverse complement strand
AACCAACCATAAGAGAGGTTGTAAGCATTAGGACATTGGTTTGAGATGTGTTTCACACAAGTTGGATGAAGTTTGCATAAGTTTGAAACAAAACAGAAAGTTTTTGGTCAATTTCGGAGCAATTCCAGGTCTGATTTCTCCAAGGAGAAGTCAAGGAATCAAACTACATGATTAACCAAGCAAGTAGGAAAAAGAATCAAGCAATTTCGTTAAGAAATGAGCAAGTTATACCACTTTTAGTGTAGGTGTATCAATCTGCCCGAAAATGCAGCTTTGAGCTTGAATTTGAGAGTGTTTTGGAGAGATTAGAGAGTGTTTGTAAAGTGTTTAGGAGTTGGATTAGTGTGGTATTTATAGGAGAAGGTTTAGGTTAGGTTGTGGTTGAGTAATTAATGTTAAAACACGATTTAAAACTCAAAAACTCACCAAAAACCCGCCCAAAACGAGTCTGTCCGCGCTGGGCTGTGAATCAGGTCATTTTAACGAGTTGATATATATTTTACTGGGCTGATATTGTTCAATGAGGAGTCCCAGCTCAGCTGGTTAATGCGCGTGTGTGTGAGGGTACAGACCCGGGTTCGAGTCCTGGGGTCTGCATCTATTTTTTTTGAATTAATTTCTTTTAGTTTCCCACATGAAACTTTCAGGAAATACATAAACAACCCCTGTAGTTTAAAGTTTCGGTTAATTACTCAAAAAATCCCTAGACTTTAATTAAAACTAATGTTGGGTTATTTTGTTTAGTAAGAAAACTAACTAACTAGGTTAGTTTACTAACTTTAAAATCTAACGAGTCTAACTAGATTATTATAAAAATAAACTTTTTTTTTAAATTGTAAAATTAATTAATTTAATTAACTAAACAATTTATAAATAACCATATTTATAAGGATAAAAGATTTTTAACGATTAACTTCATGAAACTTTCGAGTTTCATTATTTTACGAGTTTCAACTTGTTTAACGAGCATTAAGCGAAATAACGAATCGGGAGTCTATGATAATATATCGTTCAAACGTGAACATTGCACATAAGTCTAACACAAACATGAATAAAATAGCTTCGTTTTCATAATAGTCTCGAATTACTAATGAAACGAAAGTAGATTACAAAGAGAGTACAAGTGTCTAAATATGGAAAGTACAACATGACTTGCTAAAACAAGAAGGGTTCGAAAATGCGGAGCGTTACAGTCTCCACTCCTTTAGGAAATTTCGTCCCGAAATTTAGGAATACGTAGGGAAAAGATGAGGTCTCGTCATGGTTAATCGGATATAATGCGTTTGTGAGTTGTCTAAGGTTATAACAGGTCTAAATGATCTGTAAAACACTGAATTTCTCATAGCACGTTTTATGAAATTTTGGTAACATGGTGAAAACACTTATATATAGGAAGTACCAGCGGCGTATCTACCATGTTTTGATCACGTTGCATATGTTTCATATTTCGTGCAATGTTACGTTCTGTGCCTTACCAAACACAGTAGCACGCTCCATGGTTCTCATACGACCATTACTATAACCCCGTGTGCACCCGCGATTATACCAATCGTCGCATGATCCGCATATCTTGTACTAGTTGCGTATGAATCAAGGTATGCATAATTTTGAAAATAAGATTGCGAGTGTATAGAAATGTAGCATATAAGTACGTTTGTGTTCCAAATAGTATAACAAAGTAAGCGAATCCCTAGGGTTTCGCTCGCGTATAGGTGCGAAAGTATAAATTTTGTGTAAAAGCATGAGCATAGTATAAGTTTAAATACGAACACGCACGAGAGCATAAACACAAAATGCATGCCAGGAGTATGAGTACAAGTATAAGCATAGCGTGTATGAAAAATGAGTATAAATGTGAGTACAAATTTGAGCATAAACGAATGAATGTGAACATAAACGTAAATCGTATAAATGAGAGTATATATATAAGTACGAGTCTAACATAAATCGTATAAATGCGAGTATAACTATGAATTTAAGTATAAACATAATTGTATTGGTATGAGGAAAATATATGGATGTGAATATAAGTTTAAGCATAGTTGTATAGGTACAAGTACAAGTAGGATATATGAGTATAAACACGAATACGAATATTAGCGTAAACGTAATTGTGAGTGTAAGTATAATTGTATTATTATGAATATAAACTTGGACATAAGTATGGCGTAAATGTATAATTTGTGAACATGAGTATAATATAAAGTGTATGAATATGTATATGATTATGAAAATAAACATAAATGTGTAAGCGTAAGATGTATAAATACGAATATGGATATGAGTGTAATAAGTAATAATTTTGTATGTGGTATTAATCGTAATATACGAATTTAAGCATCTAAAAGGCCGAGAAGTTTTGAGTATATAAACAGAATGAGGGGTATATGCGGATTTGTCGTGAGATATAAACTAAAACACGTAAGATAGTATGCATGTATAGTTGTTTGAGCAAAGCGTGAAGTTTAGTTAAAATCAAAATAGATTAAGTTGACATGAAATATAGAATCTAGTTCACAAATGTAAAGAGAGTATAAAATATATATTGGTTATGTGTGTTATACTTTGTGAAAGAAAGGAAATGCTACCCTTGTTTTAAAAAGGATTTACATTCGTTGAAGATGGTTGGTTCTTATGAAGTTTCCTTGCCCATACGTTTTAAATTAAATTGACGTATTGAATAATGGTTGAAAAGGTTCTAGAAGTAAATAAGTTTGCATCGTTTTAAATGATCTTGCATTAAAGAAAAAAAATTTCGAAGTTATAATCGATCGGACGTTGAATCGTAATAGCGATCGAGTTATTACCCTGATTGCGGCAGCACCTCGTGATCGTGTGTGTGTTTATTGTGATATATTGGCCTGAACTCGACGTACACAGAAGCTATTTACGTCGTTTTAACTTCTACAGGTGAGTGCCAATGTCGGCTATTTATAGCAAGTTTTGAGGCTCCCTTACGGACCGTAAGTCCGAACCTTTACGGTCCGTAAGCTAAGCAGTCTAATTCATAGGCTGCCTAGACTCGGTTGTAGCTTGGGTGACTCAACTTCTCAACAAATCAGAACAAAGCAACGTTTTAATTAAGATAATTATCAACTAGGGTTTACCCCCCTCGAGTTTTAGGGGCCCTGATCCTGATTCTGATTGCTCTGAAAATTTTAGGGCTAGTGCAGAATTAATTGGGTGTCAGTTAGGGTTTCCTTATTAACTAATTATCGTCCTAATTATTGATTTTAGTGGCAGTTGTTACAGTGGTGGTGGCCGGCGGAGGGTGGCGGTAGTGGTCGGGGTTGCGGTGTTCGGTGGTGGTGGGTGGCGGCGATGGTGGTCGATGGTTGTGACGACGGGTGGTAGTGGCGACGGCGACGATGGGTGGTGGTGGTCGACGGTAGCGGGTGGTGGCAGCGGAGGATGGTGGTGGTGGTCGGCAGAGGGTGGCAGTGGTTTGCGATGGGGGGTGACAGCGATGGTAGTCGATGGCGATGGCGGCGGGCGGCGAAGGACGGTGGTGGTGCTCAGCGGAGGTTGGTGGCGGGTGGTGACGACGGCAGGTGGTGATGGTGGAGGTGATTGGCGGTGTTTGTGACATAGGCTGAGCGAGGGAATGGAATGAAAAAAAAAACAGAGGGATTGGATGGAATGAATTTGAAGGAATGGAATGACTTATGTAATGGGTGATTTCATTACGTTGACCAACCAAACACACTTTTTTTTTATTCTCTCGCAATCGTTCATTCCATTACACCTCTCATTCCAACATAACAAACATTACCTTATTTTACTACTCCAATTGAGTTGACATGTCATTTAGCTTTTTACTACCTTTAGAGATTGAATAATAGTATATTGAATATAATATGATGTGGAGTGTGTCGAAATGTCGTATTACATTTTCCTCTGTTGTTTTTTATTTTTTTTATTTTTATGTTTATTGTGATTTAAAAAAATGTTGTTTAGCTCTTTAAAAGGATAAGAGATTTTTTCAAGTGTGTAAAGAGACAATGAAATAAAATGTTGGTAATTTTAGTGATTATCAATATTTGTAGTAGTATTGGATTAACTTGTTAAATACTTGAATAGGCGTTCTCGTTATATATTAACCAAGTTAGGTGATGTAGGAATGGCGGGCTTGGTTGTTATAAGGAGAGTGTGTGTAACCGGATTTGGGCCTAATTAATTATATATGCGCCTAATTATTTAAATAATTAAAAAAGAGTAAAAAAAGTATTATATAACGAAAAATGTAAAAAACAAAACATACTTTAAGCGACTAATAACAACCAGAGAAAAAAGTATGCTGAAAATATTCATGAGATCGTAGAACAAACGCCATAGATCGCAGAAAATTAGAGAAGAGGTAATGGTTATTACGGAATAATTGGAGTTGAATAAGGGTAGGGGCGCTCACATAAACAATGTTTCAAATAAAACAACCAGTAAAAAAACGATTCCACCACCGCGTGACATAGCGTCCCTGCCATATGTCATCACCAGAATCGTTCCTAACGTTTGTAGGGTTTTGGCCACTTGTAGCCAAACCCAACGCTATAATGCACAATTGCACATAACATCACAAACACCGGGATCCATCTCAAAACCTCGTTTAAACACTTTGTCAACACACGTCAAAACCGTTTAATAAATATATATTTCCTCTGAAAATAATATATTTAAAATAAATATATACTTTCGAAACTCAATAAATAGTTGGAGATATAATATGTCATATATTATGTTATATATTTATCAAAACCGTTCGTTAACACGAGCACCACCATACATTTACTTATATATACACACATACGTATAAATATATGTACATCAAACACGTAACACTTAAGATATATATACCATACATATCACATACATTTTGAAATCCATAAGTTATGAAAAAATACCGTTTTCATCCATAAATTCATCAAGTTTGTTTTTAACATTAAATTAAAATAACCATTAAAACTGATGGTGATGTATTTATAAGGATTTCTTTTATAAATATAAAATCTGATATTTTTTATTTTTTATGACACTGATCAAGATCTTTAAAAAATTAGGTTAAGTAGAAAAAAACATACTATTTTCATAATATTATGTGTGCTCTTCCATCTAATCATGCATCATGATATGCATACATATACATACATGATATATGTGGATCCACAATTCCACATACATGATATTGTATGGTATCAACATCAATCCAGTATGTGATGAGTTGTCATTATGGACCACTTCAAATGACCCGACCCGTTTGTAAAAAGGTAAAACAGGACACGTATCACCTACACCGACAGGTAACCTCTGTTGGGCCACTTATATATTTTACTATATTCAACTTTCAGGTGTGAAAAAAGCCCCATATTCGGCGCTTTGATCCCTTTTCTTATTAGAAAATCAAAAAGAATATTCTTTTTTATGCCATGTATATATTAATATTAATATATTGCCCCGCTTGCTGTGTACACATATAATATATATATATATATATATATATATATATATATATATATATATATATATATATATATATATATATATATATATATATATATATATATGTGTGTGTGGACGCTCGGGGAGTAAAAGTGAAAGGATACTGACTTTAACGTTATTTTACTAATTTCGTGAAAATAACATTAAAAACGGCGGATGGTTAATCATGCATCATGTGGTAATGTTGATAGCTGAAAGACAGGGGGTACATGCACTAATCAGTCGCTGTCCCGATTGTTTGAGTGTTATGTGTCTTAGGTCCAATGCTTGATACAAAACTAAAATCGAGTCGGGGGTCTCATTGGAAGCAACTTCTCTATTCCTACGAGGTAGAGGTAAGGCTGTCTACATCTACCCTTCTCAGACTCTACTTTAGCTTTGCTATTGGCCGGGATTTACTGAATATGATGATGAGGATATTAATATTAATATATTATTTGTTAAAGTATAACACTTTTGGGAGGTTTTATAAAGATAATATTGCTTTATAAGCACTTGACTTTTTTATGCACTAGTTTAGATTTACAACTTTCAAATTAGTTCACAAAGCTACCTTTTTCTTTTTGGTTGTATATTGTTATTAAAGATGTTTCAAAGTTTTATTGAAAGTAAACCTATTCGTAAAACTAGTATAATACCATATGAATTTAACAAGAAATGTAATATCAACTACGTCGTTTTCATCGACAATAAATTTATGGGGTCTTCTTTGTCATCTTTCGTTGTTAGGTTCTTGGTTCTTAGTCGAGCGGTTCATTGTGTGTCTACTTGTGAAGAAGGCGACCTTCATTAGAAAAAAAGAATTATAAATGGTGGATTTTGTTTTCGGTTGTTTAAAGGCTGTTTGTTTAGCACTTAATGGTTCAGACTATTTGTTTCACGAGCAGATGTCTGAATGGTTCAGACATTTGCCTCTTAATGGTTAAACATTATACTGAATCTGAATGGTTAAGACCTCTAATCTGAATTGATCAAGCAATTGCCTCTGAACTGTTAAACATTATGCTGACTCTTAATGATTCAGTCATCTTACTGATTTAGCACTTAATGGTTCAGATCTTTTACTGTTTTAGCACTTAACCATTTAGAAGTTGTCAAACAGCCCCTAGACTAACAATTAAATTTATGAAAAGATTCCACTATTGAACAGAAGATTTGAAATCAAATTTGAACATAAAACATTATATACATGATTATATCATAAGATTTGAAATCAAACATGACTATATTTATGAAAAATAAATAAAATTGAAAATTTAATGGTGAAATAACTATATCAAGTGGATGAAGAAGGACAGCACAAGTTTGCTGGCATGGCAGTTGGCCTTAAATCTATTATTTCCATTATTATATATTTTGCAATTAATAATACAATATTTAATGAAATAAATAAGTTGATAACTTAAAACTACTTATATTTGAGTTACTAACTTTATACTTTATTGTATGTTTTGTAATACTAAAATTCAAGATGTGTTTGATGCTATATATTTTCCCTTGGATATTGGATCAAAAGATTCCATGATCAATAATGTATATACAAAGATAAAATAAAATATTAATCCAATCATTTTTATTTTTAGATTAGTAGGTGAACCAAAAATCACATTTGGTAGGGATATATTCAATATTTAGAAAAAAAAAAAAATCATAAATACAACGAACAACGGTTGTATTTCTATTTAAGTTCTGTGTGAAATAAATTTTTATATTTAATTGATGAAATTCAATGTTTTGAAAAATCATAAATACAACGGTTGTTTTTCTATTTAAGTTCTGTGTGAAATAAATTTTTATTTTTAAGTGATGAAATTTATTATTTTATGGAACAAATTCATCAATTCATTTTTATTCTGAGATTGTCAAAATTTTCATTCAAAATACAATTCCTGACACTCAATTTTCTTTTAGAAAAGGTTAATTTCACAACACAACCCTTACAAATGGCTAGATATTATTATATAATAAATATTTAAATAAATTCAAATAAATCACGAAAAAAAGTCACTAAGTGGTTGGTTTTCTTCTGTAAATATGATTAAATTTATTATTGCTTCTTCAATATAAATAAATCTAGGATCTTTTTCCTTAGAAAGGCTTAAATCTAGGATTTATTATACAATAAACGTATATGACTTTTAGTTCATTATAACTTGAAAATAAAAGTAAATATGTTTTTTTTATAATTTCTCTATGTAAGCCAATCTTTACATAATACGCATGAAAAGTAAACGTATGTATGCACCTTTTGATAAATATATGATGATTTTTAATTCATTGTTCTTTATAAATTCAAAGAGAAAAACACCAAGTTCTAAATAACTTGAAAAATAAAACTAAATATATTTTTTTAATAATTTCTTTGTAAGCTTGCAATCTTCACATAACATGTATTTATAATTTAAATATTTTTTCCCATAAAACAGTTGCAAGATTCCCGGGAGATTTGATTATAACCAATCTTATTCTAAACTTAATAACTTCATTTTTAAAGCAAGTTAATCCTTTATCAGTTTATTAGTTTATTTGCTGGGTAACAAAGTTAACTATTAAAAAATATTATTATAATTTTTAACTATAAATTTAGATCACTGACGGACCACTAAAGTATTATTGTGTTATCGGCGGAACCACCCGTTCATATTCATCTCCACTCGGCAATAATGTCTATACACAAATTCAGAGGAAACGCAAATCTGAGAAAACCCACGGGTGGGAATCGAAGCCGGACCTAATGGTCCATAAGCTTTATCTCACTCCCAAAATGTCACTAAGCTGTAATGTTATGAGATATCAGTAACTTGAAATAAACACGGATGTTGTTTTTCATTTAGAGTAAACTGCCATTTTGGTCCCTGTGGTTTGGTTAGTTTTGCCATTTTAGTCTAAATCCCAAACTTTTTACATCCGGCTCCCTGTGATTTGCATTTTGTTGTCATTTTAGTCTAAAATTCAAAAACCCCATTTTTTAACTGTTGCAACCTTCTATTTTGTCTTTTAGTTCAGGGGCATTTTGGTCATTTTGCTTTTCATTTAACATTTTCTTAATTAACATTTTCTTTCCCAAATAAATCATCGTCATCCCCAAATAAAACCCTAACTGACTCTCTCTCTTATCTCTTTATAAACAACATAAAACCCCAAATAAATCAGCAACAACTGAGACCTAAATCGATCAGTTAAAAGTTCAATACTCTTTTACGGCGACATCTGTTTGATTGTGATCGGAGTTAGTTGTCGCCATTGTTGGAGAGGTTTTTTGCTGTACGGATGGCGGCGATAAAGCTAGGGTTTAACACAGAGAGCGGAGTGTGACCACCATCGCCGCAACCCAACATCATCTCTCTCTCTCTCTCTCACTCTGTAACAAACACCACCACAACCATGGCTACCACCGCCAACAGAGAGGAGAGAGAGAGAGAAGAGGGAGATGAGTGTTTGGAGAGAGAAAGAGAGAGTGTGTGTGCAGGTTTTAGAGAAAGGGTTCACGGGGATGGTGGTGCTGGCGGCAGTGGGATGGTGGTTGTGGGGATGATGCGGTGGTGGGGGTGGTGGTGGTGGTGTGGTGGTAGTTCAGAGAAGAGAGAGAGCAGCGATTTTAGTCCAGAGATGCGGTGGTGGATGATGATGAATCGCTGAAGTTTCGATGATGAAGATGAACATCTGTGTTTTGATCTACTGGTTGCACAAAAGGAAATGAAATTTAAAAAATGACCAAAATGCCCCTGCACTAAAGGACAAAATAATCAGTTTTCAACAGTCAAAATAGAGGGTTTTTGGATTTTGGACTAAAATGGCAACAAAATGCAAACTAGAGAGACCCAGATGTAAAAAGTTTAAGATTTGGACTAAAATGGCAAAACTGGCCAAACCACAGGGACCAAAATGACAGTTTACTCTTTCATTTAATTAGTAACACAACATATAGATTAGACAGATTATTTATACAAGTATGTTATTATTATTCATGTTCATCTGAAGTATGGGAAGGTTTACCCACTTATGTGGGGTTCTTGTCCGGGAGATTTGAGGTTGAATCCAGAGATGGGCAATTCTTGGTCCGGATTGTTGTGACAGCTCCTGGATTCCTACCTGAAAGTTGGATTATATAAGACAACGTTCTTACCATGTGATTTAACCGTAAAAAAGTCATACCTAAACATGGTGTATGCAATCATACCTTAATATAATATTAGATGCATATAATAAAATAAGAAACAATGTATTTTTAGGGTCACTAACATATTCAATATATGAACCGCAACAAATTCGCCTTTATCAAGAGAGATGAATGAGTGGTGAATGAAAATCAAACAATAATATTATATTCAACAGATGTGCAAAACTCTAAAAACGAGTAAAAGTATCATACCCACTAAGGTTATGTGTTATGGTTTCATATTTTTTTCTCTATCACGTAAAAATGAGTGATTGCCACATCACTTTTTTTCATTTTAATGTGTAGTTGTTTCATAGGTTTTAAATAATCACCATCCATTAAAATAATAATTAAATTATATAAATAAAAAAGTGTGTAAAAAGATGATTGGTTGAATATAAAAGGGTGGGACATTTAGATTTTTTTTATTGGATATCACAATTATTTCATAAGGGCTCAAATGCTGAAAAGGTTGCTTGAGGGCGTGAAGCGGCTCACGCCCAGGAAACTTCATGCTCATTAAAGGGAAGGCTGGGGCGTGATAGGGGTTCCAACCATTCCTAGGTCGCAGTGCTTGTTACTCAATTACGTGTGGCCTAAAGGACAATAAAGTATCATAAATGATAAGAATAGAAACTCACATATCACTTGCTACTCGACCATATCATTCCATTATTAACTTGATCGTCGGAGATTACACCTTTTCTTGAAAAGTGAACTTTATTAGAAACAGAGCCGACCCAAAACCAGCCGACACACAACACAACAACATATTACATAATTACAAATTTACGCCACTCTCCCAGGTAACATCGTTTTACTTCGACCTATTTGAGTACCAAAGGAAACCTAACGCCTTAACCTCACTAATAATATTCTCAATTTTAATTGGCTTGTTCGAGAATTTTAACGCATTTCTAGGCTTTTGATGAAACAATGGTTAACCGGGCAGGATTAACTCACTGGTCTCGTCAAGAAGGGTTAATCCCTTCTTCTCGAGGATCGCTGGCTGGATCACCGGTGGGTTGATCTCCTACACAAGGAAACAAACCATGACTCGTAACAAGGAGGATGGGGTGGGGGGTGCTCCTTGTTACCACTCTCCGGCGTGAGAATCAGTATCTGCTTGGGAAGCAAAGTATGATAGTAGTAGTATTGAGAGAGTTGTGAAGAGATACCTCAAACCTGGTTTGGGGTCGGTATTTATAGCCGAGGAGCGAAGGAGGAGGATGGCGGACAGACTGACGACTTGCTGCACCTTTGCAGGTGTGTCAGGCTTGTCGGGTGTGGAGGTTACGCCACGTCAGTCTGTTGCTTACGTAGCCCTGACAGGTGACTGTCATTGGTGCCACTTGCACTGTGGTGTCAGTCCCACTTGTTGAGCGCACAGGATGCGGTGCGAGCCGCATCGCTGCCTGTGCTAACATCTGATGTTACCGCGTCTCTTGCTTGTGATCAAGAAATACGCGAGATGCGGTGCTAGCCGCATCGTCGTCCGTGGAGACCGTTTGCCTGCATCCCTTGTCGTGACGAAAATGCCCATATGATGCGGTGCCAGCCGCATCGTTATGTTCATCTACTTCTACGCATAAGATGAGGCTTCTCATCCTCTGACCGATTGGATTCGAAGGATGTGACCGCATGGGTACGGTTCATTACTGGTGGGGGTTTGTTTGATGCGGGTGATGGTCGGTTTAGGACCATACCCCTTCAGCTTCCAAATACCCCAACACCCAATTACAACAATAATAACAAATTAGAGTTCCGTAACAAATTAAATTAAATAAGTAGGTATTTGCCTTTGACCAAATTGTTTGGTTTGTCATTGACAATTTACTTGACCAACCACCTCCTTCTAATCGTGCCTATATTTTACTCATGTTCACATTGATTGGAAACGGTCAAGATACATTGATTAAATTGTTTTGGTACGAATGAAATCATATTTTACATATGATTTCTAGAACATTCACATCTTTTGACTGACACCTTGTATTTTTTTTTTGAACGTCCAACATAAGAATCGCCGGGTACTCCGTACGCGGCACCCATTGGCCGAAAGGTAGCCCGCGGCAGCCCAACCTGCACGCACGGAGCCCCTAGCCCACCATGCCACCAGTTCCGGGGAAAACCCGACCCTGCACCCGCCCGAGGGCACGACAATGCAGAGCCGGTAAAACCCGGGTGGATCAGGAATCGAACTTGAGACCTTTCGGTCAAAAGTCTTCCCTCATTTCCATAACCACTAAGCTATAAGCCCAGGGTTCTGACACCTTGTATTAGTTTTGTAAAATGTAATGTTACAAAAAACAATTATTCAATAAAAGAGCGGCAGGGGGGGGGGGGGGGGGGATCGCTACACGTCTAGAAGAAAAAATGCACTCAAACCCAATTTTAATATTCACTAAAGAAATTAACAATCTTGTGTAAAATACTTGATAACTAATAATATACCACTTAATGTTTAATTTCTGATCATTGATCATTTTAACTGTTATTTTTTTCTTTAGATAAACTAATAAAATAATCTTCAAATGAAAACATTCACATTATAGTCATAATGCATGTGTTAAAACCCAAAAAGAATCAAAACATCATAATAACTGATGTACTTAACATTATTGTTTGAGTTCACAGATAATACTAATCTATTATACATTTTGTAGGATTTAAAATTTTAAATCCGCACTACAGAATAAACACCTGCTGTTACTAGACCAAGAGGTTATCGATATTATATGTATAGGATCAAGATTAAGGAAAAACTCTTCTGAGTTATGAGAACTTAGAGAACTCGGCCTTTCCGTGCGAGTTTTGCCCCCATCAACCCTAGATTAAAATGTTAGAAAAGACTGCCGTAAAAAAGATTTTTTTTTTCCGAAGGGCTCTCTTTCGATTTCTATACAAATGTCGATATCGTAACGAGCTGAAACAAAACCAACCAGATTCCCGACGTGTAGTGCGAAACCGAGTTGGCTCAAGCATACCATATCTTTTGTCCGTTTTCTCTTTTGGTTCATATATAGTGAGTGTCTGTATCAAAACGGAACGAAATAAGACTGGCCGAGTTTAACAAGTCAAAACGAAATCAACCAAATTCCCGTCGCGTAGCGCGATAACTCCACTAGTTACTTACATAATTCACTATTAATAGTTTACAAGAACCAACTTTGATCAAAAGTTAAAAGTATAGGGGCCACTTAAGAAAACATCACATTTCCACCACATTCATCATCATCATACATACATACATCACACATGACATCATACATACAAACACCTTTAAAACCCAACTCTTTCCTCTCACATACGCACTTTCACACCCCCAAAATCCCATAAAAAAAATTCAGGGTCACAATACCCAACACCAAACACCCAACAATCTCCAATGGGCAGCTGTTCATACGAATCAATGTCACAAATTTCCGAAAGAATCTTCCAAGAAAACCAATACCCAGAACCCCAATTCTCAACCAACCAACAAACTCCATCTGGGTCTTTGAATTCACGCTCCAAAACGATCAAAAACGCCTTCAAAAAGAAGAAAAATCAAGTCTTTCTTGAAGGGTATGTTGAGGCAACTGATGAAGATGATCTTGTGAGGGCTAAAAGTTTGACTGATGAAGATCTTGATGAGCTTAAAGGGTGTTTTGATCTGGGGTTTGGGTTTAGTTATGATGAGATTCCGGAGCTTTGTAACACTTTGCCGGCCTTGGAGTTGTGTTATTCTATGAGTCAGAAGTTTCTTGATGACCAGAAGTCGCCGGAAGTGTCGCCGGCGGCGGACGTGGCGGAGGAGATGGTGTCGCCGCCGCCTGCTCCGATTGCTAATTGGAAGATCTCTAGTCCTGGTGAGTTTTTTTTTTTTTTTAATTATTATTTTTAATGTTTGTTGTGATGTGCGTTTGACGCGAGCCAAACGCACATCTCAGGCACCCACCCAGGATCTCTAGTCCCGGTGTGAGAGGTTTTTTTTTTTTTTTTTTTTTTTTTTTTCTAATTGTTATTTTTAATGTCTAAAGAGGTGTTTGGATGCACGTTTGATGCGACTAAAACGTGCATCCCAACACCCAGAATGTTTATGATGTGGGAGCGTATCTTTTATTTATTTGATTTTTTATTATTGGGTTTGGGATTTTATATTTATTTGAAGTGTATAAGATCTGGTTTTTAATGTGTTTGGATTTAATTTTTGTAGGTGATCATCCTGAGGAAGTAAAAGCAAGGCTCAAGTATTGGGCACAAGCAGTAGCTTGCACAGTTAAATTATGCAATTAACAAGTTTTCTTGATTTATGGAACAATTTGAGGCATAAATTTTGAATCTTTATCATGAATCTTGGAAAAGTGGGATGAGATCCGATTGATTGCAACCGGTAGCGGTGGTGATGGTGGTGGATGGTTTTCGAATTCTTGATCTGGAGATGGATAATCAATGAGGGGTTGAGATTTGAAGAAAAGAATGTGGATGAAGAAGATTAATTGTAATGAGTTTTGATAAACCAATTTCATAGTTGTATTGTATGATGAATTCATTTGTAGTTTGGAGTAATAAATTCTTGAAATAAAAGGTTCCATCTTGTTATCTTTGTTTGAGTTTAAGGCCGTCCGGTACGGGGACCGTCCCCGGTTTGTTCTGGTCCGGCCGGGCCAAACACCGCCTCGCCCCCCGGCTTCGTCCTGGTCGTCCTCTTCTGGACGTTGGAGACGCTCCACATGAAGACAAAAAACGTGCATCCCCCTCTCTCTCACACCTATAGATACAATATATACATATACATTTTAGGTCCGTCCCCATTTCCATACCTCCATCCTCTTTGCCCCATCCTTACACCCATCCTACGTGACGCCTACATGACGGATCATCCTCCAAAAGAGAACCATCATCATACCGCATAGCCTAATAATCTTTACAGAATTTTTTGAACGGCCAACAAATTTTATTAAATAATTACAAAATTGCCAAGCAGAAACTTTATTAAATAGTTACCTATTTTTTTACTTTAATTAAAAAAGTTTAGTTTGGTAAAACCAACATTGTCTTAAATTAAAAAAAATGCCTCAATCGAATATTGGTATAGGTTAATCATTTGTTGCAAATGATTGCATGTTGTTTATGTAGAGACCATGTGAAGGGTATCTACATGGGCTTTAGATTTCTGGTTTGGTTATAATGGCAAAGAAAAAAATGCAATAAACATTTTTTAGAAAATAATTTGAGCCTAAGATCGAACCCATCGGTTGGTTGTATTATGTTTCGGCCTTTCGGGTTGAAATTAGTCACTTATTTATTGGTCGGATTATATTTTCCGACCAACTTTTCCATTTAAAAAAGGTTAGAAGTAATTTATGCATTACAAAAGCGATATTAACATAATAATCGAACCAGGTGTTCTCCAGAATTACAAAATTTATAACAAGACTTGAGCGGAGAATTGAAATGAATGTGGTCATGGTTGTCGATATAAACAAGCGTGTGAACATAAAACTTGGACGGATTTGTGAAGATAAAGTACGTTTGAATTTATTTTTCGAAAGGGGTTATGTGATATCTAATATTAGATGTGTTAATGTGTTTAACAAAATTGATTACACAAGCATATAGTCATATTAGTTTTATGAAATGGGATTATTAATTAAAAGTCACATAGCCATTATTGTCTAGTGGAAATGTATATGATCGGATGGTTCTGCCGGTGGCGTGATGATACCCCAGTAGTCCGTCAGTTATGCAAATTTACCGATCAAAAAACAAATAAGAGGCAAATCATCAAGGGCGGACCTAGTAAGAGATCCGGGTGGGCGGGCGCACCCCTTGAAAAAAAAAATTAGTGTATTTTATAGGGTAAAATTCTGTCCGCACCCCTTGAAAATTTGGTTAAACCCCTCATCCGCACCCCTTGAAAATATTTTCCGGGTCCGCCACTGCAAATCATTACTTTTTATTTAATAAGTTTTGTTAAAGCTTCTACGGAACTTGTTATTTAAAAGTCCTAAATAATCACTTAATTAGAGCCAAAAAAACAAATTAAATAATTAACGATTTCATGTAATAATGATCGGATAATGCACACAACACATTGTTGTGTGTACATTTCCAAATTAGTGATACAAATCTGAACAACGTAGAACACAAGCCACCACAAGTATACCACGTGACCAAATTGGCCTATTGGCGATCCACCAATACAAAATAATGCACATAGCACATGGTTGTGTGTACATTTCAAGCGAACAAATATATTCATAGCACATGACTTTAATCAAACAATGTCCAGTTTGCAATTTATAAAGATGTTAAAAATATAGATCTATAAATCTATTTATATATAGTTCACAACATGTGTAGGCAATCATGTCCAGATTTTTGGTTGCGATTTTTTTTCTTAAAAGAATCAATCCCGAGCACTATCGGGCACCCATTAGACCAAACGGTGTACTATTAGAGTAACCTGGGTCCACCACCAATTCCGGGGAAAAAACCGGTAACCCCACTTGTCCGTAGCCACGACGGTGAAATAACCAGTAACACCCTTTTCACTCATGGATCCAACCCAGGTTTCTCTGGGTATCATATCATTGCCCACCAGTGCCCCACTCTGTAACAAGTGTGAGTTGAACCTGCATCTCCCAAAGAAAATGCAAGCCTTCCACCATTTGATCTAAAAATTATGGCTTTCGGTTGCGATTGAAAGAGGCCAAGACAAGCTATATATTTCGGAGTACATTATAGGTTATAATAATAACAATCTATCTATTAAATTTTAGGAGTTTTTATACATGTTTTAATCCGTTCAAGCATTTTGAACTGTCAAAAAGGTTCTAATCTAAACAATCTTATAATAAAAAAAATGTTTGAAATAAACCTATAGATGAAGTAGGAATGTAGGATTACAAATAAGAACAAAGACACTCAACCAATACAACATAAGTAGATATCGTTGCTAACATGAACAATAAATAGACATGTAGAGATAATCAAGATCTCGAGCATAAAAACCACATAAGAAGCAAACTTAACAGACCATTATAACTGTTATATAGGGAGAAGCCAAATATACATTTAAAGATAAAAAATATCGTACGAAACCCATCAATCATATAAGAAGAAACCCAACGGACTGTTGCAACTTGCAACTGTTATATATAGAAGCAAGAGCAACACATGATAAAAAGATTAAGATGTAGACAACCTTTTAACCCTAGCATGTTTAAATAAACAAATCAATAATTTGACTCTTGTTTAATCAACTCAAAGATTGAAAAATGATCTTATACTTTTAACATGCATCGTTCACTTTTAAACTAATATATTATCTTTACCTAATTTTGTTTGACTCGTGTGACTTTAAATGACCTTCAACCAATGTTTTAAAATCTGGTATATATGCCGTACCGGATTTGGCTTAAAAACGGTTTAACCAGGTGTATCAGGAGGTTTAATCAGGTGTATCAGATGGTTTAACCGGCTCTACCAGTACAACCAGTCGATTTGAACCGGTTTTTAAAACATTGCCTTCAACCAGTTTAGCTTCTACCAATTTTTAGTATCAACTATTTGAGATAAAAGACAACTGAAACTGACTTATTAACAAGGGTAAAAATTGGCACTCCGTATAGAGAGAACGTTAATCTAAAAATTTCAATAAAAACTCTTATTAAAAAAAACCTCTTTTGGAGTTAAATAAACTTCTGCCGCCGTACCGCTGGTTACCGTATAGTTATTTTCTTGGGCTTTGTTTTGTAATGGGTCAACTCTTTTTGGACCACTAGCAGCCCACCAACAAACCATCAGTCCAATAACATATTATTATTTTTTTTAACGGCAAAAAAGCACTTTATATATGACTATAAAGAGCCAATAACATATTAAAACCTCTAAGCTATAATGAACGAGAAGATCAGTGGAGTGTGAGTAGGGGCCGGGAATAGTTTAGCGTTAAAGAAAAAAGGTAAGTTTTTAAGGTGGATGTCTGGAATGATGTGATATGCTAAGGTGACAAGTTTGAGATCAAACTCACCTTTAGCATTGGAGATGCTCTAAAAGATTATATCTTCAAGTAATAATAAGATAATGGTGGGTAACTGGAGAATTATGGGTCCGTTTGGCTCATAGAATTTTTTTTTTTTTTTTTTTTTTTTTTTTTTTTTTTATAAAGGAATTAGAATCTTGAATGGAGTTGGAATTAATTCCAATCAAATTTTGTATTGTGTTTGGTTTGATAAATTTAAAAAATGGAATTAAATATATTACAACATGAAGATGATGAAGTATAAGTTTTTTTTTGGGTAATTAGTTAACATTCCAGTAGAACATATTCAAATTACAATTCTAAGAAACACTAAATTTCAATTCCATTCCAATTTCAAAGGATTCTGCGAACAAACAATTCCTATATATAAGACATATAAAAAACAATAAAAAATTATATTTGTATTTAAAAAACTCATTTTCAAAGCTTTTCCATATAAACACACATAGAATCAGTTTTAATAAAAAAATTAAAAAAAAGTTTAAGAAACACTTAAAAAAGTAAACCTTTTTTATAGACATGAGTTTTTACATGTAAAATTACTAGTTCCCCGATTTCTCATTTTTTTTATGGTTCCCCAATGAGCTTATCCTATGTGTGTGTGTATGTATGAGGTTCATATGAGAACCTTTTGTGAAAATGAGAACCGTAAAAACCAATATGGACCACTCATTTTCTATTTGCTCTATGTAATTTTGTTTGATTAAACGTTCTCTCAAGTTTTTTTGGTTGCACATAACGCCAAAGGAGAAGATCCACGATATATTTCCGTTGATAGAATTTGAGAAGTGCTTATTGGGGGAACTGACTGGTTAGGAATCGAAATGGCCGGAGCGTTGGAGATGATCCGTGGTATATTTCCATTGGGACAAGTCAATATTATCCCTATGATCAACAACTTCGATTCCAAAAGGTGGTTACAACCATAAATAAGATCACCGGGAGCTCTCTACAATCAACCGCATGCTTCTCAGAAGAGTCCAACCATGCCTTATGACAAATAGGGCATACCCCATAAACCGGAAATAAGGGAATCATGAAGCGATAATTAAGGAAGGATAATACGATATTCCACCAACGACAATATGCTAGCCTAACCCATCTATAGGTATAACGAGAAGAAAATCTTGGGCATGTGGTGCTCATACACACTCAAAAACGGCTTTTTGTCTAACGGCCAAGTCAAACTGTACTTTAATGTTATGGATACTTTTACTAAAAAGAGCACTCGCCAATACATGTTGGGATTGGGGGGAGGGGTGTCCTTATTAGTGAAACCGCTGAAGTCGAAGCTTGGAATCGTATCACAAAGACGAGCCAAAGCACAAACAAAATTTGAATCCATACCACATATGCCACTATCTCTTAAGATGTGGTCCTGAATCACCCAGGATTGGGCCCTCGAGGACACAAACGCATAGGATGAATGCTCTATTGCCGAATACAACCCCAAAACCTAATAGGTAAGGAAGCAAGTCACCACTGGAAGTCTCCAAAGAAAGGACCTTCACAAACCACCAATTCCTCAATCGCCTCACGCAAACCTTTGTCAAAGAATAACGTTGCATCTTCCATGTGTAAAGGTTGACATGTCCTCAAGCCAAAGAAAAGTTTCGCAATTCCCGTATAGGATCGAAGCAAGAGTAGTTCACTCTGCGGGTTTCCTAGTTTGGGTAGAAGACGCATCAAATCTACAACATTAACATCTCTTTTATTTGCCAATCTACTAATAAAGCTTGCGTCTCTACTAAGCCCCCGGCCCTAATGGCCTCCCATGGCCGTAGGAAATCAGCCTCACGAAACTTGCTACCATCACAAGAACACCAAAAGAGCTCAGTTTTCTTAATATTTAATTCAAGACTCAATGTTGGATCCATAACCTTAATGATGTCCAACACTCTAGCCACTTTTTCTGAATTTCCAATGACAATGCCATCGTCAAGATACCAAACATGAAGAAGAAGCTTACATTTGTCTCTAATCTGATGCACAAGAAGGTGCAAAACAAGAGCGAAAAGAAACTGAACCAATGGGTCCCCTTTTGAGCTCCAATGGACCTTTTAGACTTTTTCTGATTCTTTTATAAATAGATTCTTTCCGGTTCTATAAATATATTACAATTTACAATTCTAGTTACATTTAATATTTAAAAAGATGCATATAAAACTCCTTTAAATTTCTTTTGGGAACGACCCTTTAGATTACAGTTTATAACTTTATTTTCTAGTTCTGGTTACATTTAATATTTAAAAAGATACATATCTAACTTCTTTAAATTTAAATTTCTTTTTGGGAAAAATAAAAATAGTTACTTTCCTTAGAAGTAAAGTATCTTTAATAATGGGTCATATCTTCGTTTAAATTGATATGGAAAGCGTATAACCATTGAATTTACTTACTCGGTTACTCCATATATATGGCTATGGCTATATATATTCTGATTTCCGGTTCACTATTAGGGTTTCAACTTTCAATACATGGCAGAGTTTGGTTATGGCGATTTGGTTGAGCTGATACTCGTAAGATATTGGACGTGAAGGATCTGATCCGTTTCAAGAGCGTGTGTAAGTCTGTTATGTGCTCATTTCCTTGGGTGACAATGATATGCGTCAGAAGCTTTACTTTACAGCAGATGGATTTGTATTATTTAATTTTGTATGATATTTATTTTACTAGTTATTTTATTTCCTTTGTTAAGAAAAAGTCAAGTCAAAGTGGTTAGTAATTTCTGCACTATTTTAGGAGAACATGGGTTAAGGAGTAGTGGGTAGTTTGGGTCTTGTTACTATTTCTAATTTTCGTTTGTAGTTTGGTTGTTATTATGAATGAATGAAATGAATTAAGTCTGAGTTTCTCTCTAAATATTCTTCTAGTTTCCACCTATTTTCTGTGGAGTTTGACCCACTTTAACGGGTTATCTATCAAACCAAGTGGTACACATCAATTGGTATCAGAGCGGTCTTGATCCACTCTTATGGACGCTCAAAAATGAAACGAGTCGTTGGCTCGAATCGAGTCAATGCTTGTTGAGATTATTGATTTTCTCAAGAACCGAACTCGGTTACCACCACCAGTTTCCGCCACCGCACTGCCATCCCCATCACCCGCTGCTGCCTCACCACCACCGCCAACCGATGCACTCACACTACCATCTCCACCAATTCTAAAACTTTCAACACCCTCAAAACCCACATCACCATTTGCAAAGACTCATTCCCTGAAACTGGCACCCTCACCCAAACCACCTCCAACAAAAGCAGCCCTTATAGTTGCACCCAAACAAGTACCAACGGCTGGTGTACTCAGCCCTTCCCCATCTCCGAATCCAGCAGCAATACCATTGAAGAAAGCTTGCCAATCATCAACAATGAAGACGAGAGTGAAAACGATTATCGATGTGGCCAAGAAGCGCGAGTGGTGTCCATCATGGCGCTTCACGAAAACTACTCTGAATGTTACCGGTAGCGTCGAGTGGCGGCCTCCGTGGTATTTCACCAAGCCTCGCCCGAAGGACACGGGAAGGATCATCGACTGGCGTCCCCCTTGGCGCAACTCCAAGTCTCTTTCGATTTTTATCCTTGAGGACAAGGATTTTTCATGTGGGAGGGATTGTTATGTGCTCATTTCCTTGGGTGACAATGATATGTATCAGAAGCTTTACTTTACAGCAGATGGATTTGTATTATTTAATTTTGTATGATATTTATTTTACTAGTTATTTTATTTCCTTTGTTAAGAAAAAGTCAAGTCAAAGTGGTTAGTAATTTCTGCACTATTTTAGGAGAACATGGGTTAAGGAGTAGTGGGTAGTTTGGGTCTTGTTACTATTTCTAATTTTCGTTTGTAGTTTCGTTGTTATTATGAATGAATGAAATGAATTAAGTCTGAGTTTCTCTCTAAATATTCTTCTAGTTTCCACCTATTTTCTGTGGAGTTTGACCCACTTTAACGGGTTATCTATCAAACCAAGTGGTACACATCAAAGTCATGGCATTCTTTAATCGCAAGTCCTCGTTTCTTTTTGAAAGTAAAGTTCGTTCGTGCTGATGTGGTTTGGCAGATACTCGTAAGATCAGATGTGAAGGATGTGATCCGTTTCAAGAGCGTGTGTAAGTCATGGCATTCTTTAATCACAAGTCCTCATTTTTTGTTCATCAAGGCATCTGAACCTTAGTTGCAACAAAGATCGCTGCAACAATGAGTCTTTTAATTTGTTTGTATTATTGAGATGAGGTTTTATTAATGGTGGGACGTACCTAAGTGTTTTAAACTTTATTTTTTATAGTAAGAGTATTTTTGTAATTTCACATCAATTTAACACCAAAAACTAAACTTCATTCAAGTTAGGGACTATTCGAGTAACAAGTCGTCAAGAGCATACATGTAATTTTGAAAAATTGGGGACTAAAGGTATACCAGAGGGACTATCCGAGCATTCTACTTAAATTTTTTATTAGAAAGAATCTAACGGGTGTAGAATTTTGAATTTTTATATTAGAAAAAATCTAACTCGGTAGAGAATTCGAGGATTCCTAATTTTGAATTTATGAGAGAGAATTACCAATAATTGAGGGCCTCCTTGAGAAATCAGGAGCCAATCACGCCAGTGCGAGTAGAAATTTTTTTTCTTATCCATCAACGATTGGTCTAGTTGTATCATATCTTCATTTACGAATGTAAGTTGTGGGTTCAAATCTTGACACGTGAAAGGTAAAAATAAAATTAAGATGTTTTGAAAAATTTGCGGTTCAAAAAATAAAATATAAAATGGGCCCTATAATTTACATATAAAATATGGGTAGACGATAAGTGAGCCAAACAAAATTGGCTATTGTTATACTATTTTATTAATTGGGTTTTAAATTTAATCATGGGATTTTGGACCCGGAAGAATGGGCCATGTGTGATCGGTCGCCCACCTTACCTTATAGATTTAGACATAGCCTAGGCCGACCTAAAATAATCGGTGTATAATGGTTTTGTTATTTGGGGAGAGAATCATTGTTAACATGAAAAGTATATTTTGTTAACAAAAGGAAATTATTACAACAAGAGAAATTTAGTAATAAAGTATTTATAATAATGCCCTCATACAATTTACACCACTATTCACTAGTAACTGATTACTTATATCGGCTTTTTTCAAGTTCTCGTAATATGTGTGGTTCTGTATTTAACCCTCTCCTATAGGGGTAATCCAAATCTCGAGTAACCCTCTCCTATATGGGTAACCCAAATTTTCGAGTAATTATACACATACACACATACACACAAGATCTGGTCTTAATTAGAGATATGTATGTTAGATAGAGGGGTTTGGAGGTAAAGGGGTTCCTTGGAAGTATGTTGACATAATTAGAGATATTTATCTTAGATCTGAAACTAGTGTCCGTGCGCCTGTAAGGGATACTGATTTCTTCGCTGATGAGATAGGACTTCACCAAGGGTCTGTGCTTAGTCCGTTTCTCTTCACGATAGTGTTGGATGAGTTGTCTAGGTCGATTCAAGAGACAATTCCATGGTGCATGCTTTTCGCAAATGATATTGTGTTAATGGCGGAGATTAAACAGAGCATGAATGCGAGGTTAGAGGAGTGGCTAGCAGTTTTCGAGGGCAAAGGTTTAAGAATTAGTCGCTCCAAAACTGAGTACCTTTATTGTAGTTTTAGTGGTGCGGGCGATGGCGATGACACTCAAATTACTATTGACGGTCAACAAGTTCCGCAGGTTACTAAGTTCAAATATTTAGGATCGTTTGTACAAAGTGATGGGGAGATATATAGCCACATCGCATCCAGGCTGGTTAGTGTAGGTGGAGAGCAGCCACTAGGGTTTTGTGCTATAAAAGGTTCCCAACTAAATTAAAGGAGAAATTTTATAGGGTTGCGATTAGACCTGCTATGTTGTATGGCACAGAGTGTTGGTCCATTAAGAAAGCACAAGAGCGCAAGATGAAGGTAACAGAAATGAGAATGTTAAGGTGGATGTGTGAGCACACAAGGCTAGACCGGATAAGAAATTCAATCCCTTCAGCTTTGCTAGAGCCCCTCCGCTTTTGGAGTAATCAATTTTAATCTCGTATCTAACTTTACTATTCTTCTACTTTAACAATTTGACATTTTTAGCCATACCTTTTTACAAATTTAAATTTCATTCGACAACATTTGTTCGTTAATTTCTTTTGTTTACCCATATATTTTTTCACTTAAAAAACTATTTTTCCGGTGCATATTTTTATGTACGTATCCGTATAAATTTAAGGGTGTCTACGTTTCGACATACACTTTTTTCTGGAAACGATTTAGGTCAAATATAACACGTTTTCGTTTAAAAAACCATTTTTACTTGCATATTTTTATGTATGCGTTTGTATCAATTCGAGTTGGTCTACATTTCAATATGCTTTTTTTTTTTTTTTTTTTTTTTAATATAATACGTTTTCTTACTAATTTTATGTACGTTTTCATAAATTTTGTTTCGAACTGAGTGGAGTCAAATTGTGGTTTCTTTTTTTTGTTTTATCTTTTTTTTTTCAAAGCTTTAAATAATCCTATAGAATAAGTTATGATTGTACGAGATAGATTCAATTTACTTTACGTTATGATCCAATCGCAATACTTATACATGTTATATTGAGTTCAATCAGATATGTCGAAACACACGTTTTCGTATGGTTAACGTATCACCTAATACTTAAACAAATTCATTCGATGTTTGCGATCTACTCGCGTTGTAAAGCGCGCGGGCCTTATTATTGTAGTATAACTATGAAAACATAACTTCTTTAAATTTCTCTTTGAACAAAATACAAAATAAATATTTCCTTATAAGTATATCCTCTTTAACTTATTTGCTCCATATATATCGTCTACCTCTGGCTATTCTGTTTTATCTGATTTCTGTTAGGGTTTTGTGTTTCAATGGCAGAGGTCGTTCATGACGATGTAGTTGAGCATATACTGATAGGATTAGACGTGGAGGATCTGATCAGTTGCATGAGAGTGTGTAAGTCATGGCACTCATTAATCACGAGTCCTCGTTTCGTTACTCGTCATCTGAACCATAGTTACAACAAAGATCGCTACAACAATGAACTTGTCCATAGAAGAATTGTTTTCATCACACATCCTGGTTTCGGTAGTCATCATCTTGTTGGTTCTTGTAATGGCCTGGTTTGCATATCTTCATTACAAGATCGTAAAGTTTTTGTAGGCAATCCGTTGACTAGAGAGGTAAGACAACTGAGATCACTCCCCCTTGTTATCCACCATGTTGGGGTTTTGGTTATGATTCATCCAAGGATGACTACACGATTGTCGCAGTGGCCAACAAAGGCGAGAACCGTTCATGTGTTCAAGTGTTGAGTTTGAAATCAAATGTGTGGAGAGCTATTGGGGAAGTGAAGTATGTGTTTATTAGTTGGGTTGGTTTCTTATACAATGGTGCCCTTCACTGGATCGTAGAAGATCAAAATCGGAAGCTGTTAATTCTTTCTTATGATTTATCTAAAGAAGAATTTATAGAAATCCCCAAACCTGACGATGCAAGATATGAATGTACTTATACTAGCCGCCTAGGAATTGTCAAAGAATGTCTATGCATATTTCGTGGATATGGTTATTCTTCTAACGATGTATGGTTGATGAAAAACTACAATGTAAAAGAGTCGTGGGAACTACTACCACAACGAGATCGTGATCATGACAAGAAGTATGATAGTGTACACTTCTTTAATTCGGGATTACCCAAGGATGTTGATGCATCATGGTTTTGTAGTGCTATGGAACATAAATATTGGCTGCATATGGATCCCCATTACTATTATATTCATGCTCCTATTTTTGTGAAGAGCCTTGTATCTCCCTATGTTAATGGGAGGCGCCAGAGGAGTGCCATGATTGGTGAATTAGATTCGCCTGGCCTTCGTTCTCTTCTCCCTTGGAATGATACAGATGCACCTATATTTGTGCGGAGCCTTGTATCTCTGCATGTTAATATGGAGAGACCAAAACAGGCAAGTAACAACAAGAGGATTGCCAAGGTGGGTTCTATATATATTATGTATAGATTATAGATTTGCATTTGATCTCTTATCATTCATACATTTGGCCTCTATTTACTTCTCTTCTTGTCTTGTTATGTCATGTCCAGCAATTGTAACTATTTTTACTTGCTCACAACTCTAATTTCTTTGCAGGTGATTAATCAAGGGAAGTCCTTCTTCTCCTGGATCAAATGCCTGATTTCGATGTTGTTGAAGCCGTCAAGAAGAGAAGTGTCGCGCTATGAATCTATCTTCCAATAGTGTCTAGTATGAATCTATCTTTCAGTAGGTTCTGGTTCTTTCTATTTTCAAGTATCTTGTGTTTGATGGAGCTAGTTTGTTTAATAATTTTATCTAATTAATTCTTAGTCCTAAATATTATGTAGTTTATGTTGAATTCTGATGATTAGGGGAGGGGGGTGGTCACTAGCAACAATTTTTCCATTACTCACAACCTTTTTTAGTGGGGGTGGTCATCACTCAGACACTCACCACCACACCCAACAATTTCCCCCCAACCAACAATTACCCTCACAAATAAAACCATCACAGCGTGGAAAAAATAACGAAATCATGTTTTCGTTATACTATAATGCGTTATACTTTCTTGTGGGGGTGGGAAAATGGATTTATCACGCGTTATATTTGATTTCGTGGAAAAAATAACGGACCGCCCCCTTATGCCTTATTTTGTTTACACACAGCCAGTGGCGGATCCAGGGTCGGATTCCACTGTGTTCCTTTTGGTAGTTTTTCACTAATTTTCATTATTTTTTCCCAAATCATACAAGGTTTACACTAATTTTTTCCATTTTCTTCGAATCGAATGGGTTTCTGGGAACCCATGGAACCATGCTAAATCCACCCCTGCACACAGCAGTTTCTAGTATCTTGCCACCGGTGATTACCTAACCCACAAGGCAAACATTTAAACCCACAACGGTTCCACTCTAGAACCAACGACAATCGATGGAAACTGTTGTTTTGATGATGAGTGCCACATTTTGATGCTGTTAAGATTTTATTATTGATCCGTCTATTAATTCTTTCTACTTTCAATTATATCGTGTTTATGGATTTAGTTTGTTTAATACTAATCTTCTAACCATTTGATAGTTTATGTTGAATTCTGGTGATTATTACATTTACATAGAGCAGTTTATCTCTGTGCCTTTGACAAAAAGCTTCTTATGTATATTTTACATATCTTGTTACAGTTGGTGAACAAAGTAGATGATAGTTGTTAACTAAGTGTTTAACCATATTTATATGATTTCAAATAGTTAATACACTTCACTATTGTTTCTAACCACCTAACATGTGCATGACAAATGACACATAACTTAGGAGAACCTACACATGTATGTGTAAATTAAAATTTTTATATTAGAAAGAATCTAACTGATGTGTAGAATTTTGAATTTATATTAGAAAAAATCTAACTTGGTAGAGAATTCGAGGATTTCTAATTTCGAATTTATGAAAGAGAATTACAAATAATTGAGGGTCCTCCTTTAGAATTTAGGAGTCTATTGGGACAATGCAAGTAGAAAGATGGGCCTACTCATGACCTACTAGTCTAGTTGTATGGTGTCTCCATTTACAAATGTAAGTTGTGGTTTCAAATCTTTACACGTGAAAGGTAAAGGTGAAATTAAAGTGTTGAAAAATTTGCAATTAAAAAAAATTGGCCCTGTAAATTTTCATATAAAAGATGGGTAGATGATAAGCGAGCCAAACAAAATAAGCTATTGTTCTACTATTTTTTTTAATTGGGTTTTAAATTTAATCATGGGTTTTTGGACCTGGAAGAGTGGGCCATGGGTGATCGGTCGCCCACCTTACATAGTTACACATGGTCTAGGCCGACCTAAAATAATCGAGTATAGTGGTAAATTATTACAACCAGAGAAATTTAGTAATAAAGTATTTACAATAACGCCGTCGTTAAAAAAAGGAGATTATTACAAGCAGAGAAATTTAATAATACAGCATTTACAATAATGTTGTCATTGTTATGAATGTTTCATTTATATGGTGACTCTCCACATATGTAACCTCCATCTATTGATTACCCTTGTATTAATGTTAAGCCTCTATAAATAGTGGTTTCATGTAATTCGTATTACACACTCAATGAATAAGAATTCTCTCATTCTCTATACTTCTCGTTGTCTGTATATTCTTTATATTATACTTTACATATTAGATGTTGCTATTAGGCCGTTGTTTCACAACGGTCATACAATTTACACCACTCTTCACTAGTAATCGTAATCGATTACTTATTGCGGGTTTTCAAGTTCTCATAATATGCGTTGTTCTACATTTAACCCTCTCCTATATAGGTAACCCAAATTTAAAGTAATTATACACACATACACACATAAGGTCTAGTCTTAGTACATAGCGGATTTTGTCAAAAGGGTTGTAAACTATGAGAGGTGATACGCGTATTTGTGTGAGTTTTGAATTTGAATTGTTTCTAAACACTTTATATAAAACTTATGGAACAATATTTAATGCTTCCGTTGAACATGTTTGATTTCCAAACCAATGTTTGAAATATACAATTCTCGTTTAATGGAAATTTCTATTTTTACTTATGGTTCCATGTGATTAGTGACTAGATTCTGGTACGACACACGCCTCGCGGGAGTTCCCGCTTGTGGTATTTTTTGGGGGTGTGACAGGTTTAAATATATATATATATATATATATATATATATATATATATATATATATATATATATATATATTAGTTAAAAAATGAATAAATTAACTGGG
The DNA here is from genome assembly GCF_002127325.2 of Helianthus annuus. NCBI lineage: Eukaryota > Viridiplantae > Streptophyta > Magnoliopsida > Asterales > Asteraceae > Helianthus > Helianthus annuus. The sequence continues at coordinate 172,374,763 of NC_035434.2, read as the reverse complement.
TTTATAGGGACGACATCTCGTCTCTAAATGCGAACAACTTTTTTTCTTTGTAATTTTAATTATTTATTAACCAAAACTAAAAAAACAAAAAAAAAAATTATGTTTCCATATAGAAACGAAGTTAAATTTATTTTTTAGTTTTTTTTTTAATTTTCATACATATTGATCATTAATAAAATAAAATTAATAGAAAAATATTTAAAATTATAGAGATAACATGTCGTCTCTATAAGTTAAAACGTTTTTTAAAGTTTCCAATTCAACAAACTAGAGAATAAAAAAAATTATTTTCACCTTATAGAGAGGATATATCGTCCCTATAAGATAACCTCTCTTAAAAGGCACGAAAACCCTATTGAAACGACATGTCGTCTTTATAGGGTGATCTATAGAGAGGACCTGTGTTGTCCCTATAGGTGTCGTCCCTATAGGGGTTTTTCTCTAACGGTCAAGTTAAAATGTACTTCAATGTTATGGACAATTTTACTAAAAAGAGCATTCGCTAATGCATGTTGGGCTTGGGAGGGTGTCCTTATTAGTGAAACCAATGAAGTCGAAGCTTGGAATCGTATCATGAAGACAAACCAAAGCACAAACATAATCAGAATCCATACCATATATGCCACTGTCTCGTAAGATGTGGTCCTGGAGCACCAAGATTGGGCCCTCGAGGCCACAAAGGCATAGGATGAAGTCTCTGCTATCGAATACAACCCAAACCCCAAAACTTAATAGGTAAGGAAACAAGTCACCAATGGAAGTCTCCAAAGAAAGGACATCCACAAACTACCAATTCCTCAATCGCCTCACACAAACCTTTGTCAAAGAATAGCGCTGCATCTTCCATGTGTATAGGTTGACATGTCTTTAAGCCAAAGATAAGATTCGCAATTCCCATACATGATCAAAGCAAGAGTAGTTCACTCTGTGGGTCACCGATTTTGGGTAGAAGACGCATCAAATCTATAACATTAACAACTCTTTTCATTGCCAACCTGATTATAAAGCTTGCGTCTCTACTAACGCCCCCCACCCTTCACCCTCAGAAATGGCCCCCCGATGTCCGTAGGAAATACAGCCTCACGAAACTTGCTACCATCACAAGAAGGCCAAAATAGCTCCGTTTTCTTAATATTTAGTTCAAGACCCCCAATATTAGACCCACAACCTTAATGTTGTCCAATATTCTAGCCACCTCTTATGAATTTCTAATGATAGTCCTATCGTCAAGGTATCATGCATGAAGAACAAAGCTTACATTGATGCACAAGAGGTGCAAAATAAGATCAAAATGAAGTGGACCCAATGGGCCCTTGTTGAACTCTAGTGGTGGACCCTTTAGATTTTTTTTCCGGTTCTATTATAAATAGATTTTTTTCCGTTCTATAAATAGATTACAATTTACAATTTTATACCCTTTAGATTTTTTTCCAGTTCTATTATAAATAGATTTTTTCCGGTTCTATAAATAGATTACAATTTACAATTTTATTTTTAGTTCTAGTTACATTTAATATTTAAAAAGATGCATATAAAAAGATGAAGTTAATGGAGGATGTATTGGAGGATTTTGAGGCGGTAGAGGTCGATGGTTTGGAGGCTTTAGATAACACTTTTGATTTGAATAGAGCACCTGTGGATGAAGTTCAAAAAGAAGTCGAAGCCACTGTGGAGGTGGAGAAAATTGCTGGGTTCAGAGTGTCAAATTTTGTTTCGGATATTAATCAAATTGTTTTGGATGAATTGGTGACTGTGCGTCCGTCATGAATTGGTTGAGCATGAATATTAGGGGTTTTGGAGGTGACTATAAACCGGCTTGGGTTAGCGGCTTGGTCAGGAAACATCATGTTTCTTTTTTGTGTTTGCAAGAGACGCAAGTCTCCACTTTGAATTCTTGGTCCATTGGTCGTTTTTGGGGTAAGGTAAATATGGAATTTGAATCTGTTAGCGCTGTGGGTAGGTCTGGGGGATTGGTCTCGGTGTGGGACCCGGGGGTGTTCTCGAGAGTGAAAGTTTTCAAACATGAGTCGTTTATAGTGATAACCAGGAAGTTAGTGGGTTTCGATGTTATCGTAAATGTGGTTAACATTTATGCGTCTAGATTTTTTTCTAAAAGAAGGGCTCTGTGGGATGAGCTGAAGAGGATAAAATCTGGTGGTGATGGGTTGTGGTTTCTTGCGGGGGATTTTAATGAGGTTAGGGAGGAAGGGGATATAATGTTATCTCGGTTTGATAGTTATGGAGCTTCGTTGTTTAATATGTTCATTGCTGAATCGGGGTTGCTGGAATATCAAATGGCGGGGTACAAATTCACGTTTATGCCAGAAGATGGGTCGAGTATGAGTAAGATTGAACGGGTTTTGGTGTGTGACGAATTCATGAATAAATGGCCCTCGGCGCGGTTTGAATCCCTTGAGAGGAACTTGTCAGATCATAGCCGATTACTTTTGTCGTGTTCGGTAATGGATTTTGGCCCGATTCCGTTTCGGTTTTATAATAGTTGGTTGTTATATGATGGAATTGGGGAAGTGGTGAAGCAAGTTTTCGGGGATCATGTGTCTAGTGGCAGCAGTATGGAAAGTTTTGTGGGTATCCTTAAGTGTTTAAAAGTTAGATTAAAAGCTTGGAGAAAAGAATGTAAAGAGATTGAGGATAAAGAATTGTTTTCTACTAAAGAAGAGGTAGAGTTGATCGAGAAAGCTGGGGAGAGTAGAAATCTTACTTCTGAAGAAAGGGAGAGGAGATTGAATGGTAGATGGAAAATAAAACAATATGAAAAAAAAGAGGTTGTTTGACTTGAAACAAAAGGCGAAGCTTAGATGGGCGAAATTGGGAGACGAAAATTCGAAGCTTTTTCATGGTTTAATTAATTGTAGGAAGGCTAGGAACCGGATTAATTCTTTAGTGATTGATGGTAGGATAGAAACTAATCCGGTTAAGATTAAAAATGAGGTGAAAGGCTGTTTTGAATCTAGATTCTTGGAGCCTTTTTGGAATTGGCCCTCGTTAGATGGAAGGGGCTTTAATAGATTGTCGGGTGTGCAAGCTGATTCTTTGGTAGTCGGGTTTTCTAGAGATGAAATTAAAAATGCGGTGTGGGCGTGCGGTAGTGATAGGGCGCCGGGGCCCGATGGTTTTTGGTGTAAGTTTATTAAAAAGTTTTGGGACTTGTTTGAGAGCTTTTTTGTTGATGTCCTTAGAGATTTTCACAATAAAGCATATATCAAGCGAGGGTGCAACGCTTCTTTTATAGCTCTTTTTCCCAAAGTTAGGGACCCGAGGGTGGTAAACGAGTTTCGGCCTATTTCTTTAATTGGGGTGTTATATAAAGTTATAGTGAAGATCTTTGCTGTTAGATTGAAGAAGGTGTTGAATGATCTTGTGGCTCCGGTTCAGTCGGCTTTCGTGGAGGGTTGATCGATTCTTGACGGGCCGTTAATTATTAGTGAGATTCTTACTTGGGCGAAGAAAAGTAAAAATAACATATTGTGTTCAAAGTGGATTTTGAGAAGGCTTACGATTCGCTGAATTGGAAGTTTTTGTTGTCAAGTTTGAAGGCAATGGGTTTTCCTCTTTTGCGGAGGAAGTGGATAGGAGCCTGTTTAAAGTCTAGTTGGGCTTCGCTGCTTGTTAATGGTTCGTCGACTTCAGAATTTCAATTACAAAGAGGTCTTCGTCAAGGTGATCTTCTGTCCCTTTTCCTTTTTATCTTGGCTATGGAAGCGTTGAATGTTATCATGAATAGGGTGATGGATAGGGGTAAGTTTAAAGGGGGTAGTCTTCCAAATAATGGGCCGTGCGTTTCTCATTTGTGTTATGCGGATGATGTAGTTTTTTTAGGAGAATGGTGTAACGAGAATATAAAAAACCTTAATCGGGTTCTTAGATGCTTCTATCTTTGTTCCGGGTTGAAGGTTAATTTGAGCAAATCCTCTTTGTTTGGCGTTGGGGTTAGCAAGCAGGATGTTGATAGTATGGCGGATGTGTTTGGTTGTAGAGTGGGAGTGTTTCCTTTTGCTTTTATAGGGTTGTCGATAGGCGCTAATATGAAGCGTAGTAAGTGTTGGAAGCACGTGGTAGATAAATTTAACTCAAAACTTTCTGCATGGAAAGCTAGATGCTTATCGTTTGCTGGAAGGATTGTACTTGCAAAAGCGGTAATGGGCGCTTTGCCTAATTACTATTTTTCGTTGTTCCCCGCACCTAAGAAGGTCATTAACACCCTTGAAGCCATTAGAAGGGATTTTATTTGGGGTAGGAAGGAGGGTTCGTATAAAATCCGATGGATTGTGTGGAGTAAATTGACGAAACCTAAAAAATATGGAGGTTTGGGTATTGGGGACCTTAGGAGTGCGAATCTTGCGGCTTTGGCTAAATGGTGGTGGAAATACAAAGTAAATCAAAGGTCTCTTTGGGCAAGTGTGGTGAGTTCAGTTCATAATGATAAAAGGAATGTGAGTTTTATTCCGATTAATCGCAAATTCCCTGGTGTGTGGAAAGATATTGCTTTGATAGGGAAGGAGTTCGGTAATCTTAGTTGTTCGTTAAGAGATAATTTAGTTGTTAAAGTTGGCTCCGGCGTGAAGGTCAGTTTTTGGGCAGATTGTTGGATCGATGGGGGTAGTCTTATGGATTGGTTCCCGGCGATTTATAAGATTGCAAGTTCTAAAAAAGCGACGGTTGCGGATAATATGGTGATTGTTGGTAAGGAAGTGCAATGGACGATAAAGTGTGACAGGCCCCCTCGAGATGAATTGGAATGGGCTCAGTGGGCCGGTTTGTTATCTGTTATATGGTGTGAAAATTAGTGATGTGGAGGACAAGTGGGTTTGGAAATCGGATAGTAATAATGTTTTTAATGTTGTAGCAGTTAAGGACCAAATTATGAAATGCTCATGGTGTGTCGAAGATGAATGGAAGTATTGGAATCGATGGGTTCCACCGAAAGTAAATTTGTTTACATGGAGATTTGGATTGAGTCGTATCCCGGTTAAAGAAGAGTTGTTAAAAAGAGGGGTTGCCATTCAGAATTCTATATGCTTGCGGTGTGATGAACAGGTTGAATCTGTAGATCACTTGGTGTGCAAGTGTTCTTTTTCGTAATCTATTTGGTGGGATATTTTAGCTTGGGTAAAGGTTCCGGCTTCGGTGGTCTTTGGTTCGTGTTTGGAGGTTTTAGAGTTTATTGAAGTTAGAATTGGCTCCAAGGTGTGGAAGAAGGTTTTAAACATTAATATTCAGACGACGATTTGGCACATCCGGAAGGCTCGGAATGAGAAGGAGTTTAATGGCGTCCAACTTTCGAGGAACATGGTGGTAGAGAATATCAAGGCTGACTCTTTTTTATGGCTTAAGAGTAGATCGAAGAATTTGATAATTTAGATTGGGGAAGATGGGTGGATTTCAATGTTAGAGACGTTATCCTTTGATTTGGGCGGTGGGGGTTGTTTGTGTCGGTCGTTTTTCTTGTTTTTCTGTGCTTTTGTTCGGGTTTTTACAACATATACTAACATATACTGACCCTATTCTATAATCATAGAATCTTCCCTTTCAAAAAAAATATATATATAAAACTCCTTTAAATTTCTTTTTGAAACGACCCTTCAGATTACAATTTTCAACTTTATTTTCTAGTTCCGGTTACATTTAATATTTAAAAAGATGCATATATAACTTCTTTAAATTTAAATTTCTTTTTGGGAAAAATAAAAATAGTTACTTTCCTTAGAAGTAAAGTATCTTTAATAATGGGTCATATCTTCGTTTAAATTGATATGGAAAGCGTATAACCATTGAATTTACTTACTCGGTTACTCCATATATATGTATTCTGTTTTCCGGTTCACTATTAGGGTTTCAACTTTCAATATATGGCAGAGCTTGGTTATGGCGATTTGGTTGAGCTGATACTCGTAAGATTGGACGTGAAGGATCTGATCCGTTTCAAGCGGGTGTGTAAGTCATGGCATTCTTTAATCACAAGTCCTCGTTTCTTTTTGAAAATAAAGCTCGTTCATGCTTATGTGGTTGAGCAGATACTCGTAAGATCAGATGTGAAGGATCTGATACGTTTCAAGAGAGTGTGTAAGTCATGGCATTCTTTAATCACAAGTCCTCGTTTCGTTAACCAGCATCTGAACCTTAGTCGCAACAAAGATCGCTGCAACAATGAACTTGTCCATAGAAGAATTACTTGTGATCATCTTGTTGGTTCTTCCAATGGCTTAGTTTGTATGACTCCTGAAAATTATTCCAAAGTTATAGTAGTCAATCCGTTGACCAAAGAGGCAAGACAACTGAGTTCACTCCCCTCTCGTTTACAAGCATGTTGGGGTTTTGGTTATGACGCATTCAGTGACGACTACAAGGTTATCGCAGGGGCCAAGAAAGGCTATTATAAAACATGTCTTCAAGTGCTGAGTTTGAAATCAAATGTTTGGAGATCAATTGGAGAAGTGAAGTATAGATTTTATACTAAGATTGGTATCTTATGCAATGGTGCACTTCACTGGCTTGCAGTTGATTAGGGGTGTTCAAAAAACTCGTGGCTCGAAGCTCGCTCGAAAAAAGCTCGAAGAAAGCTCGGCTCGAAATTGGCTCGGTTGTTAACGAGTCGGCTCGGCTCGGCTCGGTTTGTAAACGAGCCGAGCTCGAGCTTTGTCTGGCTCGGCTCGTGAGCTCGTGAGCTGGCTCGATAAGGTTTACATCTTTCATTTTTTTTTGTCCCACATCGCTTAGAAAACAAAAACTAAGGGAGTGTTTCCCCTATAAAAGAAGGTAAAGACAATGTTTCCCCTATACTTGCATATTTAGCCATATGGTTAAATTAAATGGCAATTATGGCCCTTAGTCTATGAAGAAATTCATTTTAAGGGCTTTTTAAGTAGTAAATTTTGCGGTTTTTTGTTAGTTCGAGCTAGATCGAGCCGAGCCGAGCTAGCTCGAATTCTAATCGAGTCGAGCTTGAGCCTCAAATCTCAGCTCGATTTGAAATTCGAGCTTGAGCCGAGCTAGCTCGAATCGAGTTCGAGCCGAGCTAGCTCGAATCGAGTTCGAGCCGAGCTCGAGCTGGGTCTAGCTCGGCTTGACTCGGCTCGTTTACAGCCCTACAGTTGATAAAAATTTTAAGATGTTCATTCTGTCTTATGATTTATCTAAAGAAGAGTTTAAAGAAATCCCCCTACCTGATGATCCAACATGTATATGTTGTTCTTGTAAATGCTATCTGGGAATTGTCAAAGAATGCCTGTGCATATATTTAATCGGGATGATCATGGTTCTTCGTATTATGGTTATCCTTATCACAACGCATGGTTAATGAAAAAGTACAATGTAAAAGAGTCGTGGGAAATGCTACCACATTGGCGTGATCAGGAGACGAAGCGTGATATTGTACACATCTTGAGATGGGTATTAACCAAGAAAGATGATGAGTTATGGGTTTTCCTTGCTTCGGAACATCACTATAGGGAGTATATGGATGCCCCTATATTTGTGGAGAGCCTTGTATCTCCCTATCTTAATGTGAGGCCAAAACAGGCAAGTAACAACAAGAGGATTGCCAATGTGGGTTTTATTTTTATATATTATGTACAGTTTATTGACTTTTCCTTGACATTTGTTATCTTATCATTCATATTTGGCCTCTATTTACAACTCATCTTGGTATGTCTTTCAAGTTGTAACTGTTCTTACTTGCTCACAACAATAATTTCTTTGCAGTTGATTAATCAAGGGAAGTCCTTCTCCTGGATCAAATGACTGATTTCGATGTTGTTGAAGCAGTCAAGAAGACAAGTGTCGCGCTATGAATCTATCTTTCAGTAGCTTCTGGTTCTTTCTATTTTCAAGTATCTTGTGTTTGATGGAGTTACTTTGTTTAATACTTTTATTTAATTAATTCTTAGTCCTAACCATTTTGTAGTTTATGTTGAATTCTGATGATTATTATGTTTACACACAGCAGTTTATCATAAAAATTCTTATATATATGTAACGTATCTTGTTACACTTGGTGAACAAAGTAGATGATAGTTGTTAATTAACTGTTTAACCAACATATGTATATGATTTCAAACAGTTAACATAAACCAGCTACACATGTGCATGTATGACTAATTACACATACCTTAATAGAACATACACACACGTGTGTAGAATTTTCATTCTTTTCAGGGCCGGCTCAACCATTTTGGAGGCCTAAAGCTTACTTGTAAAATGTGGCTCTTTTAGAATTTCATTTACAATAAACTCTACAAAGAAAATGATTTCATAAACCAAAATGTTAGTCATTAATATTGATTATTTTCTTCTCCTTACATGCGTAAAGTGTATACTACAATGATAAGCTCTGTGTTTGCAACTACCTAAAAAAAACCATGTAATTACTTGGCACTTGATTAAAAGAATACTTAACAAAGGCTAAGAAACACCCAGATTGATTGTCTAAGAGAAGAATGAAATTACTAAACGTACCTCATGCAATTTTAATTTTGCTATAAATGTATCACATAAACTAGAATAAACACAGATCTTGATTATCACGAGAACTAAAAGGTCGCTCATTTTGATTAATGGTTATCCACATATATTTAAATCTGATAATTATTGTTGTGGTTACTTCGACTCCCAAGCCCAATCAGCATTAACATCTAAATGTATATAAAAAAGATTAAAACTAGAGGCCCTTGCAAAGTGGAGGCCTAAAGCCGTAGCTTCACTTTACTCCCTCTAAGGCCGGCCCTGATTCTTTTATGTTAGAAAAAAATTAAGTGATAGAGAATTAAACCATGTAAAATTTCGAATTTAATTAGGAGAGAGAGCGTCAATGTAAGGCTAGCCTACTTGGTTAAAGTCTTATAAAAAAAAAAAACTAAGACCGTGCGTAGTCGTCACTTTATGGGACATTTTTATGCCCAATTGGGTCGGGTTGTCTTTTTTTTTTTTTTTTTTTAAATTTTGGCTGTTTGGCGTTGTTTTTTCCACGCCCAACTTCATTCCTTTTCACCAATCACCTTGATCTTTCTTTTTGTTTGTCCAATGAGATTATTTGATTTTTTTTATTTAATTTTGGGTAAATTACACTTTTCGTCCTTTATGTTTGTATTGGATTGCAGTGGATAGCCTTTAACTTCAATAATTACAGTCACAGTCCTTTATTTGGAAAACTCATTACACCATACGCCCTTTATCATTAAGCTGGTTAAAATTTTCAGTTAAGTTAGACATGCGCCTTGCACATGAGGGTAAATTCGTCTTTTCACTATATATTTTGCAATAAATATATTATGTTCTTTAATCTATGTCCTCTGTCTTCCCTCTAGATATTTATAAACTGTCTCTCCCTATATACATTGTCTGCAATAGAAAAGAACACTTCATCTGAATCTTACACACACCACACCACCGCCTCCATACAGATCGCCACACCCCCACCCCCACCTCCATCCTGATCTGCGAGAACCACCATCACTGCCAAACTACCATCAGATCTGTTAGCCGAAACTTCTAACCACCACCGGTGACGAAACCCTAGTACGCCGCCTTCACCTTCAGATCTATTCTCGGAATCCGCGTCAGTTACACCATCGTAGAGAAAGATCTAGTGATGTGCAACGAGATTGTAAATAAGATGTTGAAACGTGTCAGGATGCTAGAGCATATGCAGAATCATTTGCAGCAACAACAATCCAGCAGAATGAAATGTTAAGCGAAGAGTTGGATGATGTCAAAAAACAAGTTAAATAGCTTGAAACAAGTCATTCAGAATTGAAATCGGACTACCATTACTACGATGTGGACGGTTGCGATTTGAGCCATTAACTGTAGGCTGCACAAAGTTATATATGTATCATCTTCTTCCCAAAACAATTAGATATGAAAAAGTAGTTTTGATTTAGGCACACGGGGTGGTCAAGTTATATACCGTGATACTATTGTATCACTCGTGGAACACCGCCCCGCCCAATTCCCATCACTCGTGGTCAAGTATAACGAGTTATATATATAACGCGTTGAAGTTGGAGGGTGATGAATGTGTATCTTTTACATTGTGTATTAATACTTGTAAATTGAAATCCCATCACTAGTGATACCACCCCCTACATTTCTATCACTAGTGATAGAATATTGATTGCTGACATGGCATGATTTGATTGGATAGTGAGAGTGATAGAAACTATCACTAGTGAACCACCCATTCTCCCCTAAGTTTTCATTAGGTGATTTAGGGGTTTGTTGGATTGAAAACAGAGAGAGAGAAAGAGGGAGAGAGATAGTTGAGAGGAGAGAAAGAGATAGGCTTTAGGTGTATTTTAAACAAACAAGTAAAATTACTGATTTACCCTCATGTGCAAGTCACATGATCAAACTTAACTTAAAATTTTAACATGGTTAGTGTCAAAGGACCTAGGGTGTAATGTGTTTTCCAAATAAAGGACTGTGACTGTAATTCTTGAAGTTAAAGACTATCCATTGTAATCTAATACAAACATAAAGGACGAAAAATGTAATTTACCCTTTAATTTTATTACAAACATAATGCTCCACAATGCCCACATTCCCACAACACCCATTTTAGAAAACGTCCCATAATGCCCCATTGCTGACTGTGCTGCCACATGGTGTAAAACGCCTAAGGGTAGGGGCATTACTATACACATGGTGTAACAGATGGTGTAAGAGATGGTGTAAGAGAGAATTTCAAATCAAGGATTGTGGTCATCTCCATTGAGGTTATACTAAATTTTCTATATTTGTGCATATAGCCTTGTATCTCTTCATGTCCAACGGAGGCGAAGCTGGAAGTAATAACAAGGGTTATATTCTTTTCTCTTTTCACATAGATTTGATATATCCTATTAGTTTTGGTCATCATTATCTATGCGGAGTAAGAAGATATATAGACACTTTTTCATGGATATACGTCAAATAGAGTGGAGATACAATAGGAAGTTTATTTGGCTAGGAAGGATAGGAAGTGATCTTGACCATCCATTAAGTTAATCAAGGGCTAAGATTAAATCAGGGAAATTGAAAGGAAGAAAAGAGGCGCGTGAGTTTGTTCAAGGGCATTCTAGTCAATCCAAGCCAATAGTTTCTCTCCTCCAATTCCCCCCCATTTTTTAAACGTTAATAACTCTTTCATACGACATTATTTTTTTATAAAAATTGCACAAAAAACGAGCGTTTTTTTATCTTTAAAACGAGTATACTATTGCTATATTTAAAAAAAAAAAATTTAAAACCCAGTTGCGTAAAACGCAATAGAAAACCACCAGTTACGTAAAACGCAATGAAAAAAAACCTAAAAAATGACATTTTTCTAAATCGCAATGCACCAAAAACACAAAGAAATTACTTATTTGTAAAACGCAATGGCCAGAAAACACACAGAAATTTCTTATTTGTAAAACGCAATGACCAGAAAACACATAAAAATGTGTTTTACCTAAAACGCAATGCACCAAAAACACAAAGAAATGACTTATTTGTAAAACGCAATGGCCAGAATACACACAGAAATGTCTTATTTGTAAAACGCAATGGTCAGAAAACACATAAAAAAGTGTTTTACCTAAAACGCAAAGCACCAAAAACACAAAGAAATGTCTTATATGTAAAACGCAATGGCCAGAAAACACTTAAAAATGACTCATTCTAAAACGCAATAGACTGAAAACACCTAAAAAATGTGTTTTACCTAAATGAGCCAATTTATAGAAAACACACAGCTCAACCCCAGCCATGGGCTCTGCCCCTTGGACCCCGCCAGGGGCTCCCGCCCCTGGGACCCCGCTACCGGGGGCTGCCGCCCCCGGACCCCCGCAAAGATCGTAAAACGCAATGACTAAATCAAAAACCCAGATTATGAAAATGAAATTAAAGAATTTCTTACATGGATCGAAGCCGATTTCTTCATCAATTGACAAAATTTGAATGATAGAAACACTTATCAACGCTCGAATCGAACGAATCGAGTGATTATCTCCAAAATCATCGGAAAAAAACGAGATTTTTTTATGAAATTAAACTGGGTTTTCTTCAAAAAAAGCTGAAGAACACGTTGATCGGGTTCTGAATCATTGATTGGTGATGAAAATCGCACTATAATGTAGTGATTATTGAGATAGAAAGTGAAGAAATAGTTGAAGATGGTGGGTTTTGAAAATGGTGGGTTTTTGAATTTACTGGGTTTTGAAAAAGGAAGAAGAAGGAGTTGGATTGACTAAAATGCCCTTTCTCTTTATTTTAAAATTTGCCACATGTCATAATCCTATGGCTTCCTATCATTCCTAGCGAAAATTAACTTGCTATTTAATCTTTTCCCACCTCAAATATTCATTATGACGAGTTTTTGGTTAAATTTAAAAATATATAATTACTTTTTTCTTTATTTAATTCAACTGAACAAAGTATATGTTTGTCACACATGTTGTAGTTGCACCGATACTCATAAGATTTGATGTGGAGGATCTGATCAGTTGCCAGAGAATGTGTAAGTCATGGCATGCTATAATCACAAGTTCTAATTTCACTAATTATCATCTCAACCTTAGTTACAATAAAGATCGATACAACAGTACAACTTGCCGTAGAAGAATTAAGTTAGACGTCACGAAATCTAGCCTGTTAATAAAGGCTTATTTGTAATGTTTAGCTAACGCATCATCTGACTTTGCTTTTTGTGTTTTTTATGACGTGACACTGTTTTGTGACATGGTAGCTGATGTGAGGAAAGTGTTGGGTTAGTTTAGGATTGCTATCGACCAATAAGTTGAAGTTGAGAGTGATATGGTACAAATCAAAAGTTAAGAGTACTATAAGTGTATTGATGAAAATTAAGGTTATTTAAATCCAATATTCCTAGATTTATGGTGGTTTGATTGTGGGTACATAATCAGTTTATTATATGTACTTATATTTCCATGTAAACCACCACAAGTGGCCTAGTGGTGGAGTGATTTGGGTTCTCCAATGGAGATCCAAGTTCAATTCCCATTAGTGCCACTTTGGTGGCCACCGACACTTGCTTTAAAGCCGGACCGAGGACACTCGAGGTCTCGGGTTTGAAACATGTTTCTTACCCCTCTTTGATGGCTATGGGTATTTGCCGCCAGGGATCCTTGTCGGGTGGTGAACTGGGAAGGGAGATCCCTTCCGTGGTCAGGGGTACCGTGCAACTACCTTTTTTTTATATATATTTCCATGTAGATTAATTACTAAATGTATTAATTAAATTATATTAACTAGGGTTAAGACCCGCCCGCGTTGCGGTGCGGGTACATCGTAAACATTGAATGGATTAGTCCAAACGTTATATGATGCATAAACCATATGAAAAAACACATTTCGACGTATCCAGTTGAAATCAGTGTAACCTGTATAAGCATTGTGATCGGATCAAACGTAAAGTAAATGGAATTCATATCGAACAATCATAACGTATTATATGTGACCCAAAAAAAGGCGAGAAAAAGAAACCATAATTTGACTCCACTCGGTTCGAAACAAAATTTACGAAGCGTACATAAAATAAACACGAAAACATATTATATTTGACCTGAATCATTTCTCAAAAAAGTTTACGTCGAAACATAGAACTTGAATTTATACGAAAACGTACATAGAAATATGCACGTGAAAATGGTTTGTTTAAACGATAACGTATTATATTTGACCTGACTCGTCTATAAAAAAAGTTTACGTCGGAATTTAGAAGAAATCATATTTACGTATACCCGTACATAAAATATGCACGTAAAAATAGTTTTTAAGTAAAGGAAGTATAGGGGTAAACCGAAACAAAAAATTATTAAAAAAATTAATAGGTTAAAAACGTTCGTAAAACCGTGCCAAGTAGCACCAATGCCACAATCACATCGACTCTCAACATCGTAAAAATAAAATAGATAAAATGGTAAAAATTACACTGAACGAAAAGCAGACTAAAATCATTGAACCACTCACCCATTACAGTGTCTTAATACGAAGAAATTAACCAGAAACTTAAAACGTAGAAAATAATAACTTAGTCAATCTACGACCCGCCCGTTGCGGCGAACTTTTCAAAAGGGGAAAAATGGACGCGTTGCGATGGGTTTGTCAAATATGAAAAAATAGAGCAAAAACGTTGAATCTCACATGCACGCTACGACATGGTAGCAAAATTTAGAACGAAACGTAAAACAAAAAAAATGCGAAGGATAAAAAGTATGGGGTACGAAAGTTGTAGATAATAAAGTGTTGTGTTAAATTATAAAAGATGAAAAACTTTGGGTTAAAAGTAAAAAATGAAAAGGAGTTAAAATGTAAAATATGAAATGTTTGGGTTAGAAGTGAAAAATTAATATTTTTTTTGAAACACTCCCTAAGCACAAGTTACAAGTCATGGTAGCACACATAAGTTGGTTATTAATATATGGAATATTATATTAATATTATTTTATCCATATTATACATTATACATATGAATAGAAAGAGGCCATGAATAGTGATTTGATTTTTTTTTAATATTGTTTTTTCTAGGTTTTTATTATTATATTATTTTATTAGTTTAATTGATTAAAACATATATTTTTATATAACTTTTAAGATACAATCAAAGTATCAGTTATCAAACAAGAAATCATAAAAATGAATGTATACTGGTATCGATGTTGTTTAGTACGGTATGGTAGCGATACGATATTAATTTATTGAAAGCAAAAACACTAAAAATAAATATTGATACGGATTGAGATGTTATTCAATCGGTTTTGATTGAATTTGGTACGATAGCGACACAATATCCGTTTAAAGAATATATATCGTAATGTTGAAATAAAAAGAGGGGAACAATTGTTTTTGATTTTTTTCAATATTGTTTTTTCTAAGGTTTTTATTATTTTATTGGTTTATTACTTTAATTTATTTAAGTATATTTTGTTCTCTCATATAACTTTTAAGATACGATCAAAGTACCCGTTATCAGGCAGGAAACAATAAAACGGAATGTATACCGGTACCGATGATGTTCGGTCCAATATGGTAGCGATATAATATCAGTTTATTGAAAGCAAAAAAACTAAAAATAAAAAAATATTGGTACCGATACAAATGTTGTTCAATTGGTTTCGGTTGGGCTTGGTACGATAGCGGCAGAATATCCATTTTCAAAAAAATACGTAATGTTGAAATAAAGTAAACATAAAATGTAAGCGAACCGAACCAATATCAACTGAACAACATATATAGGTACCATATCAATATGTGTTTTTTTGTTTTCGATCGATGATGTAGTGCTTTCTCTTTCAATTAGTATATCGAGTGCATGCAGTGTAACTAACCAAATTAATACCAACTTAATCCCTGCTGCGAAGTGCGGGAGAATATCACTAGTTTCGTATTAAAGTAGACTTTGGTATATAATGAATCAAAACAAAACAAGCTAAACAAGAATCGTAACCAGAAAGTAACAAAAATTAAATTTATTGAAATAAAATTAATTAGATGGCTTATAATAATTTATTGACCCATTAATTTAGTTGTTGGTAGCTTATTAGATGAGCCCACTATTGAAAAAACAAAAAAAAAACGAGGATCTAAAATTGCTAATAGAAATATACGATCAGTAACAGAATTGTTTATTATTATAAATTTTAATTTTTTTGTTTTTGGGACTTGGTTATCAAGAAAAGAATTACTTCAGATAATATCGGACTGTTGAAATCTAAAAGCATATTCGAATATTAAAAATTCAAGATATTCAAAAAGTTTTAGGAAGGTTTTTTTAGATATAGATTTCCAATATATATTTCAAATTATGTTGAAAGAATGAAGTATATAACCTCAGGATTTACTCCATATCGTTTTACCTTCTCTATTTTTTGCTTCCTGTTCATTGTTAATTAGAGTTTCAATGGCAGCGTTTGTTCATGCCGATGTATTTGAGGAGATGCTGATAAGAACAGACGTGAAGGATCTTCTCCGTTTCAAGAGTGTGTGTAAGTCATGGTATTCTTTAATCACAAGTCGTCGTTTCATTAATCTTCATCTGAATCATAGTTGCAACAAGGATCGCTACAACAATGAACTTGGACACAGAAGAATTAGATTAACAGATGATGATGATGATCTTGTAGGTTCTTCTAATGGCCTGATATGCATCTCTTCTTCTACATCTAGAGTTTTAGTAGGCAATCCGTTGACTAGAGAGGTACGACAACTAGAACTGATGCGGGTGAACCCGTTTTGGAATGGGATCCAGGTTGAAGATTATCTGAAGTTTAAATAATATTTAGTTTCTTAATTATCGAGTCTTTTATTAATTATTGTATCTTTAATTTATTTAGTTTATTTATGTTTATCTCTAAGTTTGTTAGGGTCTAGTATAAATAGTGGTATTGGTTCAATATTTTAGGATCAGTTTTTGGTTGATTTATAATAGAAAAGAACATTGTTCTTGAACCTTTAGTTCGTTTATCGTCATTGATTACTAATTGTTCTTGAGCCATTTGAATGCTTCCGTAACTGCATCAAGAACTCCCCTGGTGTTCACAAAGATGTCGCGGTTTTGGTTATGATTCATTCAGAGATGATTACCAGGTCATCTTTCTTGCTCAGAAAGGCGAGCATCAAACACGTGTTCACGTGCTGAGTTTGAAATTAAATGCTTGGAAAGATATCCGAGAAGTGAAGTATAGATTTATTAGTAAGTTTGGTATCTTATGCAATGGTGCGCTTCACTGGATTGTGGAAGATCAAAACACTAAGAAAATAATTATTGCTTATGATTTAAGGAAAGAGGAATTGAAAGAAATCCCCCAACCTAATGATGCAAGATACGAATGTACTTCCCGTAGCCAACTTGGGATTGTTAATGACTGTTTATGCATCTATCGAGATAAAAATTCTCGTGATGACAGGTGGTGGATGGAAATCTACAATGTAAAACAATCGTGGGAACGGTTGCAACATAATCGTAAGATAAAATATGATATTGTACACTACTTTTCTACACGGCATAAAAGATTATGGTATCTAACTACTTTTGAACAAAGTGTTCTCCATTGGGATTATATTGAAGCCCCTATATATGTGAAGAGCCTCGTATCACCCCACGTTAGGCCTAAGCTGGAAGGTGGTAACAAGAAGAGTGACACGGTTGATTCAATTTGTGCATAGACCATCGTATCTCCCCACATCAATGGGAGGCGGAAGCGAGCAAGAGAATAAGAGGAGTGCCATGCATGGTGGGTTCTATTTGTTATGTATTTCCTTTTTTTCTTTTATCACATAGCATGGATTATAGACTTTTGACTACATGTCCTTCAATTTAAACATTTTTTTTTGTCAAGAATGTCCTTTTGGTCCTGGATCAATTGCCTGAGTTTGATGCTGAGGAAGTAATCAAGATGACAGAGCTTTACAGTATGAGTTTATCTTCCAGTAGTTTCTAGTATTTGTATATTGTTATTTTGAGGAATGTTGGCTCAAGGTATTTTAGAAACTTGTGACTTATGGTCTCTAAATGTGTTCTATGGTTTCATTTCCTTGCAGAATGTTCATCAAAGACCCATTGCCTAGCCCACGCGCCGATCATATATATAAGCCCACAGGGGTTCCGCTCTCGAACCAAATGTCAATAGACAGGAACTGTTTATTAACAATGGATGTTACTTTTTTGGTACCAAAGTTGCCCGTTATTAACTGTGATGTTTTCTGGTTGATATTTGCTAGGAAAGACAGAATATAGTCGTTTAGTTAGTCCATCCGTACTCGAGCGTGTTTTGGGCGTTTTTTGCCCAATCTCGCCCAATCACGCCCCCATACGGCTCCCCGGGGCGTTTTTGAAGCAAAAAATGCATTTGGCGTGATATTTTCCACGCCCTTGCTCCCATTTGTTGTCCAATTACCTTCCATCTTCCTATTTTTATCCAATAAGATTTTATGATAGTTTTTGTTTTATTTAATTATATTTCATCTCATTTAACATAATGCCCCACATCCCCACTACACCTCTTTTGTAAAAAGCCCAATAATGCCCCATTGCTGATTGGGCTGCCAGATGACGCAAAACGCCCTAGGGTGGGGCATTATTCACCCCAACGACTACGCATGGTCTTACTAATCTTTAAAAAAATGTAATTTGAAGTTTGATAGCCAATTTGTCATTTTAACAAACTCTATTAAATTTTGAGGTTTGATACCAATATTTCATTTGGACCATTTGAAAATCCTTATAAGAAGCATACTATTTGGCAGTGATCTTTTGACTTGCACCATAATATTTTGCATTCACTCACTTCAATTCTTTTTTTAGTTAATGGAGTAGAGTACAAAATTGTGGACCAAGTGGAATTTTTAGTATCACCGAGCCTTCCGGTTGAGTGGTTGCCCCATGACTTTCCTAATGGGAGGTCATGGGTTGGAGTTTCACTTTGGACAATTTTTGTTCCAGGTTGAGCCAAGGAGTTTTCTCAATTGTGGGGTTCCTCCTAGGAGGGTGGGCTGGTCATCTCATTCTTTTCTTCAGGTGGAAGGGTGATCCCAAGTGTTCGGGACGTTGCTGGTAAAAAAAATGTGGACAATTTGACGCTGTTAAGATTCTATTAAGGACCTGTCTTCTAGTTCTTTGTGCTTCCTAGTATCTCCCCTTTGATGGATCCAATCATTGTTTAATGCTATTTATCCTTAATTCTTAGTTTAAACCCTTTTCAGTTAGTTTCAAGCATATGTTGAGCACTTTGATGATTATCAAATTTACATGGAGCAGTTTCTAGTAGTATTTTATCTGGATTATTGACCCGATTGATCTTTATAATATGACTGAATTTATTGGGAATATCACAAAAGAGCACTTGTGGCCACAGTATAACTCTTTATGATATTGCACTTTTAGTTTGTTTAATGTTTATCTTTTGGCTTAATTAAGTGATCTAAAAACCAACATATCCTTGGAATGTTGGTTACTGTTTAGTGATTATTAGTATTATTATTTTTCAGTTTGATTTATACTTGCTTATTTTATCTTTATTATTATTTTTTTTGAACAATCGACGACAACATTTTATTGCCAAAAGAAGGGGCCAGCTAGACACTGAAAGTCCCGAAAAACAGAGAAAAGAAAAACATTACATAATCAAATCCCTAATATTGAAATCACACCAACGATCCCAGTTTAAATTCCAGACCTTCGACCTATATATGTTTAATCCACACAAAAGAATATTCTTTAATTCCATCTAACATTTTGGGGACCGCCTCCCATCTCCCTTCAAAAATCTTAGAATTTCTATATTTCCAAATTTTCCACATCGTAGAAAATAGCACAGCTTCAACCAATCGTTTCCACTGATTTGAGCCATTAAGAGATTTAACCGCATGAATAGCTTCAGCTCTTATAGACGACGGGTCGGGCCCGTTTAATTTTAACCAATTCCAAACATTCCACCAGATTGCTTTCGCCCACATACACGAAAACAAAATGTGAACCGAGTCCTCTTCTTCCAAACCTCAACTACTACACGCAAGATCTCCAATTTGGACACCTCTACGAACCAACCCCACCTTAGACGGTATTTTACCCATGAAAGCTATTCATACTAGCTTATTATTTAGTAGATTTTTTTTTTCTTTTCACTATTACTCCTACTTCAAGCTAGTTAAAAATCATTATCACTAAATACCAACCATAATTGTATATGTTCCATTTAGCTAAATATTTTTTGTTAATTAACATTTATTACAAAATTTCACCAGATTTGAATACCTTGCTTATTATTTACGATTGTGTAAATTAAGTTCTCCCTTTATAGGGTAAAGGATCCTGTAAAAAAGACTAAAACTGTGAGAAGAGTAAGAAAGAATCTACACCATTAGATCTTTGATCTAATGGTTGAGATTAACAGGGACCAAATTGTAAAATTTGATTTATTTTTTAGACTGAATTGTAAATTCTAGGGCAATAAAGTCTTTATACACATTCAAAAATAGAAACTGTCAATCAAAAATCCCTACAATATCTCTCTCTCTCCCTCTCTCTCTCTCTCTCCACAAATTCCACTTTTCATAGTTTTCATCGGAGATTGCCACCACCGATCCGGCCACCACAACCCCACTGCCACCGAATCCAGCCAACGTATAACATCACCACCACCTCTGCCTCCATCTTTTTGCTCGGTTTGTTTCGGAACCCGACATCACCCGTCGCTGCTTACCGACATCACCATCGGAGATTGCCACCACCGGATCCGGCCACCACAACCCCACTGCCACCGAATCCAGCCAACGTATAACATCACCACCACCTCTGCCGCTGTGCAAGGAATCTCGTTTTTGCTCGGTTTGTTTCGGATCAGAAGATATAGGTGAGTTGTTAATGCGTTTTATGTCCCGGCGATTTAACGTGGGATGTGGTTGTCTTTCGATTCCACGACGACACGATGTATGGGTTCCATTTACAACATATGTTTACCCGTGTGTATGTGAATGGTGTTTTTTTGTACTGAATGGTGTTATTTTTTGTATCGAATTGTGTTATTTTGTACTGAATGGTGTTATATTTTTTGTACTGAATGGTGTTATTCTTGTACTGAATGGTGTTATTTTTTACTAAATGGTGTTATTTTTGTACTGAATGGTGTTATTTTTGTACTGAATGGTGTTTTTTTTATTTACTGCTGAATGGTGTTATATTCTTTGTACTGAATGGTGTTTTTTTATTTACTGCTGAATGGTGTTATTTTTGTGCTGAATGGTGTTATTTTTGTGCTGAATGGTGTTATATTTTCTGAATGGTGTTATATTTAAAACACCACGTATGAGCATACTCTGAATGGTGTTATATTTATGGACGGTTATAAGTCCTTAAATCCAGGATTTTCTCTCTCCAAATCCTTAAATCAAGGATTACCATATTTAAATTTGTTAATGCATTTACAATCCTACCCTTTTCAATTAATTTTAATCTAATGGTTGAGATTCTTTCTTATCTTTCTCACACTTTTGGTCTTTTTTACAATAACTCCACCCCCTTTATAGTACAATCTCGATCACCACAACCTTTAGCATGAACGTCGCTACTCAATTCTGTTAATTCAAATTATTTCCTATCCAATTGCTACCTACAATTGAGGTCCTCAAAAATCAAGTGAGAAGCGTAACGTACAAGAAAATTGCCTTCCAAACATTGTATTAGTAATTACTAAATATAGTTTCTTTCTTTTTTTTGAACAGCAAAATTCTATGAATTATAGTACACAAACACACAACCAACGAAAAAACACAAACGCCCAAACCCCCTCCTACTTGATACAATCTCGAACATTAAAATCTACCCACCTACCCCAATCCAAATCTACCAACTTAGACTGACTCCTTAACCAAAGAAAAAAGTCCCTTTTTATCTCATCTATCACCATATTGTCGGGGACTTGATGACCTTTAAACTCTTTCTCATTATGTTCTTTCAAATATGCCACATGGTAACCTGAAAAATCAAATTTTAAATTTGTTTCCATTGTCTAAAGCCTTTCATTCCTTCAACAAACTCCAAAGCATCTTTTGGGGATACAAACACCACATTTACCGGCAGCTTAACCCAAGCCAAAACATTCCACCAGATGAACTTCGACATCGAGCAGCCGCAAATCAAATGATCTACCGATTCAATATGACCATGTCACACCCCGATTTTCATACCACAATCCCAGTGGGCCCAGGTGGGGAATATCGTGACGTAATATTGGCATCGTCATAGTCAAACAATCACAGATAGCACAGCGGAAGTCTTGGAGTATAAAATATTATTACCAACGTAAGCGTCCAAATGCTCAAAAATAATTATACAAAATTGTTTGTAATAAAATCCACAGGCGGATCAATAAATCTACGAAAGGGAGAACATCAGACTACTAGGCTTTATGCAAAGGAGTTGCAAATTTCTCTTCTAGCATTACTAAGCAACTTCCAGCCTATTTACGTATTTGCACCTATCACTTTCTTTTGAAAATACGTCAGTTTACACTGTTAAATGCAATCAACCGACGCATTTTGAAAATAATTCAAAATGGTTTTCATGTACACAATGGTACATATAATTTTAATAAAACCTTCTGGGGTAGGCCAGTTGGCCAGCCTCACCCACCCTCTCCCTAGAGGTCCCGGGTTCGAATCTTGGTGTCCGCAACCCACGGCCAAGCTCTTCGCTCTCGGTTGGGTATTCACCCCCAGGCAACTATGGGGCTAAGCTAGCTTGTGGAGTGTGATCACTCCAGCGGTTGGGAGGACCGTGGAATATCCCCCCCCCCATATAATTTTAATAAATAACTTGGGATAAACTATTTCTCATGTTATCAGTTTTACAAGCTTGACAATACATATGGGGTCCGGAAACTATACCGAAACATGATTAATCGACACACCACTTATTCCCTTATTGGAAATACCCATATTAGGCAAAAACCCGTATTGGGTTATAAAAACATTTTTAATATAGCATTAGCATCTGTTAGGTGTATGCCTACACCCCGCACTTAGGTCGTGGCCACTTACAATTAAATGAGCCAAGGATAACCAGGACACAGTCGTATTAACCCCCAATGTTTAAATCAAAGCAATACGAATTAAAACAGGTTATTTGGATTTCCCGACACATTGGTCTTTGAATCCCATACCCGACCATATGGTAATAATATACCGTACCCCAAGCTCGTATAGGGAAAATAGGTCAAAAGTATTTACCTGAGCTAACACTCGTCTTATAATGCAAGATTTATATATAACTCAGCCATTAATCAATTGGAAAAATGTAGGTAGTAGTTTATTGAAAGGTTCTAGTCTGGAATAATGGTATAAATAATCAATTAGAATGCTAAGGGGTCCTATTCAAGTCGTATTGGACCAGTTAACTCTAAATATCGAAAACGGTACCATACGCTTGATTAAGCGATGACCGGAATAGAATGTAGTTTAAACCCAACAAGTACTAAGACTTGTATAATATGGGTAAACAAATAACATTCTGGAATTTGAGAAAAAAATGATAAGGTTAAACCCGTTTCGGTAAACTTATGCAAACTAGTCACATAAGCCTAACCGTACGCGTATAAGCGATGTCGATAAACCGGATGAGTCATGAACAAGTTCTATATGCCAATATACTTTAAATAAGTTGTAATATCAGTAGGATATCAACTTACATGCCCTTTAAGGTTTTAAAATCAAACTATGCCTCGAAAGGGCGTTTTAGTCATTTAACGACGTATAAAAGGAAGTTGCGTATAAACTGATGTTATGATCATAAACATTCTGTAAAAATATTATATTTGTGATATAATATCAGTAGGATATCAAACATATGTTAATCTTATGGTTTAAGACCAAACTATGCACTGAAGGGGCATTTTGGTCATTATGAATATAGTTTGAGAACTTGTTTATAAATCTGAGTTTAGATCATGTACCTGCTGTAAAAGTATCTTAAATAAGTTTAAATATTAGTAGGTAACAAGTTTTTGATTGATAGTTATGGTTTAAAACCATACTATGCGCGAAAAGGGCGTTTCGGTCATTAAATGATGATATTTGCGATCTTTAGTCAAAACTCAGGTTAGGAACTGATTTGATATCCCAAAATATTTTAAATATGATATTGTATCAGTAGGTAAACCATTTGCAAGTTCGTTGTGGATTAAAACCATATTATTTGCAAAAAGGGCATTTTAGTCAAAGTATGGCATAATAACGGAACTTTGCATAAAACTCAAAACATGATTATGATCGTGTAATATAACCTCAGAGAGTTATGCTACATTAAGTTACGATCATAATGGAAGCTTAGATCAGTAACAAACTAATCTAAATCGGGTCAGAATCGAAAGTCAAAGCAGAAGTCAAACTTTGCGACTTTCGGTTGCGAACCGACCTTAAAACTGGAGTTGACGAGCCGAAAATCTTCACACATGTTCTAATAATTATTACCAAGTTGTTTAAGTGTTAAAACATATTTTAGAACATATATAAACTCAGATTATAATATTTATAAAATCTGACCCGTTGACTTTTTAAAACAATAAACTTTGACCCGTCAACTGACCAAGCAAACGTAATTTTTAGGAGGTGCCATTTTGAGGGATTAACACCTACCTAATTACGATCACGTATCCATGTTCGTCTCGAACAATGGCTAGACCATTAAGGTCTAAACCGAAAGTCAAAGCATTTATCTAAAATGCTTGACTTTGCCTTTAAAAGCCTATAAACGAAAATAAAGTTGAAATGAGCACTTACTAGTGGTCCTTAGATGAAAATGCACTTGCTTAGGAAGTCCCTATAGCTCAGGAACCTCCAGAAGTGAAGTAAGGAATGAAAAGAGAAGGTGCAAGTTCAAATGAATGAGAATTGCACCTATTTATAGTGTTTGGAGGATTCTTGTGATGATTCCAGGTGTAATGGGGGCTTAGGAGATGATAACAAGTGTCCACATACGTGTATAGTGCATACATAATGCCCATAGTTTCGAATATGGAGGTTTGGCAGCTTGGTGTGGGCTGCAAGGCAAAAATTTGCAGCTGGGTAGGCCTTGGCGGCCCGCGACAGCCTGGCCCAATGCCTACGCGGCCCGCAGCGTCCATTTATGAACTTTAAAACTTTGGCACATTTAACCCCTAAACCTCCAAACTCCTATATATTATTACAAATGGCATAAATAGCACCTATTGGCTAATATTTGGCACACCCGAGAGTATGACCGAACATCATCAAGCTCCCGGTTCGTTAAAGGGTCACTCAGAGATATAAATTAACATGTTGACGCCTTTAGTTCTCCAAATATCAAACTTTCACATAAATTCACAAACGCCCTCTCATCCAACAAGTGGCTCATTTGAGAGTACGGACATCGTAAAAGGTCACCCAGAGGCATAGTTTCAGCATGTTGACACTTTTAGTCCCTCCACATTCATAGTTTCCACATTTGGCAAAATTAGTCCCTCCTAGCCAACACTAGGCATAATTAGGAATAGGGACACGTGTCAATACATTACTGGACACGATTTTACAAGGTGTTACAGAGTACAGACCAGCACACCTGGAATAGTTTAAACAACTTACCGTGACACCCCTTTTCACAAGCTGGTCTTTAACCGGAATCCTTCCTAAATCAACCCTCCATGTAAACATATTAACCTCAGGAGGAACCCACGTGTTCCAGTATCTCCATACATTTTCATTAACGACCGACTGACTCTGAATATGATCTCGAACCGCAACAACTGTAAAACTACCACCATCCGGTTTCCACACCCAAGTATCTCACCCTTCTTTTAACTTAACCACATATAGAATACGCATCAAACCTGACCATTGAGCCCATTCCGATTCATTACAAGGAGGCCGCAAACAACGTATGTTCCATTGAACTCCATCACTAGTTCTAACATGATTGTCTGCCATAGTCACCTTTCTATTTTCCACGATTTTATATATTGCTGGAAACCGATCCATCAGCACCTTCCCATCCACCCAACAATCTGCCCATAAACTTACCGAAACCCCCGAACCAACATTAACAACAATATTCTCTTTTAAAGGAATACCAAAAGTATCAAATCCTTTACTTGCCGAGACTATGTCGTTCCAAATTTCGGTTGAGTCTGAAACTTTTTATTCCACCACCACTTCGCCATAAAAGCACACTTAATACTTCTTAGATCCCCAATGCCTAACCCCCCAAATTTTCTAGTTTTAATCATCTTTGCCCAAGGAATCCATCTGATCTTATAAGACCCTTCATTCCTTCTTAAACAAACTTCTTATGGAGTCTAAAGAATCTAAAACCTTTTTCGGAGCACGAAACAGAGAGAAATAATAATTCAATAAAGCCCCCATCATCGCTTTCGCTAACACTATCCTTCCAGCAAATGAAAGATGTTTAGCCTTCCATGCCGATAATTTCGAATTAATTTATCTATAACGGGCTTTCAAACTTGACCCTCTTCATATTAGCTCCAATAGGGAAGCCTCGAAAACTAAACGACTGCTCTCCCACCCTACACTTAAGCTCAAACGCCATCCGCCCTACATCCGTCTCTTCCACCCCCACCTCATATAACAACGATTTATTAAGATTAACCTTCAATCCTGAACATAAAAGAAAGCATCTCATAATCCTATTCAAATTTTTAATATTAACCTTCGACCATTCCCCCAAAATAACTACGTTATCTGCATAGCACAAATGGGAAATACGACCATCATTCGGAAGTTTAACACCCTTAAAAACACCCCTGGACCCCACCTTATCCATAATTAGATCCAAGGAAAGGAGAAAACGGGTCCCCTTTCCTAAGACCAAGAAATTATTTCGCTAGTAATCAACGGATCGTCAAGAATGGATCTTCCTTCTACAAAAGCCGTTTGGATCAAAGCCACCAAAGATGAAATCACATATTTCAATCTTAAAGCAAGGACTTTCGCAATAAATTTATAAATGACCCCAATAAGCGAAATCGGATGAAATTCATTAACAGTCTTTGGATCTCTAACCTTTGGAATCAGAGCAATAAACGAAGCATTACACCGTTTCTCAATAAAAGCTTTCTCATGGAATTCATTCATCACGTTCATGAAATGACTCTCCAACGATTCAAAACATTTTTTAAAAAATTTGAACATAAATCCATCGGACCCCGGAGCCTTATCAGTCCCACACGCCCACACCGCATCTTTTATCTCTTGTTTAGAAAATTTGGCAATAAGAGACTTAGCTTGACCATCCAAAAATCTTCTAAAACCCCTACTATCAAGAGATGGTCTCCGCTGAAGCAGCTCCTTGAATCTGGCCATAAACTGATCCATGACCTCTTTTTTAATTATAACCGGATTCGACACAGTAATTACCATCGATCACAAGAGAATTAATACAATTTTTTTACTTTCCGGCTATTAATTAACCCATGAAAAAATTTTGAATTTTCATCTCCCACTTTTGCCCACCTCAACTTCGTCTTTTGCTTCAATTCACGGATCTTGCCACACCCATCGAATGACAATGTTTACAATCACATAAACCAGATCGGGTGTTTATATCTTATCATTTATCTGTATTTACACACTATTCCCTCTGTTTCTTCTCTCTTTTAGACCCTCTAGTGTTATTATTGTTTCTTCTTTTATGTCTATATAGAACTGTCGAACCTTTCGGATCTTATATAGAACTGTCGAACTTTTCGGATCTTAAATTTGTGTCTTGGATTATCGTAAGAATAAAGACAAGCATTTTACCTAAAAAAAAAGAATAAAGACAAATAAATATGTTCAAACTTATTCTCTCAATAAAGCATGATATATGTTGGATCAGGTGATCTTATTATTATGATTCTCATATTTGTAGAAGAAAAAAAAGGGTAAATTACAATTTTCGTCCTTTATGTTTGTATCGGATTGCAATGGATGACCTTTAACTTCAATAATTACAGTCACAGTCCTTTATTTGTAAAACTCATTACACCTTACGTCCTTTAGCACTAACCTTGTCAAAATTTTCAGTTAAGTATGGCATGTGCCTTGAACATAAGGGCAAGTTGGTAATTTTACTCTAAAATTAAATTAATTATTAAAATTAAAATATATATATATATATATATATATATATATATATATATATATATATATATATATATATATATAAATCAACACATTCACTCTCTCTCAACTCTTTCTCTCTCAATACCCCACCTTTAGCTTTTCTCTATGAGGGGCCAAATATGTAAATATATTTAACCATATACCAATCTACTATTTTAGCTAAACCACAGGAGCAAAAATATAAATTATTTAAAACTAAATTGTATAAAGTATATACTAGGTTAGAACCCCGTGTATTATACGGGTTGAATAAATGTAATTTTATATATTAAATAATAAAAACTTATATCTTTATGAACCTTGTATATTGTACGGGTTAAATAAATGTGATTTTATGTATCAAATAATAAAAAAGTTATATCTTTAAAAACCATGTGTATTACACAAATTAAATAAATGTAATTTTGTATACTAAATACTAAAAACGTCGTATCTTTAAAAAAATCCATGTATAATCGGGTTGAATAAATCTACCAAATAATAAAAAATTACATCCTTAAAAACCCCGTATATTACACGTGTTGAATAGATATAAAAAAAAGTTATATCTTTAAAAACCATGTGTATTACACAGATTAAATAAATGTATTTTTGTATATTAAATACTAAAAACGTCGTATCTTTAAAAAACCCGTGTATAGTCGGGTTGAAAAATCTACCAAATAATAAAAAAAAATTATATCCTAAATAACTGTAATTTTGTATATTAAATACTAAAAGCGTCGTATCTTTAAAAAAACCCGTGTATAGTCGGGTTGAAAAATCTACCAAATAATAAAAAAATTATATCCTTAAAAACCTTGCGTTAGATAAGAGAGGTATTTGTTTTAAAATATATTAAATTAACAATTTAAATTTGAGGATAATATTTTATTAAAGTATGATAAAATTTAATATTAATTTATTATTTATTTATTTAGATAAATATAAATTTGAGGATACCTTCAATGAATGACACGTGTCCAAAAGTTAGTTTCTTTTATTATAGAGAAAAATGCCCGGATAGTCCCTGTGGTTTCGCATTTTTTCACCTATAGTCCCCAACTTTCTAAAATTACCTAAATAGTCCCCAACTTTTCATTTTTTGTTCCCGGATAGTCCCAAGGTCTAACTTCAGTTTGTTTTCTCTGTTAAGTGGGTGTGAAATGACAAAAATACCATTTCCTTTAAAAGACCAAACCACAGGGACTATCCGTGCATATTCTTCATTTTTAGAGAAAAACCCCACCACCACACTTCATCTTCAACCTCCACCCACCATCACCCTCCTCCACCCTCCACCATCATCATCTCTCACACAATATCATCATCTCTCTACCCCTCCTGATAACCCCTCTCTCACACAATCACTCTGCTTTGCTGGCTTCAAGCTCCCCCCCAATTGTTAATTCACTCATCATCATCAACAAGTGCTGTAATTTTCTCCCCCACTTCATTCTTCAACCTAAAATTTGTTCCAATTTCCCTCTCGATTTCATTCCAACCATAGATCTAACTCAATTCACCTTCAGATCATCTTCAATTTCCCCTAATTTATTTATTCTAATCGAACAAATTAGTGTTTTATATCCTCTTCTCTTCTGTAAGTACACTATTCAATTACATTTTACTATGTATCTTTTTAATTTTGACCACTCCTATTTAGGTTTTCATTTCATTTATGTAAATTTCATCTGTTGTAATCATATTTCATATATATTTTATAATTTTGTAGAACTAGTTTTATACACAACGCCGCGTTGCGGCGTGCTCAACCGAATCATTCTTGGTGTGATAACATGTGCGTTTTACATTACAACTCATACCACTATCACGTTAAACCGAATAATTCTTGGGGTAACAACATATGCCAAATGTATTTTTAAAGAACACATGTTTTCTTACACTCTCATTCTATATGGGTACAATAAATTCCCGTGGTTACCTTAATCAACAGGGTCTTGTACTGAAAAAGTCTAATTAATTCTTTGATGCACCAATCTGGTGAAATGTGGTTGTGGTGCGTCCGCGATGGAGAAGATAGGAAACGCCGGCACAATGGTGAAGAACACCGAGCCAGTGAAGCGAGAGAAGTTGTAAGTAGACATTTTATATCCATCCATGCTTGCATAGTTACCAAAGAATAATACTATTATCCATGACCAAAAGGCTAAAGCATGAACTGCAAAATGGTTAAGTGTTAGATCAATTTAAATTAAAGATAGTTTCAAACAACAACACATAATTAAAAAAAAAAAACTAGTTACAAAATAAGATTCAAGAATTGGGCCTTAATTGTTCAATAAAGCAAAACAGATTCAAAACCAAGGACGTTTAAAGGAACCGATGAGACAAACATTACCTGGCAAAGTTGCTGGAATCGCTGATTTATTTATTCAAATCGAACACTTAAACGGGTTAGATGGCCAACGCGTTTTTATATGGATCAACCCGAAAAAAGGCCGTCTTTAAACGGGTCAAAATGAGCAACTTAAAAGCTAATTAATTTCGTCTTCTAGCCGGAGTGGTTGTATGCTTAATCGATAAATACTGAAATGATGGCGCATCGTTACTCGCAAAATTGGGTGGTCGATGTGATACACTGGTACATCTCACAATCATATAAAGTGTGTGCTCGCATTCTAGTGCCAACATCACCACCCTTGCTCGCACTATCACAACCTACAAAGAGTAGAGGAATAATGATGAGAACAGATAAAGTAAACTGTCGAATTGTTGTGAGAGGAAAATCATAACGACATATTCATTAAAACTATATGAATTCTCTTGAATCTTTCTATTTGAGAAGTGTAGAGGTAATAAAAATTGATAATATATAATATTAGTAACAGACCTATTTTTGCAATTTCTTGTCTTCAAACTATGAAACATAGATGATAACGACAGGGCGAAGACGTAGGTACCAGTTCTCCATCGGTCAAGGGCGAAAATTACTCATCTGCAAATTTGTGTTTCTCGTCACTATAAACTAATTAAAAATGACTATTAGTTGGAGATTAACAAAGCAGTCCGAAAAGTTCCAACAATAAACACCCTGTCAACAAATTATAATCAACCACCTATAGCATGCTTGTTGGTGTCCAATTCATAACAAAACTCATGTTAATTTTGCTTTACATCTAATGCATCTTTGGACTGGAAATTCACAATAAAAGCGAATAACTTTTCATTTCACCTGTAAAATGTATATATAGATAATTTAACATTCTTAGTTTCCGATCAAAAGGTAAATTGATAATCCATTTTTTTCCAATTGTTTGCCCTGCTAATGAAATATGCAGAACAATTGGGCTAACTTTTATGCAATAAAAAAAGCAAACATAGAAAAAACAAATTGATGCTATTTCAAAATCAATCGATTGAAATTCAACTCGATATATGCTATTTCAATATCAGCCGATTGAGAAACTGTTTAAGCATATGATTTTTTGTAGTCTTTCTTCACCCAATCAAGCATATTTAAAACAAAAGAAATAAAACTTATGCTCATTCGTTGCAAACAAAATCAGTTGGTGCCGTTCGAGTTTCTTAGAGAAAGAGCAGAAAATTGACACATCAATCTTCGTGACAACCTATTGTTTTTTTGTCTCATGACTCAAGCTAAGAATTAGTAATGCTTACATTACTTATCTCAAACTAAAAAAATCAAGTTTTCGAAACATATTGAACCAAGAATTAGAGGTGTTCAGAATTGAGTTTATAAATTATAATATGATTATTTACTTACGGTTTCATATATAAAGTAAAAAAGTTTTGAGGGTTTCCTTTTCTTAACTTTTTTTTTATCGATTAATTTATGGGTTCAATTTTATTCACATCTAAATGCACTTTACATCAATATCGCAGGTAAGCGAGCAACAAACTGCATCGCTACCCCTTTCTAAATTCACTTTCCTTTTCTTTTAACTAATATATGATCCCTTTGAAATGAAACACATATACCAAACACCTTTTTGTCTCTAAAAACTATGAATCAATAGGTCTGATAAGCAGTGGGAAAATAATTAGTGGTCTGACCCGACCCACATACCGTACTGGCCTGTTTATCAAAACAATATTTTAAATATATAAATAATGTTATGGAAGACGTTATTGCACAGTTGGCGTTTGTAGTCCAACGGTTAGGATAATTGCCTTCCAAGCAATAGACCCGGGTTCGACTCCCGGCAAACGCATATTCTTAAGCATTTTTGTTTTTATGAAGAAAATCATGTAGTTTCATAGTTTTGTATAGGGATGAGTTAATTAACCACCATAACTAATAACCGATAAGCGATATAACTGATGGTTATGATTATAAAACTTTGATTAACCGACAAATCGGTTATGTTACGGTTATGAAGGTTTGATTAACCGAACCGAACTGGTAATTTTACTCTATATTATGGATTTATGTTTTATGTTAACCATATAAATGTTTTTTACTAATATAAAAGTATGTTAGTAACAAAAAACGTAGTCTTGTTTATTTTATAAAAGAAAACTCAAGTTAAGTTCAAACCGTCCACGCCCTTAATGCACACCCTTATTTATTTTAAACCTTGCTTGGTTAAATAACTGAATTAACCAAAACCGACCGAATAACCGTAACCGAAGTTCGGTTACGGTTACGGTTATGGAATTTCATAACCGAAACTAGCGGTTATGGTTATGATTGTGGTTATGATTATGATTAATGGTAAAAACCGTACCAAACCTACTCATACACACCCCTAGTTTTGTATAAGCTAGTTTACTATTAAATAATATTAAAAAAAATCTATCCGTGGAATCATTTTTGAACGTATATAATATGAATCATTTTTGTATAAAATGATTCAAAAGGTTTTATGCACTATAAACACACTTTCTTTCAGCCTATTCGACCCAAAACCTTTATAAACTATATTTTGCATTCTACCTGTTATAATTAAAACATAACCTAAAATAACTCATTCATAAATAAATTGGTCAAAGTTACCACCTCTAATATGCAACAAAATATTTTATTTTACTTTTGACTATCACAAAATCATATTTAGATAGGAGTGTCAATTTATGACACGACATAAATCTAACACGAAATTTACAGGTTTAGGTTGAGTCTAAACGGGTTCGGCTCAGTTTCAGGTTGAGCCAGCGACGGGTGACAATTTGACCCGTTTAACCCACTTATATTTTATTTTTTTTTTTAAATTGTTTGTGTCATAAGGGAAATTGATTGGGTATTCTAAGCCATGATTATAACATAAACAAAAGTCGACATTAGATTTTATAATTAAAAATTAAAATGTAATTGTTTAATACGCGAATAAAAAAAATAAAAAAAAATCAGGTCACACATGTCGTGTTCGGGTCAACCCGCGAAAACTCGTGGTGTGTTCAGGTTCTGGCGTCGGATAAGATTTTCAGGTTCGGGTCCATGGAAACTTTTGGGTTTGGGACGGGTTGGGCCGTATATTTATATTGTATCTAACCATCTATGCAGGGTCTATTGCCAAACCAAAACATGAAAAATTGTCTGTCTCAATGATTCTAAAGAACCAGAATCAATCAATCTCATAAAAGTTCTTTGCCTTCATAAGAAGAATCTTTATTTTTCACAAGCTAACAAAAACCAATTAAAGATATATACAAAACCATTTTACCAAAACATAATTTCTATCTATTCAAACTCCCATCTACACAAGAACTCACCAAACTTTCATGGGGCAAGTTTCCACATTTTAAACCTGTTGAAAAGCAACTCGATAGATTTTTGTACCCTCGAGATTTCACTTTGTTCAACCGCCTGTGACGCTTGCTGCAAACGTTCCACCCCACGACCCAAACACGCAATCGACGGTGCAGAAGGAACCGATTCGACAACACATTCAATACCATCACCGTACACAAGCAAACCGCTGCAAGTAGCCACACTGCACCCGAACGTAGCCCACGGAAGAACCCCAACTGGACGCACACGTCTTTTTCTCATTATTTCGTAAAACGCTGATCTCATTGCCGAAAGACTCGTTTTTTCAACAGATGCAATGACGCTGTGAACAACGGTTCGAATCTTCTCCGCAGAAGCAGCTGCTTTCATCGAAGATGTTGTATTCAGTCCAGAGTTTAACGCACCCGGAGCTATTATTTTTGTCGGGCCGAGAATCTTGCTAACCGATATGGAAACGAGCTTTTGGGTTTGTGTCATTATTAGTTTTAACGAAAATGGAACTTTGAATGTAACCGCTTTTACAAACGCTGATGCTGGAACGACTTTCGAAAGAGATGAAGCTCCGATTACAGCTGTTGCTCCCGCACCCACTGCGACAACCGGTTTATCTTTCAGTTTTCGTTTTTTATCGCTGTGATTGTTGGTTTCGGTTTCACCGTCCTTTGCTGACTCATCAACCAGCTCATCGACAGTGTTCATAATCTCCGGAGGAATAACGGTTTTCCAATGTTTTCTTAAACCGGCTAACGTACTAGCATCTAAAACCGCAACTATTGAGTTGAAGTTCTTTGTTTGACTACGAAGAGCGTTTGCAAGAAGTGCGTGTGACTTTTCTTCATCGGGTAGAGAAGAAAAGTCAACATTAGGCGGTTGACTTCCGGTTTTGATAGGCATTCGACCAGCATTATTAAAAGCGATACGTAACCCCTCAACTGCAATTCTAAATGCGTAAACTTCTGAAAGGATTTGAGTATCAACACTCTCTCCTTTGCTGACATCACGAAGCATTTTTTGTGCGTAAGATAAAGCCCTTCCGATCGAAGGTATTTCCACAAATATGTCATGCAAATCTTCGAGTAAGGGATACACAGAACACGCATATTGCGGGACCTCATAATCATCTTTCGGCTGAATGTCTACACGACCCGTATCTTGTTCAGAACTTAACTGAATCAAATGAGACATTAACGATTTTAACGTCTGGGAATGAAGCAAATCATCTGAAATGAAAAATCTACTTGAACCTGACGTAATTATTGAACTCGCTTTTTGTGGCATCAAGTTATTAGGCTGTAAACCGAAAGCATGTGAACTGTTACCAGATTCAACCTCAGTTGAGTGACCGTAATCCTTTCCTATATTCACGAATGGCGATTCGAGCAACAAAAACGAAGAACCAACTTCTTCAGCAGCTCGTTTCGCAGCCGAAAAATGACCGTTAAACCCAACACCAAAAATCCCCTTCAACACTAAACTCCCAGCCACATTCTCATACTTATCTTTCCCAATTTTATGAAGAAAACACCGCTTGAGTACTTCTAACGAAGAAGTCGGAATCGAATGTTCACCATCACCACTATCACCTACCAACTGAACATCACTAAACTCAACCTCCTTAACCTGAACGACAACCGCACCTGGCTTAACACATCTAACAACACGCTCCGCATCAACAGCCGATCTCTCAGACAAATTCTGAGCACAGAGTACATAAACCACCGCCTGCGTTTCCGGTTCACGAAACGCAAACACAAACCGCTTCGTCTCGTCCGGTACCTCCAATCTACTCACCAATCCATCCGATACTCGCAAATCATCATTCACAATCCTCGAAAACGGCCATAAACTCTGTACGTAACTCAAAATTGCAGTGGCCATAAAATCATACCCTACGATTTCGATGAATCTTAACCTAGCTCTTCAATTCCAGTCAATTCACCACACGAATCGAACGACTTCGATACGATTCATAACAAACATCAAATTCAACCAGATCCAGAGCCAAAAACCTAATTCGTAATCAACAATTTCTCTGAATCTTAACCTAACGCTTCAATATCAGTCAATTCATCACACGAATCGAACAATTTCGATACGATTCATAACAAACATCTAATTCGAACAGATTCAGAGCCAAAAACCTAATTCGTAACCAACAATTTCTCTGAATCTTAACCTAACGCTTCAATATCAGTCAATTCATCACACGAATCTAACAATTTCGATACGATTCATAACAAACACCAAATTCGAACAGATTCAGAGCCAAAAACCTAAATAGCGATCAACAATTTCTCTGAATCTTAACCTAACGCTTCGATTTCAGTCAATTTGATACACGAATCGAACAATTTCAAATCGATTCAAAACAAACATCAAATTAGAACAGATTTAGAACGAAAACCTAACTAGTAATGAACGATTTCTCTGAATCATAACCTAATGGTTCGATTTCAGTCAATTTGATACACGAATCGAGCAATTTCAATGCGATTTATAACAAACATCAGATTCTAACGGAATTAGAAGAATACGAACGAAAACCTAATTTGTGATTAACGAAAAATGAATGGATTGAATCATGTAAAGAGTGTTTACGAACAGAAACAATCATATATATGTGATTGTTACGTGATTGATAAAGGAGTATTGGTACCTGATTGCGAATCGGAAACTAGGGTTTATGATTCTGGAAGAATGTTGATGAAAATGAATATTAATATCAAACACTAGAAAACTCTAAACTAAACTAGAATTATTCGAAGAGTTCATAGTTAAAAAACAACTAGTACACGTGCTTTGTGACGGGACTATTAAACCGAACAAAATGTTAACTCATAAAAATTAGACCAAAACGTAAAACATAGAAAATAATAACAAAGTCGGCCTAGGACCCGCAAGTTGTAACAGGGCTTATTAAACCACTAAAAAAGACATAATAACACTGAATTACACATGCACATTGCCATGTGTTTACTCGCAAGATTTAGACTGTAATGTAAAACGACAAGTCTGTAAAAAGATGAAAATAAATAGGTTAAAAAATAGAAAAACTAAAAGGGAAAATAGAAAAACTAAAAGGGTTCATGTGTATAAAAATGAAAGTTTAGGGTTAACTATGTAAGAAAAATTGAATATTAAAAATCATCTAAAAATCAAGCCCCGTTTGCGGTATGCACATATAATGTATATATGTGTGGGCCATCGGGGGCAAAAGTGAAAGTGCACCAATTTTAACGTTATTTTACTAATTTCGTGAAAATAACGTTAAAAGCTCAGGACGGTTAATCAGGCATCATGTGGTGGCGTTGATAGCTGAAAGACAAAAGGGTACATGCACTAATTGGTCTTTGTCCCGATTGTTGAGTGTTATGTGCCTTATGTCTCACTGGAAGCAGCCTCTCTATTTCTACGGAGTAGAGGTAAGGCTGTCTACATCTTACTCTCCTCAGACCCTACCTTACCTTTGCTATTGGTGGGATTTACTGAGTATGATGATAATGATGATGACTTACAAACTATTACTGCTAAATTAAGGAGGAATCATCATCATCATCGTACTCAGTAAATCTCACCAATAGCAAAGTTAAGGTAGGGTCTGAAAAGGGTAAGATATAGACAGCCTTACCTCTACCCCATAGGAATAGAGAGGCTGCTTTAAGTGAGACCCCGACTTAATAGTAGTTTTGCATCAAGCCTTGGACATAAAACACATAACACTCGACAATTGAGACAACTGTCGATTAGTGCATGTACCCCTTGTCTTTCGACTATCAATGCCACCACATGATTCAAAATTAACCATCCACTATTTTAACGTTACTTTCACGAAATTAGTAAAATAACGTTAAAATTAGTGCACTTTCACTTTTCACATTAAAGGAGAACCAGATAAGGGTGTTATCGATTCAGGTTTGATTATTTTTTGGTTTACTTGGTTTGATTATTTTTTGGGCAACAAAAACTTGAACCGAATTTAAATGGCATAAATCAAACAAAACATCAAATTTGAATTCCGTTCGCCATTAGTTTCAAACTTTCAAACTTAGAAAAAAGAAACAATTTTTAACAAGATTATATTTAGAGGTGGTCATCGGTTTGGCTTCAGATTCCTAGGTATTGTAATGGGTTCTTTGATTCATTATATTGGATTCCTTAAAACAAATTTAACTAATTCGGTTATGTAGAAAATCAAGCTGAATATTAAACATGTATTTCGTTCAGTGTTAAATGGTTTCGGTCTAGTTTCGTTTCGCTTAATTGGTTTGTAACAGGATATTGAACAATCCTACCAAAGGATTGAAATCTCCCACTCCCTTACCTCTCTTATTGAGGATGTGGGTAACCAGAAACCCTACTCAACAAAGCTAAGACCAATAACAATCGCAACAAATAATGAAAGAAAAAAGACATAAACTGGAAACAAGAGGCTGGACGCCGGAAGCCAGAAGCTCCCGGCAGGAAGCTGATACGTCAATAGCTGATGACCAGAAGCTAAAGTTACTAGTACACGTTGGAACTTGAACTCAACAGGTCAAAAATGATGGTATTTTGCCCAAAAGCACATAAATATGACCTCGAGACACGCAAACCTAAACATTACCCGAAGAGACAAGGCTAACCCTATAAACAACATTAAATGAGGATAAGCTTTACCAAATCAGGAGGTATGAGCTGGCACATGCTCCCATGGGAAGAACACTCTCTTTTTTTAGAATTATATGTATTATAACGTACCTCATTATATCATGCAATATCTTATAATTATCATCAGAGTTAAATCCATTAATTTTGTTTGATTATTGCATAAACCACTGATTGTGTTAATATATTGTGAACGGTGGATGGATGGTAGAAGAGATGAATGGCCGCTAGTGAGAAGAAGAAGAAAAGTGAGGGTGGGGATTTGGGGGAGAAGAAATGGGGTGGGACCCACATAGATATTTGTTTTAATTAAACTATTTTTTGTTTATTGTTTTTCTTAATAAGTAACGGTACTTTGATAATTTAATACAAACTTAACTAAATAATTTAACAGAGTTTAGTGATAAGGACCACTCGAGTACAAAAATTACAACCACTGGGACCAAATGTGTAATTATTGAACTACTGGGACTAAGTCTGCAATATTTGCAAACCACAGACCAACCAAGCATTTAACTCTTGTAATAATATAGCTTTTGTTATCACACATTCACACCCAACCCACTAAAAAAATAACCCATGTAGACCTATTATCCAACCCATTCGAGCTACTTAGGAAATAGTCATTTGATTAGCAACTTCGTCTCATTCAATAATCCAAGTTTAAGTAGGTTGTTATTGTCGAATTATTTGCTTAAAAGTTTTTTTGCAATTTGTTTACTTCAAGTTGATCATCCATTAAAAAATAACATAACAAAATCTCTACCTCCAACATAATTTGAGCTAATAGTTTAACCATGATAAAAAATAAATATGACTTAAGTCAACTAACCATGATATATGAAGAAATACAAAGAGGAAATGCCACTAACAGATGTAACCATTTCACTCTGTTAATTACCGTAAGTTGACCTTCACACCGTAACCATCACATCCCATTCTAACATGGTTTAACATCCAAAAAAGTACAAGACTTTGTTGGATGACTATTGCGATGATCTATGTAGATAGACCACACCAATGCTATAAATAAAATAAAAAACTAACATTGTCTATACAATTTATAACGAGATTGATAAACTAACAAAAATCAAGTACCGCGTTGTATATTATTTACGCCGCATGATGCGGGTTTCCTAAAATTATAAATTTACCATTATATAGTATATCATAGTAAATTTATAATTTCTTTATTTTCATTTTCATCCCTTTTACAATATAGATACGCTTTTAACCTATTTACTTTTTTCACAAACATTAATTCCGCTATAAATTTTGCTGGAAACGGCGTTGTGTCCGAAATAAAAAAAGATTATTTGGTATTGTAGGCTATGTCAAGTGTCGATACCGTACCATTGTACCGATACCGTACCATTGTACCAATACCATGACCAACAAAACCAATACCGATTGATGTAAAACACGACTTTACTTTTTGGGTTAAACAACTTTATTATTCGGGATACAACATACAACTTTTGTGTGATGAAACCGTTATAAATATTTTTTTTGTATCGCAAACTATAATATGTAATCCGCAATGAACAAAGTTGTGTTAAGAATTATTTCATTTTGTGTGGTAAAATTACACCTATTGCCAATACTATATAGGTAACGAAACGAACAAAATTGATACCGGCAGCCGCTACAATGCGTGGGCACCTTCCCCTTCCCTACATCACCTTCTCCCACCTCCACCTCGCCACCTTCCCTCTTTTCTCATCAAGGGAGATCGTTCCCCTTCATCCCCTTCCCCTCCATCCTCTTCCCCTCCAATCAACACCTTCCAATTATCACCTTCACCACACAACATGACATCAGGAAGGAGGACGAGGACTTTTCACCACGGGCACCGAATTAACATGGGGGTGTGTTCCCCTTCAGGGCCGAAGGCCACGTAGACTCCCTGAGCCCTTACTCCTCCCCACACCCCATAGCGTTACCACTCGTGTATATAAGCTTGTAATGCTTAAAGGAGTTTGGATCGCTTAAAAGAGTTTCGATTTCTAATTTTCAAACATATATGGACATCAAAGTTGAAAGAAAGTCAATCGTGTGGTCAGTGTTGATACGTGAAATAATTCAATGTAAAGTATTATGTATTATATAAGCTGTCACTCATAATGATTTTCCTTGCCTGCCTGTCATATGCCAAGACCTTTAATAAAGTGCATCGATAAGGCATTGAAACTTAGTGGAGAGTTCAAATGAGAAGAAATTTTTTGTAACAATAAAAAAGAACAAATTTCAACCATAAGAATGCTTTATTTTACTTCATTTAATATAAATATTTTATGTTACTATAAGGGTACAATGGTAAATCTACATTGGTTCATTAATTTGTAGTCTTCCTCTTTAATAGCTAATACATTAAATTTTTTGTAACTTATCTTCAAAATATATATTTTTTCAAAAAAATAAAATAAAATAATTTAAAGTGTAAGATAAATTACGAGTTGTGTAGGATAAATTCTGAGTTGTGTAGGATAAATTTCAACGTGTAGGATGAATTTCGAAATATGTAGGATAACTTTTGATGTGTGTAGGCAAAAAAAGTTAGTGTGAAGGATAATAGTCTTTATGACTAATTAATTAGTAAAAAAATGATAATAAATGAGATAAGTAAAAAAACTATTTAATGTTTGACAAAATTACCCGTTGTTCTTTTTCTTCTCAATTAAATTTTCTTCTCAAATGAACCTTCCCCTTGGAACTTAAGCTTATATAAAGCTTCTTAGGAGAATATATGTTGATATATCAAGATTAACACATTGAAACAATTGCAAAATGACGAATAATTTTTGCCATAAATTTATGCATCTTGTTTGTTTTATTTTGTCAATCTTTTTGCTTGGTCTAAAGATTACAACAGCCAATCTAGTTGGCTACCAAGATGAAGGAGGAGCAAGTAATTATAAGTGCATCGATAAGGAGAGGCATGCTCTTCTTGAATTCAAAGCATACATTGATCAAGACCCCAAGGGTTTTCTCTCTTGTTGATGAAGAAGCAACCAATGATTGTTGTAGCTGGAGTGGAGTTACATGCAACAACCATTCTCATGCTACTGGCCTTGACTTGAAAGGTGGAGATCTTAAAGGTAAGATTAGCTCTTCATTGTTGAACTTAACCTACTTGAATAATCTTGACCTTTCCAACAATTCTTTTCATGGATCCAGTGCGGATCCAGCCAGTTTTTTCACTGGGTTCCTTTTTCCAAATCATACAAGGTTTACACTACACAAAACGTTTTTTTCCAAATCATACAAGGTTTACACTACAAAAGAACGTTTTTTTCCAAATCGACTGGGTTCCTGGGAACCCGGTAAACCCCTCTAAATCCGCCCCTGCATGGATCCATTCCCAATTCCATTGGTTCCTTGACCGAATTAAGGCACCTTGACCTTTCCTTCAATTCTCTTTTAAATGGAACCATTCCTCATGAACTTGGAAACCTCACAAACTTGCAAGTTCTTACCCTTGAATCCTTGAGTAGTTGCACAATTGAAAACCTCGATTGGCTGTCTCGTTTGTCTCAGTTAGAAAACATAAATTTGAATGGTATTTCTCTTGGCAAAGCAGATAACTTGGTAAATATGATTCTAAATCTTCAAAAACTCTCAGTTTTAAGTTTAGATGATTGTGACCTCTCACAGATCATACATCCATATTCTCATTCCGCAGCCAACTTTTCTTTTCCTCCGCATATTAGTCAAATTTATCTCGGAAACAACAACCTCAACTCATCCATGTATCATTGGTTGTTTCCATTAACTAGCAACCGGCTTGAAACTCTTGATCTTTCAGGAAACAAGTTAGATGGGATACCCGAATATCTTGGAAATCTCTGCTTGGGAGTTTTGTATTTTGATGAAAAC
Organism: Helianthus annuus; assembly: GCF_002127325.2. Classification (NCBI taxonomy): domain Eukaryota; kingdom Viridiplantae; phylum Streptophyta; class Magnoliopsida; order Asterales; family Asteraceae; genus Helianthus; species Helianthus annuus. The sequence goes on along the minus strand of NC_035434.2, from coordinate 172,332,921 downwards.
TCAATGCCTGTCGTATTTCCTGATTTATTGAAAAACTTGTCTGGATGTACATCTGTTACGCTAGAATTGTTGCAAGCTCAATCTAGCCAGTTGACAGGGTCGATATCCGATGATATCCAAAAGTTTTCATCCCTAGAAGCGTTAATCCTTTCTCACAATAAATTAAATGGAAGTATAAGTGAAAAATTGTGGAAACTACCCAATCTTTTCAGGCTTGATCTTTCTTCCAATTATCTTAAAGGAGCCATCCCTAAAATCAAAGGAAAGTCAAAGATTACCTTTATAAATCTTTCAAACAACTCACTCGAAGTTGTTCCTTCCATTGCTTGGAAATGTAGTGTACGAAGGATTGACATGAGCTCCAACAACTTTCATGGTCCTATACCACATGTTCCATCACTGTGGTATGGCTAGACCTTTCCAAAAACAAATTCGATGGAAGAATCTCTTTTTTGTGTGAAAACATTAATGGGTCTTTAAGTTTACTTGATTTATCGGATAATTCATTAACAGGAGAAATTCCAGATTGTTTTTGGCATTTTAAACAACTAAGAGTTCTTAAGCTTGGTCAAAACAATTTTTCTGGAAGGCTTCCTGCTTCTCTGAAGTATTTGACCAAACTTGAGGTTTTGTACTTGTACAACAACAGCTTCACAGGAGAATTCCCCTTATCTTTACAGGCGTGTAAAAAGTTAGCCTTTTTGGACTTGGGGGCCAATAAGTTTTCTGGTTACGTGCCTATTTGGATCGGCGAAAAATTGCAAAGCTTGTATATTTTTAGACTTTCATCAAATAATTTCTATGGAACTATCCCTTCACAATTATGTCCATTGGTGAATCTAACAGTTTTAGACCTTTCAATGAACAACCTCTATGGAACCATCCCCACATGTCTCGGTAATCTTACTTCCATGGTGCAATCAAGTGACCAAAATGTGCACGCTTATTCTACGTACTGGGAATATTTCGGTGATAGCTATGTTGACCATATGACGTTCAATTGGCAAGGAAGTATACGTGAATTTAGCAGCACTCTAGGATTGATGAAGAGTATTGATTTATCAAGCAACAATCTAACAGGAATTATCCCAGATGAACTAACCGATCTCCATGAATTGATTACACTGAACTTGTCAATGAATGCTCTCCTCGGAGGGATTCCAGCAAATATTGGCCAGATGACAAATCTTCTACATTTGGATGTGTCTCGAAACAATCTTTCGGGAAATATACCGCTAAGCATGTCTCAGATGTCTTCATTAAATTATCTAGACGTGTCATATAATAATTTGTCTGGGAGAATTCCATCTGGCACTCAACTCCAGTCTTTTGAACGTTCAAGATACATCGGAAATGAAGGACTATGTGGACCTCCCCTGACCAAATATTGCCCTGGAGATAAAGAGTTAGAAGTAACCCCCTTTCTTGGTCAAAGTGAGATTGGAGGCAAAGGCATAGATGAACTGGAAACATGGTTTTATATTGGTGGTGCTATCGGCTTTGCAACTGGATTTTGGATAGTATGTGGCACTTTAATTGTCAATCGTCGTTGGAGGAATGCTTTTTTTCACTATTTTGATTCCTTGAAAGATTGGGTTTATGTAAAAATGATGGTCTTCATTGCAAAATTGCAGCGAGGTGCAAATGCATAGTATAGTAGTCTACATTTCATGTTTCATCTTATGTTGTTCCTATCTACTTATTTATGTCCATGTATTGGTGTGTGAGATAGAGATAATATTATAAGGTAATGCTTCAGTTGTTCTTGGTGGGGTTTTTAAGTCCCCTTTATCAATAAAATTGCCACCAATACCACGAGTGGCCATTTCCCTGTGCCGTGTGAGATAAAGCATCTCAAACAAAAGTTCATCGGGTAATTGCATATAACAAAAATAAACATGTTGCAGTGAACTGTTATGACTTATGTTGTTTGGTAAGCAAAAATACCAAACGAGTGGCCATTTCCCTGTGACTGATTATACATTTTGTCACTCGGGTTTATTCAAAAATACCTACCGAGGACATCACACTTGTATTATTTAGGGACTTTTAAGTCCCTGCTGCTCAGATTGGTTACTTTTTGAGTGATTTGGAAGCGAAAGTGGGTGAGGTGAGGGAGAGAGAGAAGGTATCGTACACTTCAAGAATTTTGGTATGTCGCGATGATGGTTTTAGCGACAATATGTTGTCGTCGGCAAGCTACCCTACAACGATGACATGTCGTTAGGTCACCCTATGGTGAGAGAGGATGAACGAGGATGTGAGGGCGAGTGAAGAGAGAGAAGATAATGTTGTTTTTAAGCCACTTAGGGTATGGCCTAGTGGTAGAGGGAGAAAAAACTCTTGGAGGAGACTTGAGTTCGAATCCACCAAAGGTGGTTTTAGCTCTTAAATTTGAGGTGAAGGAGAAGGGTCACTAGACACTACGAGAATCTTGGTATGTTGCGATGAAGGTTTTAGCGACAACATGTTGTCGTTAACAAAAGTTACCCTACAGTGATGACATGTCATCGGCACAAGATTCCTAAATATATTTGTTAGGTCACTCTATGGCCAGGGAGGATGAACGAGGATGTGAGGGTGAGTGAAGAGAGAAGAGAATGATGTTTTAACTTTTAAGGGAGAGAGGGTTATTAGGTAGTGTAATGATCAAATACAAATAGGTCTTAACATACAAAATGGCCTTAAGAGCACCCATAACAACCAACGTGATCCATCCAACAAACTGTCTAGTCAGCATGTCACATCATTCCAAACTACCACCATTTCAAACCTCACTTTTTCTTCCAACAATAAACCATTCCAAATCCCTACATCACGTCCCACGTTTTACACTTAAAAAAAAAAAAAAAAAACTATTGTGAGTGAGTGGACCCCACTAATTCTAAACCACAGCGTCTGCTCCATCAAACCTCCTCCCACCTGACCACCACCTCCAACAAGGATGATCCGTTGTTTATGCTCTAATAAGAAGTGAAGGAAGCTTTTCTTAATCTATTTTAATATGATATTTAATTGTAAAATTCAAAAAAAAAATCATGTATTTACTCTAGTTGAGTAATTACATAATTACTCCACTAAGAGGGGACGGGGCGGTCCGTTATGGACTCCCGAGCACGCGTGATGATCATTAAGCACACCGCCGCCACTCATTGTTTAACGCGTTATAAACATAACGCGTGGAGTAGATAACGCGTTGAGAATATGAACGTTGGGGTTTTGACCGTTTATTTTTGACCGTTTTTTTTTTGAACGTTGGTAAATGGGTTTTTTTATATAAAATCCAAATATTTCAATACACAACTCATACAACTCTCAACAATTCTCACAAAAACTTCAAAAAACTCTCAACTATTTTCACACTCATTTTTTTACAAGAAATATGGAAGGTTCAAGCAAGAGAGGTGGTGGATCGAAAAAAAGAGGTGGCGGTTCGGGTACGAAGAAAATAAGGCCCAAGGTTCGAGCGAATCTTGGTGAGCCCGATCGATTTAGGTTGCAAGACGAACCCGACCAAGTCCCACCCTTTCAAACCCAACAATATCCACCCTTTCAAACCCAACAATATCCACCCTTTCAATCGCAAACGTACCATAACCAACCGTTCGTTCCACCGTTTCAACCTCACCAATTTCAATCGCAAACGTATCAAACCCAACCCAACACACTCGACCCTCTACTAGAAGACAACACCCTCATTCATCTTTTAGCCAACGCGTGGAATGGACCACGTGAACCACAACCAAGTCTTGACGAGGACGAGGAAGAGGAAGAGGAAGAAGAAGCGGAGGAAGAGGAAGAGGAAGAGGAAGAAGAACAAAATGTTGAGGTTCAAGAAATCGTTCCAATCGGCCGACAACCTTGGACGAGCGAGGAGGAGGTCTCGTTGACGAAGGCGTATTTGCACATCTCGGAGAGTAGGAAACACGGGAACGAGCAACGAAGGGATGCGTTTTGGAGACGGGTTATTAATCATTTTATGAAACTTCCCGGTGCAAGGGTCCGAAACATGGACAAAATGACGTCGAAGTGGACGGATTTGAACAAGAAAATTAGCAAGTTCAACGCTTGTTTCATTCAAAAGGTATGTTTTTTTATTAACAAAAAAGTTAAAAAAAACAGTTTTTATAAAAAAAACATTTTTATAAAAAAAACAGTTTATAAAAACAAAACAGTTTTATAAAAAAAACAGTTTATAAAAAAAACAGTTTTTTATAAAAAAAACAGTTTTTAATAAAAAAAACAGTTTTTTATAAATAACAGTTTATAAAAACAGTTTTATAAAAAAAACAGTTTTATATAAAAAACAGTTTATAAAAAAACAGTTTTTTATAAAAAAAAAACAGTTTTTAATAAAAAAAACAGTTTTTTATAAATAACAGTTTATAAAAACAGTTTTATAAAAAAAACAGTTTTATATAAAAAACAGTTTATAAAAACAGTTTATTAAAAAAAACAGTTTTTTATAAAAAAAACAGTTTTTTATAAAAAACAGTTTATAAAAAAAACAGTTTATAAAAAAACAACAGTTTTTTTAAAAAAACAGTTTATACAAAAAAACAGTTTTATAACATTTTATTTTTTTTGTAGAGCCGAAACCCACAAAGTGGAGCGAGCGAGGCGACGATCATGCAACAAGCCATCGAATTGTATTGCACAACGTACCATAAGAGAACTTTTCCACACGTGGCGGCATGGGAAGTTGCGAGACATCACCCGAAGTGGGTCCCCGTTGAGTTGGTTGACACGAGTGGTCCTACGGCTCCAAAAAATCGAGGCGGTTCAAAAAGAACAAAGACATCCGATTCGGGGAACTACACGACTTCCGCGTCGGATAACTTGCCCCAAATGAACTTAAACGACGAGCCTCTAGACGAACCCCTTGACGAGCCCGTTGAGGAAGATACACCCACAAGGCCACGACGCAGACGAGGTGGTGATTCGTCAAGCAAAGGGAAGGAGGCGGTGGCGGAGTCGATTTTTAGAATCGAAGAGGAGAAAATGACCCAATACAAGATGGCCGAACAAAGAAAAGAAACAATGATGACCCTAAAAGTTGAACGGGAGCAGGCGTACAAGGAACACTTGAAAACGATCGAAAGACAAAATGATTTAAAAATCTTGTGTGAAAAACACGCCCATCTCGACGAACCGTTCAAGTCAATTGTCATCGAACAAAAGCGCGCGATTTGCGCAAAGTGGGGTTGGGAGATGCCATCGGTTTAGTTGTTTTTTTTTATTTGGTTATGTAATTTTTTTTAAAGTTTAATGAAATTTATAATTTAGTGTTTTATTTTTATTTTCTAATTTTAAAATGAAAATTAAAAAAAATGGGAGTGATAGAATCCATCACTAGTGATTCCACCCCTAGTCCATTTCTATCACTAGTGATAGAAATATGGTTGATGACATGTCATGCTTTGATTGGAGAGTGGGAGTGATAGAATCCATCACTAGTGATTCCACCCCTAGTCCCCTAATATAAAAAAAAATTGTATTGAATTTTTAACCACCAACCAGATACTTGTTGATCATTGCACTTACGACCATGGTTAACATTTTCCTTTATACTCAAAATTATAATAAGTTTGACGTCCAATATGGGGCAAATTATTTCAACTCATCATTATCACACTATAGACATAAATATATTTTATTAGATTATGTGATGGGTTACAAATGGGATCCTTTGTATAGAGACCATGTTACACTCTATACCCTGTGCTATAACAAATATCAATTCTTGGTCTAATATTACACTATACTATGACATGATGATATTGATTCTTTGTCTAATAACGTTATGTTTTCGGTAGGATTGGATTTTCTATTTAAAAGAGAGTTGCAGCGTAGTTTCGGTAGGATTGGATTTTCTATTTAAAAGAGAGTTGCGGCGTAGTTTCGGTATACTATGACATAATATTAAACTAGTTGACGTGCACCTAACCTATAGAAATTTTAACCCAATTCAAAATACTTTTAATCTTATCTAAACATAAAATAAATAATAATTATTTAACTCTTATCTAAATAAACTAGTGGGTACGTTTTAGTCAACCACAATTACGAAGACTTGGGTCAATATTCATGACTTTGTAGCCATTTTAACACACTCACGTCGTAGCTTTGAAAATTTACATAATTTTTGTAAATTTGAACAACTTATAGGATTTACTTATGGTAAAGTATATAAGGTAGCGTTTGTTTCACATAATAAAATGAAATCTTAATGGAATTGGAATATTGATTCCACTCCATATTTTGTTGGTTTCAACAAGAAAATGAGTTGGAATTGAACAAAAACATAAGAAAGAGAATCTAGATTCCAATTCCATTCAAATTCCATTCCATTTTGCGAAACAAACACACCTAAATTTCAGGTTCTGCGCGAATTCTCATTCTAATTCACTTACAATCCATGAAACGAAAGTTTGTATGTGAAAACAAGAAATTATAGTGTTTTCTACAATCATCTTTACAAAAAGCTCATTAGTCCAAATATTGCTTTAACTGATTTAATTGTATTTGGATGTCAATAACTATAAGTTTCCAATATTTTTTCTTAAAAGCAATCAAATATACTTTTAATTCTACATCATTATTCATCGCGAAACTCAAACCTTCGACCTAGTGGGGAACGCACAATTTTACACACCTGGATACCACAAGGTCAAAGGCTCTTTGATAAGAATTTCCAAATATCTCACATTATATCTTATTATTTAGATCCATGATTTTTACTTTTAGATTTTAGATCAACAAAAGATCACAAAATAGATCAAAACCACTATGATTCACTTAGCCTAACTAACTAAGTGATGTATATTTTTACTTGCACTCATATTGGAGGCAAGGGTCGGTATTCTAAACCTGTGTACTTTTTTTTTATTACTAGCTTTTTTCTACACTGTTTTGTGAAACCTATGTTATTAAATATTAAAAGTTTTAATAAAATTCTGGTATAATGAATAGAAGGTTAGTAATTTTATTTTAGATCTTAAATAATGGATTTTCTACATAAGATATCCTTTATAGAAAGTTTAATTTTTGCTGATTTTAGTCAATAATAATAATATAATAAATCAAATTAAGGAGAGGCATGCTCTTCTTCATTTCAAAGCACACCTTCATCAAGACTTCTATGGCCTTCTTTCTACATGGACTCCTAAAGAAGAAGCAACCAATGATTGTTGTAAATGGCGTGGAGTCACGTGCAACAACCAAACCGGTCATGTCACAAGTCTTGATTTGTTCAATGGAGATCTTGAAGGTGAGCTTAGCCCTTCATTGCTTAACTTAAGCTACTTGAATCATCTTGACCTTTCCGGCAATCAATTTGAAGGAACCATTCCACATTTCATCGGTTCCTTGACTAAATTAAGGTACCTTGACATTTCTTGGAATGATTTTAGTGGAAGCATTCCCATTTTTGTCGGTTCCATGACTCGGTTGAGGTACCTTCATCTTTCCGACAATCAATTTGAAGGAACCATTCCGCATTTCATCGGTTCCTTGACCAAATTAAGGTACCTTGACATTTCTTGGAATTATTTTAGTGGAAACATTCCCATGTTTATCAGTTCCATGACTCAGTTGAGGTACCTTCGTCTTTCGTCCAATTCCTTTAATGGAACCATTCCCTTGTTTATTGGTTCCATGACTCAATTAAGGCATCTTGACCTTTCGGACAATTATTTTCATGAAACCATTCTCTTGTTCATTGGTTCCATGATTCAATTAAGGCACCTTGACCTTTCGTACAATTTTTTTAATGGGACCGTCCCTCTAGAATTTGGAAACATGACCAACTTGCAAAATCTTTATCTTGGATACCTTGGAGGATGTGCAATTAAAAGCTTAGATTGGTTGTCTCGTCTGCCACAATTAGGGAAACTTGATATGTCAGGTATTTCCCTACCAAAGAAAATCACTGGGTAAATGTGATTTTGAGCCTTCATAACTTGTCGTATTTAAAATTAAGGGGATGTGGTCTTTCACATGTCAGGCGTCCATTTTATTCATCTGTAAACTCTTCTTCGTCATCTATTGTTAGCCTGAATATTGGGAACAACAGTCTTAACTCATCCTCGTATCATTGGTTGTTGTTGATACATATTATGTGGTCGCGACTCGACTCGGTTCGACTTGGCTCGGTTCGACTTGGTTAGTTTCGGCTCATGCCCGACATCACGACATTCCTCCGTCGTGCGCCCCAGAGTTCGACACGCGAAGCACGGAGAGCCACGGACCGTTTCCCATTTACACATCATCATGACATCATCATGATGATGTCATGATGATGTCAAGACCTTGACTTAAACTTCAAAGATATGAAACAGATTGTATCTTTACGTGCATGGATTGTTTATGAGCTTTGACTTTCAACGAATCAAAAACAAGTACTGGGCTTATAATATTTGACGAAAGTGATTTGGGCCAAGCCCATTGGCGACGAAACAGATGGGGTCTTGACGAAACATGTGTGTTTCGTCAAGCTTGATCCAATTTCGTCGAGCTTGTCTTTGATTCGCCAACAATGTTCTGATTCGCCAAGCCAGATTCGCCAAAGATGTGATTCGTTGTGCTGTGACTATAAATACACTGTCTGTGGATAAGAAAGTAAGAGAACACATTGTAGAACACAGAGAGCATATTTGTGAGAGCACACACACTGAGAGAGAGTTTGCAAAAGAGATTTGTAAACATTGAGCTTGTAACCGAACCTTTCATTCGTATTAATACAAGTGGTGTTAATCGGTGAATATTGTGTGTGTTGTTTTGTGCGTGTTCTATCTCGGTTTGCCATTCCGGTTGGATTCCGCACAACCGGGTTGGTTAGTATACAAGGATTAGGCGACTAGATCCTCCTAGCCGGACCTACAAGTGGTATCAGAGCCTTGGCTCTTTTCCTTGTTAAAACCGACTGTGTTCTTGGTTTGTTTTTCGGGTGTTAAACTTTATATTTTTCTGGAAAAACATTATGAAATCTGGTTAAATCTTGTGTTTTTGCTTAGTGTTTTGTTAAAAACCTTGTTATTTTTCATGTTTACATGTTAGTGATAGGTTTTTGTTAAACATTTTAGCAAAATATAGTGTTTCGGAAGTTTAAACTTTACCGGAAAACTTAAGTATTCTGGGTTTGTTCTTGACATATTCATAAAAACTTCAAAGTGTTCTTCATTTTTTTTTTCATAGTTTTGATCCTTGAGGATAAGGTTTGAAACTTGTTTGTGCATTGGGAAGGGTTCTGATATCACATCTTACTTGTTTGGTGAAAAGCACTGTGTACAAGCCGAAAGTAGGTTCAGTGTTGTGTCAGTAAAGAAAAAGTCTTCACCAACCCAGTTACTTTTTGGTGAAACAGATTTTCAACGAAACAGAGAAACAGAATCCTTGGCGAAACAAAACTCTATCAATATTTTGGCGAAACAGAAAACCTTTTTCATTGAATTGACGAAACATAATTTGGGCCACCTTTTCTAATTCGTCAAAGCCCACATTAAGTCATCCTATTTCGTCAAACTAAAACAATTTGTCCTTGGTTTCGTTGACAAAGCCCAAAGTGATAACCTATTACTTTTTCGTCAAAGGCCCAAAATTCCAAATCAGTTTCGTAAAAGCCCAAAACAAAAATCCCTTGGTTCATAAATTGTAAAGGCTACAAATTAAAAAAAAAAAATTGAAAAAGGCCATCCTTTTTCGTTAAAAAAAAAAAGGCCATCCAATTTATTAAAGGCCAAGAACTTACCTGTTTCGTTGACTTTAAAGTGTAAAGCCCAAAAAAAAAAAAAAATTATATTAATATTAAAATTCTTTTTCACCAATTTGATTTGGACTCATATATAACAATCTGTTTTCGCCAATGATCTAGTGGATAAGTGTTGGACTTGGGTTTCGTCATTCAACCATAACTTAACCTGTTTCATCAAAGTTTAAATTATAAAACTGTTTCGTCAAACATTCTATTTTGTCGAAACACTTGTAAATTTAAACAGAAGGGTTGCCAAAAGGATTTAACTGGTTGTTTGAGTGTGATTTTCAGGTATCCATTTTTCTTTATCAAACATGAATCCGAGTTGGTGGGGAACTCCGGCTCCAGATAGTGGAAAATATACAAGTTCAGGTTCCACTCCCTCATGGTGGGGTACACCGGCTCCAGACAGTGGAAAGTACACGTCTACCAGTTTATCTCCTTCATGGGCCGAGTCTCCGGTGTCGACATCTTCTCAAGCCAATCAGTGGGCATTAGTATCGAATCAAACTCCGAGCATTCAGAGTATCTTATTGAGCGAAAGCGAAACTGGAAGTTTGAATCGACCTCCAAAGCTGATGCATTTAAACGAGTATCCGGGTTGGGCTGATAGATTCCGTACATATGTTCTGGGTCAAAATACAGAGCTGTGGATACGTTTCACCACAGACTTCGATCAAGCCATAGAAGTTGCTGCTTCGTCTACTGCTACTTTTGCAGATCTTCCAGAGGATCAGAAGAAAACATATGATCTGGAAAAGAAAGCCTACGCCATCCTCACTCAGGCGTTAAGCAAAGACATCTATCATCAGTTTGTCAGCTTCAAGACTACAAAGAAGTTGTGGGACGGTTTGAAAACCAGAGGAGTAGGAAATGAAGCAACACGCCAATTGCGTCATGATCTGCTCAAGAAGGAATTTGACGGTTTCGCATGCTTAGATAAGGAGTCTTTGGGAGACATGACAAGCAGATTTTATCATTTGCTTACTGAGTTGAACAATTTTGGTGTAGCAACAACTCAGACAGAAGTGGTGAAGAAGTTTGCTGATGCATTGCCACCCCAATGGAACAGTTTTCTGGAGATCTTGAAGTATAATGGGGTTATGGCTACTACAAATATCAACGACTTCGTGCAGCTTTTGGAGAACAAGGATCAAGAAGAGACCCTGAAGGCAAAGAGAGTTCCAGTGCCACAGAATCCAGAAATGTATTATGGAACTTCAAGTACTTCTTCTGCTAGAGCCATTGTGCCAAGCAACCCTGGTTCACATGCTCCACTGCAGACAGCCTTTGTCACAAGCACAGATATGTATGGCAATACAGTGCAAGTTCCTGTTAAGCCCCCTCCTACCACAGACATGTATGGAAATCCAATTCAACCACCTCCTCCTGCTCAAGCATGTTATAGAGGTACATCATCTGCTGGTCAGCAATCTAAGCCAGACACAGTGCGGCTCAACACTTCAAGCTTCTCAAAAGTCAGTGTGGAAGTAGCTAAGGAACACATGGAGCTGCTCAACACGTTAGTAAGTGCGTACTGCGGGCTAGTTGAAGGTCAGATTGGAAACATTAATCTGACACAAGAAGACTATCAGCAGATTGATAAAGAGGAAATGGAAATGATGGATATCAAGTGGGCCTTTGCCAGTGCTGTTAGACGTGCAAAGGATTTCATGGAGAGAACAGGCAGAACCAGCTTGGAAAGCAAGAAGGATACCAAGTATGGGTTCGACAAGCAGGCTGTGAAGTGCTTTAACTGTGGAGAACGTGGCCATTTCAAGCGAGAATGTACGAGGCCATCACAACATGGGAATCAAAATCCCTTCAGAGGTCAAGGGAACAGGGCAAACCAGAACCAATCAAGGAACAATGAGCGCACATTGGTACCGGTTAGCAACCAAGCAGGACCATCAAATGCCAACCAGGCACTTGTGGTTCAAGTTGATGAAGGTTGTGACTAGTCTATTCAGTTAAGCAGTGATGCTCCGGATGGTACTGCATGTTTTGCTAAGGTTGTGAAGGATCCAGTTCACACCAGTGGTGGAGAATCTTCCGCCAATGGTGATGAATCTTCTGAGGATGAAGACTCCTCCGGTTATAGCAGGAGTTCCGATGAAGAATCCTCAAGGTCAGGTGATGAGAATGTGGGTGAGATATCTGGTGTTTCGGTTGATGCTGATATTGATGAACTTTTGGAGGAAGCTGCAGCAAGAACTGATAGAAGATCTATTTTAGTGGATCAAGCTGCTTATGCTTCGTCTTCTCTCCATTCGGCCTTTATGGCTAATGTCGGCAGTTCATCAAGTCAGGTATGTGTCGATGAACCCACTGCTATAGATTGTGTTAACTGTGATAGTTTACAGGTTAAATGTGCTGATTTAGAGGCAAACATGTCTGAGTTGCAAGGCAAACATGATGCTTTACAAGCTAGTTTGTTTGACTTGCAAGACAAACATGTTTCTTTAAATGATAAGTGGTGTGACCTGCAAAGCAAACACGAGGCTTTGCAAGAAAAATATGATGTGACATTCATCCACAATCAGAAGTTGACTGTGGACCTTTCCAAATGCACAGAAGCCAACATGTTTTACGAAAACCATGAAAAGGAATTTAAGTCAGTAATTGAAACATTAAAGAAAGATAAAACTGAACTGACAAAAATGGTTTCACGAAAACAATCTGACATTAATTTGTATATATCTCGCCTTGAGATTATGCAAAAAGAGATGGCGTGTGTGAAAACAGAAAGTGATGCGATCCAGCTTAAGCTAGACAGTTATTTGAGCTCTAGCTACGTGTTGGACCACATCATTGACGTTCAGAAAGAAAAGAGGGATGTCACATGCATAGGCTATAAGAAATGTCCACCACCAGTGAGACACAATTATGATGCAATGCCGGACGAGGAGGATAGAGTGTTCTTTGAACCATCTGTTCCTCTAGATGTAAAGGAGTTTGCCTCAGGGCTCGGATACAAGAAAGAAGTATCCTCAGATTCAGATGTGTCAGCAGATACGAGTGTGTCTTCTGCTGAACTGAATCAGGATCCTCCTGTCATTGAGGATGCTGATTCTTCTGATGATGAATCTGATGATGCTGTCACAGCAAAGTCTGATGCGGTGGTTAAAGATGAGGACATACCTCTTGAGAATTACATTCTATGTGATCCTCCAGCAAAACCCGCTAAGACTGTTGCAGTTGAGCCTGTGTCTGAGAAAGAGTCGGAGAGTGTGAGTTTGCTGTACACTCTGGTTGGTGATGATAAAATTTATTCAGACAAAGACTTTCCAATTAAAAATGTTAATCAATCTTTAATCAGTAAAGTTTTTGAAAATTCGACGAGTAAGTTCTTGGGAAAGGCAGGACCTAATGTTACAGTTACACAGTGTCCTCCTATTCCAAAAGCCGAAATCCGAAAACAATTTGGCAACAAGAAATTACCAACAGTGCCAAAACAGCAAAATCACACCAAGCCAAAAGGAAAATCACCGGCTCAAGCCCAAAAGAAGCCGAACCAAAAGAAGAAGAAAAATGTTAACTTTGTGAAATCGACGGGAACAGACAAAATTGAAAAGTTTGAAAATCAATCTAACTTAGATTTTTTCAAGAAAGCGATTGTACAGAAAAGAAATGAACCAAGTAGTTCAAAACCTAGTACCTCGGGTTCACAAAGTTCAACATCATCGGCTAGACGATCACATGATTCTTCGGGGTTTGTTGAACGAAGATCATGTTTTGAGTGTGGAACCATTGGGCATATAATTCGAAACTGCCCATATCTTCATAAACAAAAAGAAAAAGTTGATGCTCCTCGTGACCACAATGACCGTAAGCGATCTGTTTCCGCAAAACAAGATCCCCGCCTTGTACAAGAAAGGGAAAAGAAACAGAAACGCCAACAGGTCAAAAAGATTGAAAAAGCAATTAAAACCGATGTGGTTCAAAAACAATCTGTTTCTGTAAAACCAGTTAACCCAAAAACTTCAAACAACAAAGAAGTTAAAATTTTAAAGAATAACACTGGTGAAACCAAACAGACTTGGAAACCAAAAACGGTTGTTAAATCAGGGGGACCATCACAATTCACCAATCATCAAAGACAAGAGGTTATTGTTATTGATGAAAATGGAAGACCCAAGACCACAATGGCTTGGGTCCCCATCTCCAACTAATCATTTGAGTTCATGTGCAGGGTGTTCCAGGAGGAACTATCAGTAGTCACTGGATTGTTGATAGTGGGGCATCCAGGCACATGACGGGCGACATGAAGCTTCTCTACGACGTCAAATCCATTAGAGGCGGTTATGTTGCTTTTGCTGGAGATAAGGGTGGATATATTACGGGTGAAGGAATGATATCCAACGGGATTGTCAGCTTTGACAAGATCAATTTCGTGCAACAACTTGATCACAATCTTCTTAGTGTTTCTCAAATTTGTGACAAGCAATTCTCAGTACACTTTGATGCTAATGGATGTTATGTGCTGAAACCCGGCTTCAAAATTCCAAAAGAATGGATTCTCTTGTCGGCTCCAAGGATAAATGATTTGTACGTCCTAGATATGAGCCAGGCTATTACTACGTCTGCACAAGCAACATGTTTCGTTTCCAAAGCCACAGAAAAAGACACTATCTCTTGGCATAGACGTATGGGTCACATTCACTTGCGCAAAATGAATCATTTGGTTTCAAATGAATTGGTGAATGGTGTTCCCCTCAAAAATTTCCATCTTCAAGACGTCTGTGTTTCGTGCCAAAAGGGTAAACAAACAAAGAAGAAGCACCCTACGAAGAAGATCAACACGGTGGCAGTTCCCCTTGAACGTTTGCACATGGATTTGTTCGGTCCTGTCAAACACAAAAGTATTCGGGGTGATCAATACTGTCTCGTGATTACTGATGATTATTCAAGATTTTCTTGGGTCACGTTCATGGCACACAAGAGTGAAACCTTTGGTATCATCAAAAACTTGATCGTTCAGATTGAGAATTTGTATAAATTGAAGGTTAGGCGGATACGTAGCGACAATGGTACGGAATTCAAGAATCATGCCATGGCAGAGTTTTGCACTGAAAAGGGTATTCTTCATGAGTTTAGTGCAGCTTATACTCCTCAACAAAATGGCGTCGCTGAACGTAAGAACCGCACATTGATCGAGACTGCTAGGACAATGTTGGTAGAGTCGCAGCTGCCCATTCCATTCTGGACTGAAGCTGTGGCCTCTGCATGCTATACATTGAACAGAGTCCTTACAGTCAAAAGACACAACAAGACCTGCTTTGAGCTTATCAACAAACGGAAACCAGATCTGTCTTATCTTGAACCGTTTGGAGCTCCATGCACAATGATCGATCCTAATGGAAAGTTTGGGGCAAAAGCAATTGAGGGATACTTTCTTGGGTATGCCACCCCTAACTTACGTGTCTGGAATCTACAGACAAAAAGGATCGAAGAATGGTCTGAAGTCAGAGTACAAAGGCACACTTTGCCAGTCAAATGTCCTGGTCAGCCTTGGATGTTTGAGTACGATGACTTTTTCAATTCGATCAATGTTGAAGCCGTTGAAGAAAATGCTGCGGCTAGGATGTTTTTCGAGAGTGACAATGCAACAGTTTCACCGGTGGTTCGTCCAATTCTTGTTAATCAAGAACCATCTTCTTCGGTGAACAATAATACTCTCAACAATGAGGACTTTCATGATGCAACCGAATTGAACGAATCTTCAGAGGATGATGAATTTTTAGATGCAGATCAAGAAGTTCCTACTACAGCAGTTCATGGTACTTCAGAGGGTACTCCTCCAGTGGATGCCCACAGAACAGCTGAAGCTACTGCATCATCCTCTTCGTCAATACCGGGCCTTGATTTGGTTGTTGATCTTAATCTCAACAACCTGGGTATAAATATTCCAGTTCGAGAAAATCCTGAAACAAGGATTCATAATACCCATCCTCAACAAAACATCATAGGAAATGTGCAAAGTGGCATTCAAACAAGAAACATGTTGCGGAACAACAACAATGCAGGCCTGTATGTAGCTATTCGAGAATCCGGGCAACAAAACGATTGGTCTTTCGCGTGTTATGTCTCACAGGAAGAGCCAAGAACTTGGAAAGAATCCATGAAAGATAACTCTTGGGTGGAAGCAATGCAGGAAGAATTGCAACAATTCCAGAAGCTGGGTGTCTGGAAACTTGTAGAGAAACCTGCTGGATACAAGAAGATTGGTACCCGTTGGGTTTTCAAATGCAAAAAGGATGACCGTGGAGTTGTTATCTGGAACAAAGCGCGTTTAGTCGTTCAAGGTTTTCGTCAGATTGAAGGGATCGACTACAACGAAGTGTATGCACCAGTGGCACGTCTCGAAGCAATTCGAATCTTTCTAGCCTATGCGTCCTTCAAAGGATTCAAGGTTTATCAGATGGACGTGAAAAGTGCATTTTTACATGGTGTGGTTGAAGAAGAGGTGTATGTCGAACAGCCTCCAGGTTTTGAAGATCCTATCCATCCCGATCGGGTTTGGTTGCTCAACAAAGCTCTCTATGGTCTTCATCAAGCACCGCGAGCTTGGTACGCAACCTTATCTAACTATCTGCTGGAGAACGGTTTTCGAAGGGTTCTTATCGACTGTACTCTTTTCATCAAAGAACAAGATGGAGATCTTCTTCTGGTACAGGTATACGTTGATGATATTATTTTTGGTTCAACTAATGATGTCTTGTGTAGGAATTTCGAGCGCATTATGCAGGATAAATTCGAGATGAGTGCTATGGGGGAAATGAACTTCTTTTTGGGCCTACAAGTGCAACAAACGGAGTCTGGGATATTCATCCATCAGACTAAATATGTTGGTGACATCTTGAGCCGATTCCAGATGTCCGATGCAACGCCCATTGGTACCCCATTGCCGATAAATCACGGAATTACTCCAGACTTGAAGGGTGAAGCTGTTAGTCCTTCACACTATCGCGCAATGATCGGATCTCTTATGTACCTCACAGCATCAAGGCCAGACATAATGTACCCAACGTGCCTGCTTGCCAGATACCAAGTGAACCCGAAGGCCTCACATCTTGCAGCTGTTAAAAGGATTTTTCGTTATTTGAAGGGTTACCCTGACACCGGTCTATGGTACCCTAGGGATAATAACTTTGAATTGGTAGCTTTCAGTGATTCTGATTTTGGCGGATGCAAAATCGACGGTAAATCCACAACGGCTGGATGTCAGTTTTTAGGAAATCGCCTAGTCACATGGCAGTGCAAGAAGCAGACATGCGTCGCTACATCAACATGCGAAGCTGAATACATTGCTGCCTCAAGTTGTTGCTCCCAAGTTCTTTGGATCCAACAACAATTGCGGGACTACGGTTTTGAATTCCTAACTACTCCTATTTACGTTGATAATTCTGCTGCATTACAGATCACTAGAAATCCTGTGCAGCACTCAAAGACCAAACACATCGAAATCAAATATCACTTCATACGTGATTGCTTTGAGAAAATATTAATCGATGTTGTTAAGGTCCACACCGATGACCAACGTGCCGACTTATTTACCAAAGCTTTTGACAAATCTAGATTTGACTTTTTATTATTGGTAAACGGCATTAAGGTCAAGCCCGAGTAAAACCAACATCGGAAAATCATTTTTGTAAATACCTTTGTGTTTTTAAATTTGTCTTAGTTTATTGATTTTAGGGGGAGTAAATCCAAAAATCTGAAAATCCAAAAACATCAAAAAATTTCAAAAACACAAAAACAATAGAAAATCAAAAATGAGTTTCCTGGCGAGCAAAAGAGAACATGATAGTACATCAGTGGTCTATCCAAACCTCTTTAAACCTAAACTTGTAACACCTCGAAATTTTGTGTCCAATGATGTGGTAACACGTGTCATTTGTTTACACGTGGCATCTATAATAAATAAAGGACTAATTTTGACAAACCTTGGAAGTATATAAAATTCGAGGGTTATAAATGTCAACAAGGGTAAATATACTGTATAGTATCCCTAAATAATGCTTAAACCTTCAAACGAATAAATTATAGATCGTACAAAAACAAAACGCGGAAGAAAGTGAGAGATTACAAACTACAGGGGTTAACTGTGTCAACATGTTTAATAATACCTCTGAGTGACCCTTTAACGTTCCAAAGACTTTGTAACGGTATTATACCCTCACTAAAATAATATATATAAATTTCGCGAAGTCTCGATATGAAACGAGAAAGATACGATCGAATTCGTAGAAGAAGGGTTAAAAGCGTCAACAATGAAAGTTAAGGCTTTCAGAATAATTAAATAAATAAACCGGGGACTTAATAGCGCGGGTAAATAACACGAGGCCCCTATCGGTAAATAACCGAGGGCCAAACCGCAAAGTTACCCCTTCAAACCCGAAAGGTCAGGCAAATCATTACGAAAGATTTCGTTATTAATGGCCAGATTCTGTAATCATGACAAAAGATTTAAAATTTCTGAAATCTTAACCCTACGCGGCCCGCATTGCATAATGGGTTAAGTTGAGGCGGGCCGCGAGCCTCCTCAACTATACGTCTGATCTTTTAATCCCAGGCGGCCCGCGTAAAAGAAGCATGGAATGTCCATGCGGGCCGCATTAGACGCCCAGATGCAGAATTGTAGTAACTACTTGGCTTTTGGAGCTTTTGAATGATCAACAACCAACAAATGGGCATGGGCACCCTATGCTCGACCCATAACACTTAGGGGACATCTACCCATCACCCCTGGCCTGTTGTAGGTGTTGTAATGATCATACATCCTTTACATTGGCTATAAATACCAAGGTTATGAACATATGTTTACCACACCTCAAACAACACCTCTCTGATCATTCTAAGTGCTCCCAAGCATTCTCTTCTGCTCTATAAGCAAGAACACACTTCTGTAAGTTACCTTGATCATCCATTGTTCAGTTTATGCTTAGTTTTTAGCTAAAAACCAAACCGTCGTAACTACGGTTTGACTTTACGATAAATCAGTAATGGTTCAGTCTTATGACGAATCAAAAATGGTTATGAGTTGGTATTTATGTGGGTATTAAACCTCTAAAATGGTTCCCCCTGATCACCACTCTAACTATGTCAAATGTCGAGTCAAACGTGCGGTTAAAAAGTCAACAGAAAGCTATTTTAGCGATTTATGCATAATCTGTAATATATATGTTATGGAACCTGTTTTGATAATCATAAAACATGACAATAAGTATATAAACATGTTTGCGCTCGTTTGAATCGATCATTTACTATATAGAACCGGTTCGGAGCCGAAAGTCGCATAAGTTTGACTTTTGCTTTGACTTCAGTTCTGACCCGTTTTAGTGAGGTATAAATATACCTTAGGACTCTCTTAGGACCAGGTCACATGTTGGTATACGCCCCTGTGGTCGGTTCATGAGTTATCCGAGTCTTTTGCGCAATTCCGTCATTCGCCTAAAAGTTGACCGTAACGGCCTTTTAAAATTAAAACGAGTATTTCGGACACGTGAATGGACCAAAACCTTGCTTGTTAAATTATAAGCATGTCCTTAAAGTTTCACGTCAATCCGAGGCCTAGAATGAGAGTTATGCTAAAAGGCGCACTTTTAAGAAAGTTTAGTAATTAACGGCGCAATTAGCATAACGCCCATCTAACCCAAGTTTTCGTCACCAAAACTTTTACCCACTGTGGTGAAATAATATTTTGGGAATTTTAAAGATTTTTAATAATTTTTACCTTGCTCATAACCTGCGGTTATGGCTACGGTTCGGTAAATACCGAATATGCCCTTTTTGGCCAAAACGGGAGTTCTACAAGGTCTTTTGACCCGATTCCAATTGCCACTGGTTTTAAATAATAAATAAAGTATTTTAAGCTTTATAAACTGTTCGGGAAACTCAGATTTCCTGTAGAACTCGAAAATCCCTTTTAAAGTCTTTAAAATAACCGAAAAGCCCCTACGGGGCATAATCTTAACTTAAACTCGTTACGGGCATTACGGAAGGTATCCTACTGATACCAAAACACTTTTAAGGCATATTGACTTAGGAAATAAGCGTACGACTCTTATGGTTAACCGTTTCGCCTATTTGCGCACACGGTACGGCCCACGGAACTAGTTTTCGTGCAATAGCCGATATGGGTCAAATTATATTATTTGAACCCCTAAAATCCAGAGTATGAACTATAAACCCATATAAAACAAGTCACTGAACTTGTTGGGTCTAAATCATACTCCATTCTCGGTTTTCGCCTTTTCGTGCGAATTAACCATATCTATATATCGGAATCAACCGGTTTAAGCTACGGCTAATACAAGGACCGTTAGGATTCTAAGAGGTTAATTAAAACCTTCGTTCCAGATTAGGAGCCCCAGTAAAAGCTATCGGTGACTTGATCTAAATTAAGGATTAATACTTGCAAAGGTAAATACTTTAACTTATTTCCCCTATATGGGCTTGGGTTACGGTATATTAATACCGCTTGATTGAGCATTATATAATTCCATCGCTTAGGTGGTTAATTGATTAAATATGATCGGCTCATTTAAACAGTTTTGTTGCTTATAAGCCTTTGGGGGGTTTAATGACCGTTGTCCCGGATATCCTTGGCATCATTTTACGAAATGGCCACGACCATCGACATCCCGGTGTAGGCGTACACCCGGTATAAAGTGTCGACATTAAAACTAAAAGACGTAGCCGTTGGTTTCTGTACTACGGTTTTACGCAAACGTGGTGTGTCTATAAATCTTTAACCCGGCACGACCCGGGCTACTGAACGCATAAAAGAACATGTAAAACGTTCACAAGATCATTATGAATTTTCCCAAGTTATAAAAGAGTTTGTGCCTTGTGCATTCAAATCAATTTTAATAAACATTTTCAAATGTGTCAGTTGAATGTATTTACCAGTGTAAACTGACGTATTTTCCCCAAAAAGATTAAGTGCAGGTACCTAAACGTAATTGGCTGGTATTAGCTCCCTAGCGTCGGGATAAGCCTCGCAAGCTTGATTGCAGTATCTGATGGAACAATACTTTATAATTATTTACGATCCACTGTGGATATATTCAACCCTTGTAATACATTTAGATATTACGATCAAAGGTTGAAGTTTATATATTTATCTTATGCTTCCGCTGTGCATTATATAATTGTGTGGTTTGACTATATTGTTGCCAACATCGTCACGGTAATCCCCCACCGGGCCCACCGGTGAGACACGTGGAAATCGGGGTGTGACAGGTTGGTATCAGAGCCAACATTGAGTGAATTAAACACTATCCTAATGTGTTTAATCTCAGTGACACAATTGCACATACTTGAGTCTAGACAAGAACTTAGGACAAATTCGGATTAATACTCCTTTTTGTCTTTATTTTCGATTTGATTTTTAATAAGTTTTGGAGCAGGAAAATGCCACCTGTTATATTCCGAGGAAGAGGAAGGGGACGTAGAGGCCGAGGAGAAATCGTGACACATCACGATCAAGAAGCTGGACCATCTGGTACAAGACATCCTTCGATGACACGAAGCGAAGAGCCACAACGACGAAGAGATCTTTACGAACCAGCGAGGCATTCCACTTCGCACAGCTCAACGCCATCCTACCGGCACTCCTTTGGACCAGATTCAGAAAATAATCCCAACAACCCACAACCTTCCTTCATACCTCTACAACGTTCGGTATCGCACCGAAACTACGATGACCCTAGTCCGTACTACATCGGTCAGTTTAATCCGGCTGACTATATACAGGAACCTTCAGGTTTTGTTCCACTAGGGCCACAAGACCATTTTTCTGAAGATCCCATGGAGGAAGATGAGGATCCAACTGAACCAGCTCGTGGTACGCCCACGCATCCGATAGAAGTATCTGACGGATCTTCATATCATGGTCCGCAGTATCAAGGCCCAGACAGCTTTATGGCCTTGTTTGACCGACATGAGTGGTACAACACACCATCTCATCAGACATCGCAACCGAGACATCCAAAGGATCCCTCTGAGGATTCACGCTTTGAGGCAGTTACGCCACCACCTCCGCCACCGGCACAACCAGTTATACCTGATCCGCCGAGGCGTAGGAGAACCAATGCTCGTATGTCTACACGAGGAGGAGGGGGTATCCACTTCAGCACTCCTCGACATTCTAGTAGTAGCCACTATCCGCCGCTACAAGAAGAAGGACCTTCAAGTCCAATACAAGAAGCGAACTCTGCACCTACTGCACGAAATTCGCCACCATTTGGGTATGACCAACCCATACCAGCTTACACAGGTCCAACGGCTTACAACCCGTTTGAACCATCGCAAGCACAATACAACTACGGCTATGAGCGCGACCCATATGTGGTGTCGGCTAGATATAATGCGCGCTACCCTGACGGAGCACATGGAAACATGGGACCACCAGATTACTCAGCTCATGGGTATCCAATACCTCCCAGACCTCCAGTTCCGCATCAAGCGCCACAACCACGATTCTCTCCTCCTGAACAGGAAGAAATACTCCATCGACTAGATCGTGTGGAGAGAGAGTTCGAGGAAGAGAAGAAAAGCCACCGAGGATTTCTCAAGGGCTTGGCGAACCTACTAAAGGGCAAAAAGAAGAAACGTGACCACTAGCCCTTAATAGTTGTACTAATGTAATTTCTACTTTGAAATAAGTCCCTGTGTGGACAACTTATCATATTTCAGTCCCTATGTGGACTTATCTTTCGTCCTTGCACGGACACCTATCTTGTATTAGTCCCTGCGTGGACTTGTCACTTATTTTAAAACCTCTCTGGAGGTATGTACTATTTGAAAGACCCGTTTAGGGCAATATGTAATTGTATTTGAGATTTTGGAATGTATGTTATGAGTTTTGTTTTAATATATATAAAATAAATCAAAACCATTCCTTTTATATTGATCTGCCTAAATAAAGAATCCTAAAAGGTGAAACCTAGCTTGGGATCTTTTAAGATCTAGTCAAGATGGTACGACCTAACTGAAAGGATTCTGATTCCCTGTTAACCTCTGTACGCATGTTAACACTCATGGCAGATGTGATTCGTTAAAATCACGCACGTCATTCTTATACAATAATCCTTTAAGGATTTCAAAACCCAACTAAATGATTTATAAATCGTGGGTTAAATCACCAATAAAGGTGATCAATACTATAAAGGCATCCATTAGTGATGCAATGCCTACGGGCCAGTATTATAAAGACATCCATTAGTGATGCACTGCCTACGGGCCAACATATTAAAACATCCATTAGTGATGCAGTGCCTACGGGCCAGAATTATTAAAACATCCATTAGTGATGTAGTGCCTACGGGCCAGTATTATAAAGACATCCATTAGTGATGCAGTGCCTACGGGCCAGAATTATTAAAACATCCATTAGTGATGTAGTGCCTACGGGCCAATATTATTAAAACATCCATTAGTGATGTAGTGCCTACGGGCCAACCTTATTAAGACATCCATTAGAGGTGTAGTGCCTATGGGCCATAATAATTGTCTTATAAAGACAAAAGGCAGTGGTAGTCTATGACTCTCTGTCAGAAAGAGATAAAAGAACTACGGTTCAACTCTCTATGCCTTTGATTCTCTGAAATCTCGGCTAATATTATAAGACATCATCATGATTAGGCTTTATGCCGCCAATACTATTTATATAGTTAAAATAGGATATATTCAAATCCTAATATATAATGAAATAATAAGTTAACCAAATATGGTCTCTGTACCATGGTTGACAAATTGTCATAAAAGACAATCATATAATAATCTCCTAAATTAAAATTTTGTTATCTTCTGTAACAGATTCAAGTTACAAATGGCGGATCCCAATGGAGAGAACAGCCACACAAACGAAGATGACTATGACAATGCGTCAGTACATTTGACAGGCGCACAGCTAAAGGCTCTGATCAACAATGCTGTCCAGGCAGCTATTGATCGTCAAAATACTGAGTCTCAAGGCAGAACTGTGTCAAAACCACCCTCTAAACCAAAGACACACTCCAAACCACCCTCTGAACCCAAGAAAGATGACGACAAGCATTCGTCTACTGAGCACAGCGTTCACCGCGATAGAGAATATACTGATGCGTCCAGTGCTAAGGGTTGCACCTACAAATACTTTGTATCATGCAAGCCCCGTGAATTTACGGGGGAAAAAGGTGCGGTTGATTGTATCACCTGGCTGGACGAGATGGACACGATAGTGGACATCAGCGGGTGCGCTGAGAGGGACGTGGTTAAGTTTGTGTCCCAGTCATTCAAGGGCGAGGCCCTGGCGTGGTGGAGAGCTCTGGTGCAGGCTTCAGGTAAGTCTGCCTTATACAAGATGTCATGGGGGGAGTTTATTACCCTCATAAAAGAAAACTACTGCCCTCAGCACGAGGTTGAGAAGATTGAGGCAGATTTTGTCTCACTAGTGATGACAAACCTGGATTGTCAAGCATATCTGACAAGTTTTAACACTATGTCACGCCTGGTGCCATATCTGGTGACACCAGAACCTAGAAGGATCGCCCGTTTCATTGGGGGCTTAGAGCCGGCGATCAAGGCCAGTGTAAAGGCCTCTAGGCCGACGACCTTCAGGTCAGTTACTGACCTCTCCTTGTCTCTTACACTTGATGCTGTCCGTCTGAGGGCACAAAGGAGCAAGGAGGCTGAAAAGCGAAAGCGTGAGGATGATACCTCACGAAAGTCCGGTAAAAAGCACCGTGGAAACGGTGAGGGCAAGAGAGGGTCGGAGGCAAAGAAGGAGGGGCAAGCTGATGGAAGACCTCACTGCAAGGTCTGCAAGAAACCTCACTCCGGGAAGTGTAGGTTTGCGTCTGGTTCACAGTCGCAACAAAAGACTCCATCCTGTGGACTATGCAAGTCCAAGGATCATAAGACAGTGGAGTGTAAAAAGATAAAGGATGCAACCTGCTTTAATTGTAATGAGAAGGGGCACATAAAGAGTAATTGCCCGAAGTATGCCAAGAAGGCGGAAGAGACTAAGAAGACAAATGCGAGAGTTTTTCGCTTGGATGCAAAGGAAGCGGTCAAGGACGACAATGTGCTTACAGGTACCTTTCTCGTAAATAATATATTTGCAAGAGTACTGTTCGATTCTGGCGCTGACAAGTCCTTTGTAGACCAGAAATTTTGCCAACTACTAAATATGCCAATCAAAACCCTTGACGTAAAATACGAGGTAGAGTTAGCAGACGGCACGATAGAAACCGTCTCTACTGTTCTAGAAGGATGTGAAATATCCATTAGGAACCATTCTTTTCCTTTATCTCTACTTCCTTTCAAACTTGCGGGTTTTGACATCGTGCTAGGCATGGACTGGTTATCCCATAACCAGGCCCAAATCATTTGCGGCAAGAGGCAAATAGTTTTAAAAACTCCGAGTGGTGAATCTCTTACCATTCGAGGAGATACGCATTACGGATTACCCGAAGACGTCTCTATGCTGAAAGCTTCAAGGTGTTTGAACAGAGGCTGTGTAATTTACATGGCTCAGGTGATAATTGAAGAACCAAAGCCGAAGATCGAGGATCTTCCTGTCATTTCTGAATACCCCGAGGTTTTTCCTGAAGAACTACCTGGTTTGCCACCAGATAGACAAGTGGAGTTCAGAATTGACATCATTCCTGGAGCAGCTCCGATAGCAAGAGCACCTTACAGATTAGCGCCAACGGAAATGAAAGAACTAAGGACCCAGTTGGATGAACTGCTGGCGAAAGGTTTTATCAGACCTAGTTCATCTCCCTGGGGAGCTCCTGTCCTATTTGTAAAGAAGAAGGACGGATCGATGCGGTTGTGCATCGACTATAGAGAGCTGAATAAAGTTACCATAAAGAACAGATATCCTTTACCAAGGATCGATGATCTGTTCGACCAGCTGCAAGGAGCAAGCTACTTCTCCAAGATCGACTTAAGGTCGGGTTATCATCAACTAAGGGTCAGAGACGAAGATATACACAAGACTGCATTTAGGACTCGCTATGGTCATTACGAGTTCCTAGTGATGCCTTTTGGGCTCACAAATGCACCGGCTGCGTTCATGGATCTCATGAATCGCGTTTGCAAGCCATACTTGGACAAATTCGTCATAGTCTTCATCGACGATATCCTTATCTATTCCAAGAATCAAGCTGACCACGAGAAGCACCTCCGTTGCATTCTCGAATTACTACAGCGTGAGAAACTCTACGCCAAATTCTCGAAGTGTGAATTCTGGCTAAGAGAGGTTCAATTTTTAGGTCACGTTGTGAGTGAGCGTGGTATCCAAGTGGATCCCGCTAAGGTAGAGGCAGTCATGAACTGGCAAGAGCCGAAGACGCCTACCGAAATTCGTAGCTTCCTGGGTTTAGCGGGATACTACCGAAGATTTATTGAAAATTTTTCAAGGATTGCTGCGCCCTTGACTTCCTTGACCAAGAAGAAAGAAAAGTACATTTGGGGCCCGAAGCAGCAAGAGTCCTTCGAAATACTGAAGCAGAAGCTAAGCAACGCACCTGTGTTGACATTACCGGAAGGTACAGATGAATTCGTAGTTTACTGCGATGCATCACATACAGGCATGGGGTGTGTGCTTATGCAGAAGGGCAAGGTGATTGCCTATGCTTCAAGGCAATTAAAGGTGCATGAAAAGAATTACACCACCCATGATTTGGAGTTGGGTGCCGTTGTATTTGCACTGAAGTTATGGAGGCACTACCTTTATGGTATTAAATTTGTGATTTATTCAGATCACAAAAGCCTTCAGCACCTGTTCAACCAGAAAGAATTGAACATGAGGCAACGCCACTGGATGGAAACCCTGAATGATTATGACTGTGAGATCAGGTACCATCCCGGCAAGGCGAATGTAGTCGCCGATGCCTTGAGCAGGAAAGAAAGGGTAAAACCCATTAGAATCAATGCCAAGAGCATTGAAGTTAAAAATAATTTGATGGAAAGGATATTAGCTGCGCAGCGTGAGGCTGTGTTGGAAGCTAATTATCCAAATGAAAAGCTGGGAGTAACTGAAGAGCAGTTGACTCTTAGCAAGGATGGAATTCTTAGACTGAACGGACGTATATGGGTTCCGATATATGGAGGACTACGAGATGTTGTTCTCCAGGAAGCCCATAGTTCCAAATACTCAGTTCATCCTGGTGCTGATAAAATGTACCAAGACTTAAAGGCAAATTACTGGTGGATAGGCTTGAAAAAGTCTGTTGCCGCCCATGTAGCAAAGTGCTTGACTTGTGCTCAAGTCAAAGCCGAGCACCAAAAGCCGTCTGGCTTGCTACAACAGCCTGAACTTCCCGAGTGGAAGTGGGAATGCGTAACTATGGATTTCATAACCAAGTTACCCAAAACCAGGAAAGGAAACGATACAATATGGGTCATAGTCGATAGGCTGACTAAATCAGCTCATTTTCTACCCATCAAGGAGACGTATAGCTCCGATATGTTAGCCCAACTATATGTTGATAAGATTGTAGCCTTACACGGCATACCTGTGTCTATTATCTCCGACAGGGATACTAGATACACATCTCACTTCTGGAAAAGTTTCCAGCAATCTTTGGGCACGCGTTTAAACTTTAGTACGGCTTACCATCCACAGACGGACGATCAAAGTGAGCGTACTATCCAAACGCTAGAAGACATGCTACGTGCATGTGCAATCGATTTAGGCGGTAACTGGGATAAGAACCTACCCCTGATCGAATTCTCCTACAATAATAGCTACCACACCAGCATAAAAGCTGCGCCTTTTGAGGCATTATACGGTAGGAAATGCAGATCGCCTGTTTGTTGGGCGGAAGTAGGAGAGGTCCAATTATCGGGACCCGAGATTGTTTTCCAGACAACGGACAAGATTGTCCAGATCCGGGAACGTCTCAAGGCTGCCCGCGATAGGCAGAAGAGCTACGCTGATCCAAAGCGTAAGGATTTTCACTTCGAAGTGGGTGAAAAGGTATTACTTAAGGTATCGCCCTGGAAGGGGGTGATGCGCTTCGGCAAGAAGGGCAAGCTGAGTCCGAGATACATAGGGCCTTTTGAGGTCATTGAACGGGTCGGATCAGTTGCCTATAAACTAAACTTGCCTGAAGAGCTCAATGGAATTCACAATGTGTTCCACATCTGCAATCTCAAAAAGTGCTTCGCCGACGAGTCGTTGGTGATTCCACACACAGATGTGCATATAGATGAGAGCTTAAAGTTTATAGAAAAACCCTTGTCGATTGAGGATCGACAGGTGAAGAAGCTTCGCAGAAAGCACGTACCGATTGTAAAAGTCAAATGGGATGCTCGTAGAGGTCCTGAATATACGTGGGAAGTCGAAGCTACAATGAAAGAAAGATACCCCTATTTATTTGAGTAAATCTCGGGTCGAGATTTATTTTAAGGGGGTGAGGATGTAACACCTCGAAATTTTGTGTCCAATGATGTCGTAACACGTGTCATTTGTTTACACGTGGCATCTATAATAAATAAAGGACTAATTTTGACAAACCTTGGAAGTATATAAAATTCGAGGGTTATAAATGTCAACAAGGGTAAATATACTGTATAGTATCCCTAAATAATGCTTAAACCTTCAAACGAATAAATTATAGATCGTACAAAAACAAAACGCGGAAGAAAGTGAGAGATTACAAACTACAGGGGTTAACTGTGTCAACATGTTTAATAATACCTCTGAGTGACCCTTTAACGTTCCAAAGACTTTGTAACGGTATTATACCCTCACTAAAATAATATATATAAATTTCGCGAAGTCTCGATATGAAACGAGAAAGATACGATCGAATTCGTAGAAGAAGGGTTAAAAGCGTCAACAATGAAAGTTAAGGCTTTCAGAATAATTAAATAAATAAACCGGGGACTTAATAGCGCGGGTAAATAACACGAGGCCCCTATCGGTAAATAACCGAGGGCCAAACCGCAAAGTTACCCCTTCAAACCCGAAAGGTCAGGCAAATCATTACGAAAGATTTCGTTATTAATGGCCAGATTCTGTAATCATGACAAAAGATTTAAAATTTCTGAAATCTTAACCCTACGCGGCCCGCATTGCATAATGGGTTAAGTTGAGGCGGGCCGCGAGCCTCCTCAACTATACGTCTGATCTTTTAATCCCAGGCGGCCCGCGTAAAAGAAGCATGGAATGTCCATGCGGGCCGCATTAGACGCCCAGATGCAGAATTGTAGTAACTACTTGGCTTTTGGAGCTTTTGAATGATCAACAACCAACAAATGGGCATGGGCACCCTATGCTCGACCCATAACACTTAGGGGACATCTACCCATCACCCCTGGCCTGTTGTAGGTGTTGTAATGATCATACATCCTTTACATTGGCTATAAATACCAAGGTTATGAACATATGTTTACCACACCTCAAACAACACCTCTCTGATCATTCTAAGTGCTCCCAAGCATTCTCTTCTGCTCTATAAGCAAGAACACACTTCTGTAAGTTACCTTGATCATCCATTGTTCAGTTTATGCTTAGTTTTTAGCTAAAAACCAAACCGTCGTAACTACGGTTTGACTTTACGATAAATCAGTAATGGTTCAGTCTTATGACGAATCAAAAATGGTTATGAGTTGGTATTTATGTGGGTATTAAACCTCTAAAATGGTTCCCCCTGATCACCACTCTAACTATGTCAAATGTCGAGTCAAACGTGCGGTTAAAAAGTCAACAGAAAGCTATTTTAGCGATTTATGCATAATCTGTAATATATATGTTATGGAACCTGTTTTGATAATCATAAAACATGACAATAAGTATATAAACATGTTTGCGCTCGTTTGAATCGATCATTTACTATATAGAACCGGTTCGGAGCCGAAAGTCGCATAAGTTTGACTTTTGCTTTGACTTCAGTTCTGACCCGTTTTAGTGAGGTATAAATATACCTTAGGACTCTCTTAGGACCAGGTCACATGTTGGTATACGCCCCTGTGGTCGGTTCATGAGTTATCCGAGTCTTTTGCGCAATTCCGTCATTCGCCTAAAAGTTGACCGTAACGGCCTTTTAAAATTAAAACGAGTATTTCGGACACGTGAATGGACCAAAACCTTGCTTGTTAAATTATAAGCATGTACTTAAAGTTTCACGTCAATCCGAGGCCTAGAATGAGAGTTATGCTAAAAGGCGCACTTTTAAGAAAGTTTAGTAATTAACGGCGCAATTAGCATAACGCCCATCTAACCCAAGTTTTCGTCACCAAAACTTTTACCCACTGTGGTGAAATAATATTTTGGGAATTTTAAAGATTTTTAATAATTTTTACCTTGCTCATAACCTGCGGTTATGGCTACGGTTCGGTAAATACCGAATATGCCCTTTTTGGCCAAAACGGGAGTTCTACAAGGTCTTTTGACCCGATTCCAATTGCCACTGGTTTTAAATAATAAATAAAGTATTTTAAGCTTTATAAACTGTTCGGGAAACTCAGATTTCCTGTAGAACTCGAAAATCCCTTTTAAAGTCTTTAAAATAACCGAAAAGCCCCTACGGGGCATAATCTTAACTTAAACTCGTTACGGGCATTACGGAAGGTATCCTACTGATACCAAAACACTTTTAAGGCATATTGACTTAGGAAATAAGCGTACGACTCTTATGGTTAACCGTTTCGCCTATTTGCGCACACGGTACGGCCCACGGAACTAGTTTTCGTGCAATAGCCGATATGGGTCAAATTATATTATTTGAACCCCTAAAATCCAGAGTATGAACTATAAACCCATATAAAACAAGTCACTGAACTTGTTGGGTCTAAATCATACTCCATTCTCGGTTTTCGCCTTTTCGTGCGAATTAACCATATCTATATATCGGAATCAACCGGTTTAAGCTACGGCTAATACAAGGACCGTTAGGATTCTAAGAGGTTAATTAAAACCTTCGTTCCAGATTAGGAGCCCCAGTAAAAGCTATCGGTGACTTGATCTAAATTAAGGATTAATACTTGCAAAGGTAAATACTTTAACTTATTTCCCCTATATGGGCTTGGGTTACGGTATATTAATACCGCTTGATTGAGCATTATATAATTCCATCGCTTAGGTGGTTAATTGATTAAATATGATCGGCTCATTTAAACAGTTTTGTTGCTTATAAGCCTTTGGGGGGTTTAATGACCGTTGTCCCGGATATCCTTGGCATCATTTTACGAAATGGCCACGACCATCGACATCCCGGTGTAGGCGTACACCCGGTATAAAGTGTCGACATTAAAACTAAAAGACGTAGCCGTTGGTTTCTGTACTACGGTTTTACGCAAACGTGGTGTGTCTATAAATCTTTAACCCGGCACGACCCGGGCTACTGAACGCATAAAAGAACATGTAAAACGTTCACAAGATCATTATGAATTTTCCCAAGTTATAAAAGAGTTTGTGCCTTGTGCATTCAAATCAATTTTAATAAACATTTTCAAATGTGTCAGTTGAATGTATTTACCAGTGTAAACTGACGTATTTTCCCCAAAAAGATTAAGTGCAGGTACCTAAACGTAATTGGCTGGTATTAGCTCCCTAGCGTCGGGATAAGCCTCGCAAGCTTGATTGCAGTATCTGATGGAACAATACTTTATAATTATTTACGATCCACTGTGGATATATTCAACCCTTGTAATACATTTAGATATTACGATCAAAGGTTGAAGTTTATATATTTATCTTATGCTTCCGCTGTGCATTATATAATTGTGTGGTTTGACTATATTGTTGCCAACATCGTCACGGTAATCCCCCACCGGGCCCACCGGTGAGACACGTGGAAATCGGGGTGTGACAGGTTGGTATCAGAGCCAACATTGAGTGAATTAAACACTATCCTAATGTGTTTAATCTCAGTGACACAATTGCACATACTTGAGTCTAGACAAGAACTTAGGACAAATTCGGATTAATACTCCTTTTTGTCTTTATTTTCGATTTGATTTTTAATAAGTTTTGGAGCAGGAAAATGCCACCTGTTATATTCCGAGGAAGAGGAAGGGGACGTAGAGGCCGAGGAGAAATCGTGACACATCACGATCAAGAAGCTGGACCATCTGGTACAAGACATCCTTCGATGACACGAAGCGAAGAGCCACAACGACGAAGAGATCTTTACGAACCAGCGAGGCATTCCACTTCGCACAGCTCAACGCCATCCTACCGGCACTCCTTTGGACCAGATTCAGAAAATAATCCCAACAACCCACAACCTTCCTTCATACCTCTACAACGTTCGGTATCGCACCGAAACTACGATGACCCTAGTCCGTACTACATCGGTCAGTTTAATCCGGCTGACTATATACAGGAACCTTCAGGTTTTGTTCCACTAGGGCCACAAGACCATTTTTCTGAAGATCCCATGGAGGAAGATGAGGATCCAACTGAACCAGCTCGTGGTACGCCCACGCATCCGATAGAAGTATCTGACGGATCTTCATATCATGGTCCGCAGTATCAAGGCCCAGACAGCTTTATGGCCTTGTTTGACCGACATGAGTGGTACAACACACCATCTCATCAGACATCGCAACCGAGACATCCAAAGGATCCCTCTGAGGATTCACGCTTTGAGGCAGTTACGCCACCACCTCCGCCACCGGCACAACCAGTTATACCTGATCCGCCGAGGCGTAGGAGAACCAATGCTCGTATGTCTACACGAGGAGGAGGGGGTATCCACTTCAGCACTCCTCGACATTCTAGTAGTAGCCACTATCCGCCGCTACAAGAAGAAGGACCTTCAAGTCCAATACAAGAAGCGAACTCTGCACCTACTGCACGAAATTCGCCACCATTTGGGTATGACCAACCCATACCAGCTTACACAGGTCCAACGGCTTACAACCCGTTTGAACCATCGCAAGCACAATACAACTACGGCTATGAGCGCGACCCATATGTGGTGTCGGCTAGATATAATGCGCGCTACCCTGACGGAGCACATGGAAACATGGGACCACCAGATTACTCAGCTCATGGGTATCCAATACCTCCCAGACCTCCAGTTCCGCATCAAGCGCCACAACCACGATTCTCTCCTCCTGAACAGGAAGAAATACTCCATCGACTAGATTGTGTGGTTTGACTATATTGTTGCCAACATCGTCACGGTAATCCCCCACCGGGCCCACCGGTGAGACACGTGGAAATCGGGGTGTGACAAAACTGAAAAATGATAAGCAGCTCTATATAAGATGTATCGGTAGGCTCACAATCATTTTAAAGTGTGCAGGGTGATATAAATCTTAATCGACTGAAGACCAGGTGGGAACCATTCATTGGCATATGGTCTTAGTACCGAAATTTCGTTTGATAGATTGCCGAGGTTCTGAGATATTCGGTCTTTATGCTGCTTATCATCTGGGTATCATGGTTGTATCTTTTACCGAAAAATAACGGGGACGCAAGTCTAGATCTTCCATGATACTATACATACGTGTACATATTGCATACGACCTCAATAAGTGATCAACAATCACATGTCCAAACAAATAAGTGATAAAATATCACATTTATCCGGGAGTCAAGTTCGTCTCTCTGCTGTACGAAAGTACTGACCTGTTCACGGACTTGCTCCTGTGCCCTCATGCATCGAAAATCAAGTTCCTCATCAATAAGTGATTTTTTCACATAGGGCTTGTTTTCAAATCAAAATAAGTGAGAATCTCACATCATATACGGTCAAACAGATGATAATCGGTATACTCACTGGTAAGATGAACCCTCGTGCATACCTTGATACGGGAATGTGTCGTGATATGGATGAACACCGGTCGGTAAGTATAAATCATACCTTAACGTATCCCCTCGCCATGATTACATCTGATAAGTTGAGCTTAAGTGGACAACAATACCGATAATCGTTATAGAATGCTTATCTTAATGTTAACTAACTGAACAAAAAGAGCGTTTTGGCATGGCCGTACACTGATATGATTCTCTTACCCTCGAAACTCGCAAAAAGAATGTCTGTATATATTTATTTACTGCTTTCAGTCTTTACATTTGAAAAATTCAAAAATACCAAAAAGATTTTATTTCTACTTATTTTCGATCGTACGATGTTGGAACTCTAGTCTTCGTTGCCTTAAACCTGAACGAAAACCGAATTGACTAAATCTTCATAAACGGTCGAAATTTGCAAATTTTGAAAGTTGGAAACTAAAATTGACAAACTTGTTAAACTTTCAAGCTGTCGGACGGTGTTTGATTGTAACATGGTCATACGTGTGTCATTTGTTTATACTAACTATATTCCAAGCAGTTGTTCTCATTACGCGTTTAGATTTCTTGCATGTGCAGATTCTAAAGGCAAGGAGAACATGGTCGATGACAAGCTTCGGAATGAAGACACAATGTGAAGGCACTCAAATGATAAAGATGCTCGAGTTGCCGCTGACCATCATCAACACCACAAGGATCTCAAGCACTGAAGATCAAGTCTTTCACGAGCATAACTCAAGGGGGAGCTTATGTTAAGGGGGAGTTTGTCAACACACTTCCTATATGAAACGGGGAGTTTGTTGATACACTCTCTGCTTTCAAGACGTGAAGACTTTGAAGATCCTCCGACTTAGAAGACATGAAAAGGCGAATCTCGCGAGTAGCGTCCAAGGGGGAGTTTGTTGATACATATTATGTGGTCGCGACTCGACTCGGTTCGACTTGGCTCGGTTCGACTTGGTTAGTTTCGGCTCATGCCCGACATCACGACATTCCTCCGTCGTGCGCCCCAGAGTTCGACACGCGAAGCACGGAGAGCCACGGACCGTTTCCCATTTACACATCATCATGACATCATCATGATGATGTCATGATGATGTCAAGACCTTGACTTAAACTTCAAAGATATGAAACAGATTGTATCTTTACGTGCATGGATTGTTTATGAGCTTTGACTTTCAACGAATCAAAAACAAGTACTGGGCTTATAATATTTGACGAAAGTGATTTGGGCCAAGCCCATTGGCGACGAAACAGATGGGGTCTTGACGAAACATGTGTGTTTCGTCAAGCTTGATCCAATTTCGTCGAGCTTGTCTTTGATTCGCCAACAATGTTCTGATTCGCCAAGCCAGATTCGCCAAAGATGTGATTCGTTGTGCTGTGACTATAAATACACTGTCTGTGGATAAGAAAGTAAGAGAACACATTGTAGAACACAGAGAGCATATTTGTGAGAGCACACACACTGAGAGACAGTTTGCAAAATAGATTTGTAAACATTGAGCTTGTAACCGAACCTTTCATTCGTATTAATACAAGTGGTGTTAATCGGTGAATATTGTGTGTGTTGTTTTGTGCGTGTTCTATCTCGGTTTGCCATTCCGGTTGGATTCCGCACAACCGGGTTGGTTAGTATACAAGGATTAGGCGACTAGATCCTCCTAGCCGGACCTACAGTTGTTCCAGTTAACTAGCAATAGACCTTTAAATCTTGATCTCTCTCGCAACAAGTTAGATGGGATTCCTAGATATCTTGGAAATCTTTGTAGTTTGACATCTTTAGATTTTAGAAACAACCATATAGCTTTCAAATTTCCTGATTTTCTATACAACTTGTCTGGATGCACATCGGTTACATTACAACAGTTGTATGCTGGCAGTAACCAATTCACAGGGTCATTGCCTGATTTTCTTCGTGAATGGATTGTTTCAATTCTTCGTGAAGTGATAAAGTCTTGATTCTTCAAGGTGAAGTGATAAAGTCTTGATTCTTCAAGGTGACGAAACACTTGGTTATGAAATATCCAAAGTGTTTCGTGATTCTTCGTGAAGTGAAGTGTGAATAATTGGTTCTTCTTGAAGTGAAGTGATAAAGCAATAATGGTTCTTCGTGATTCTGACTTTTGATGAATAATAGGTGTTTCGTGAAGTATGAATAATTGGCTTCAAGGTTCTTCGTGAATGTTCTTTGAAATATGTTTTTCGTGAAAGTTGTCTCACCTTGAAGTTGGTCACAAAAAAAACTTGTAAATACAACTTGGTCACGAAAAATGGTTTTTTGTATAATGAAGTGCACAATGAGTAAACCAATATTCACGAAGAATTAAAATCTTTCACGAAGAATTAAAAAAGATTGTTAAAATGAAGTAACGAAAAATGGTGGTTCGTGAATATGGTTAAAATCAATTATGTTTGGTGAATTGTGGATGTTTCGTGAATGGTGTTTCATGAAATGGTTGGTGTAATATTTCTTTTTAAAACAGAATCTTGTTTCTGACTTTGGAAAGTTGGTAGCTAGTTATCCAGATTTGGTTAAACAACAAACATTCGAAAATCACTTTTTCATTAAAAGCTTAAGGTTATCTTTTCACTGAAAGATTTTTCCGGTGACTTTTCCGATCAAAACACTTCACCAGAAAAGATGGCGAACAAGATTTTTGCGAGAAATTTTAAGAAAACCGTATTTTAACATGTCTCCATGTGTTTTAACAAGGTTTTTTTTTAAAAATTTACTGTAATTAAACAACTAGTTTTTACCAAGTTTTAGACCACTTTTTCTTTCTAAAACTTCACTCAAAAATTACCAAAATGCTTGGTTTTTAACAAGGAAGAAGCCAAAGCTCGGATACCACTTGTAGGTCCACTCGGAGGATCAAGATAAACCTACTTCCTTGTTGTTAAACACACATACGAGTGCGGAATCCAAGTGTATATGCAAACCAAGCCCAAGAACACACAAACACAAGAAAGAATTTCAAAGTTTAAAGCTCAAATGTATTCCAGCAGAGTAACAGTACAATATTACAATAAGAATACTCTCAATACTCTCTGGGTGTGCTCTCTTTGTAAACTAAAACAAGACTGTCTATATATAGTCTTAACACCCATGCACTAACATCACGAAGGATGTTACTAGGCCACTACTGGGCCACGAAAGATGCCAAGCCCCATGAAACAGTGATTCTTCGTGGACCTTTCACACATATAACAATGGATCCTTCGTGTGTCAAATCAACGAAGAACTATGCTCACAAATCAAAGGTTCTTCGTGGACATGCATGCAAACAAGGAAATGGATCTTTTGTGACATTCATACAAACAAAGTTCAATTTAAATTAGAAAGTGACATTATGATGTCATGATGAAGTCATCTCGCATTATCTCCGTTCTCGTATCGCAAATGTCGGGTCGTATGACGGAGGAACATCGTCGACTTCGGTCTCGAACTGAACCGAACCGAGCTGCATCCACACAAATACGCATCAACATCTAGAAATCAATCATCCGAGGAAAGTCACAAGAGATAATGGTAACGTCCTCCAAGTTTCAGATTTTAGGTTTCCACCAAACTCAATTTAGTCATTAATTGGACACCACATAGACATGGTGCTGAAAAGTCGGTTTATTTAAGTGGTAATCAAAAACAGGTCTTTGTCATCAGATCTTTTAGAGTTCAATTATCCTATTTATTAATATTAGTCAACCTACTCCATGTCACCCAACAAGCTACAAGGTCTTGTCATCAACCGAACAAGATGTAAAGCAAGAACTCAAAACACATCCAAATAGTTTAAATAAACCAACACATCAAATTGTTCAAAGACGTCGTCAATGTCAAAAACCAATCCAAACATGAATAAACTGAGAAAAATATTAAATCCTACAAACAGTACGCTTGAAACAAGCCACCTAAACGCTCATGCCTTGAATCGTGTACAGCTGCCTTCTCCGTGCGTCCTACCTCTTGCCACCAAATTCTGCCGTCAAAAGTCACCAATTGCGAACTCCCTTTTTCCTTTTATTCCATGCATTCAACTCCACAGCCTATTAGTGAAGTTCTACGGGCCTTTATTTTTAATTCACAAAGAGCCCAAGAATAACAAATCCAAAAACCAATTGTTTAATTATGTCCTGCTATCAATTCCTTCATATTGATTCCTTCTCAATTAATTCTCATCTTTTCCCTCCAATGTCTCGTACTCCCCTAGAAACACACATAGAATTCGTTAATTTATTAGTTGTCCAAGACATTCAATAATCTTTTTCTATTTAATATTCACATGATGATTAATAGCTTTAAATTAACTTCACCATCACCATATCTTTTTCCTTGCTCAACGATAATTAACAATTCATTGTCTCACATACAACTTAATCGTAATGTTTTAACTTATTTTCTTTCACAACCTTATTAATATAAAAACCAATTAAATTAGTATCTTGTATAACAATATCGATGCATTTTGTTTATTTATAATATAAATTATAGTGTACCTACAATGCTCCAATCGGTATTAGAAACATAAGTTTAGGGATAAAAATACAATACTTATCTAACTTTAAACAACCTAAGAAGTGAAATGTTTTAAAGCCATACATACCTCTTCCTCTTCTTAACCGAATCGAATTTGGACTCGGTTGGTCCGAAGTTTGTACACGTATCATATATGGAGTACCATATTCGTCTTCTCTGTCCCATCTCTCTGTATCAAAGTCATGAAAACTTGAGTTTCTTTCACCACCTTTTATACTCCACACGTGACACTCTGTATGAAAACCGCCCACCCAAATGTAACGCAAGCTGATGTTGATAACTTGTTCAACTTCACCAAAACATTCCAAGTCTATGTTGAATATCTCTCCAAGGTAACACTTTGAAATTATTATTTGTTCAAGATG
Organism: Helianthus annuus; assembly: GCF_002127325.2. Classification (NCBI taxonomy): domain Eukaryota; kingdom Viridiplantae; phylum Streptophyta; class Magnoliopsida; order Asterales; family Asteraceae; genus Helianthus; species Helianthus annuus. The sequence continues at coordinate 172,294,519 of NC_035434.2, read as the reverse complement.
TTTCAATAATCGCATTGGATTGGTTGGAAATAGATTCTCAAGTTTATAACACTTTTCCACCTCAATGTCTCTTAACATGGGAATACTATCAAATTCATCCTCACTGCTACTCGGCCATATCCACTTCAGATTCTGCATATCTTGAATACTTAGGTCTTTCAACTCGGAAATTCTAACCTGCAAAAATAGGTCCGTCCAAACAATATACATTACGTAATTATAATATTGGCAAAAGAAATAACTAAACCAATTGACATATACAAATCAATTATGTGTAATCAGCTACCTGACTGTTAAAGAGTGCTTGTTGCAATGCAGAAGTATTTTTATTGTCAGGATAAATGCAAGTGATGCTGGGAAGGTCACAAACACTCAATTTAACCAGTTGTGGTAGCTCAACCACACTATCAACCGGGAACAAACGTACAAGCTTTGGTAAGCAATCTAAAGATAAATTCTTTAGCTCCTCAAAATTGATCATCTCGCCTTCACTATTTATCTCGCCTTCATAATCATGCACCAGTGCTTCCAAAACATAGCATGACGAAATACTGAGGCGCTCAAGTTTCTTGAAACAACGTGTCACATGTATTGGGAAGAGATATTTCAACTTACCACAACCATGAACATGAAAGTCTCTTAGATACGAAAAAAAGCTTTGATCATAAGGATTGACTGGAACAAAATCTTCAAGACCACTCATGTGCTCCATATGCAAATAAAGACTCTCGGACTGCTTAACCAACTCATCAATTTTGTAATCCACAAGGTCGCTGCTGCGCTCGGTCAAAAGCTTTACTTTTAATGTATTTTTGAAGGAAGTTGGTCCTCCATTGAATAGACAGCCTATAGATATCTTGAACTTATCAAGTTTCTCAAAGGAAAAATCTTTTAGGTGGCTAATATTCATGAACTCGACCTCTAATGCACAAAGTTGGCTTGAAAGCATCTTCAGCTCTTTCAGATTAGCATCCTTGAACTGGATAGCTTCCTTATGAGAAACTATCATATAAAGCTCTTCAAGTTTGACTAAATTTATAAAGACGCCATCATCAATATGAAGGTCGGCACATCCTGTCAGATCTAGTAACTTCAGCTTTCTTAGATTCCCTATCTTAGATGGTAACTTGCGGATGCCATAATAAGCAAGACTGAGCACCTCCAAATTCACAAGATCTCCAATGAAAGAGCAGTCAGACATCAATTTGCATTCATGGAGACAAAGTGATTTAAGGTTGGTCGAAAATGGAAGAGATGTCGGAAGCGGTGGATATTGCATTTTATAAAATGCAATGATTTTGAGATTTTCCATACTTGCATAAAAATCTTTCGGAAACTTGAGCGACAAATCCCCATCCATAAGTTGTATAAGAGAGAGGTCTGGATACTTGAAGTCTCTAGGAAACTCCGACATACCCATGCATGTTAATGAAATTCTTTTGCAAGATTCATTCATTTGGTCTCTACCCCACGTGGACACATCGCCATGGTTTACAATCCAAGCAAAATCACATTTGGAAACTGTTGCTAACACAAAAGCAAGTACAAGATCGTGCAATTTAACACATCCAGGCTGTTCACTGTCCATCAACAAATTTGCATTTACGAGATTGCGCACACATGTGTATGTCCTGTCTCGAGCCTCTCCCAAAGTGGAAATATTTTTAAACAACTTTAGGCCCCATCCATGTCTTACCAGATCCTCTATTTCAATATCAGAGTCCTCAGGGAACAAGCCACAATGTAGAAAAATCGCTTTATCCTCATCGTTTCTTACATACTCATAGCTTATACTGATAATTTCTTGCACGTTATCATCAAGATCATGATTCTTTAGACGGACAAGTGTATCCCTCCACACATATTTTTCTTGAGATTTAAGGGTTCTGCCAATGATCTTGATGGCAAGAGGCAAATTACCACATTTTTTGACAATATCACATCCTATTTGAAACCGATATTGATCATGTTCTTTAGAAACTCCGGTATATTCAGAAAAGAACTTCTGTGCTTCCTCATCTGACAACACATTGACTTGGACTACTTGAGGAAGGGTAAAAGCATCAGCCGCAATTTGTGTGCAAATATTTGAGTATCTTGATGTCAACAACAACTTGACGCCTTTTGGCAAAGGACTTGTTAGTCCAATATCCTTGATGTCAACCTTCTCCCACACATCATCTAATATAACTAGAATCTTTTTTTTACCATCTTCTAACGTTTTTTCAAATTTTGTACGAAGAGTATCTGCCTTTACAGTCGCTTCACGTATACCTTCACCTCCTATTTGTATGGCTATATCATCCTGAATAGAAAGCATGTTAGGATTTTGCCCAACAGTTACTTTCACAACGAAATCAAACATCTTCTTGTTTTCTACAACTTTTTTGAGTTGTTCCATCATGGTGGTTTTTCCTACACCCCCCATTCCACACAAGGCTATCACTTGACTCGTGTTGTCGTCTTGTTGAAGGAGCTTAAATGCATCGTTGAACGGCACGTCTCTGGACTTGAAGTCATCTCCACCCGGTGGCAATGATAACGGTGTAGAAGTGGTGGAGGATGTGGCTCTTCCAGTAGCCAATGGGGCATCGGTCCAAGTAATCTTAGAATTTTCTGTAATAAGTTCTTGGATCCTCACAGTTGCCTTGGATGCGTTTCTTCCGGCTAGGTACCTATTTTTCATGTGTAAACATCCAATGGCATCATCTGAGATGCTTTCGACTTCATCCTTGACCTTCTCAACCTCTCCCAACCAAGCATCTACACGAGCAGGTATCTCCTTATTATTTATTTCATTTCTGTTCTTGTGCTCTGTAACATCGGTGTTTGTATCCACCAAAAGACTCAATTTTTCTCTCATGCTCGTAACATGTTTTTTGGTGCAAATCACATATCCTAGGTGTTTCGTGATATGACGTGTAATAAATTTCACAACAGGGGCAACGACATAGTCACATACAATCTGCTCCATTTCCTGAGACCAACAAATCATGAAAACATATCAACAAAAAAAGAAACCTTAAAAAAATGTTCAAACAAGTTAATTACGCTAGTTTCAACTTCAATAGTTACATATTGCAAGAACATACAAATAAGAAAGTCAATCATCAAGTGATTTAGAGTCTTCAATAATCGAAAATGAAATCTTGCTTGCAAAGTTTATGTTATTAGAATACTAGGTTAGTTCCGCGTGTGTTACACGGGTTAAACAATTTAAACTTTATAATAAATATTTCTTGTAAATGCAAATCAAAGACGAAGACATTTATATACTAAATTGACATAAATGATTTAATATAAAGTTGATGTATGTTAGTATTATAAAATTCATCAAAAAACATGTAATCAAACTGTCATTGAAAATAATACAAAAATAAATATATTATATAATACTTATTATTGTATTTACGTATTACATTACATTTATGTAATGAGAAATAAAATGTTACAATTATAACTCGCATAAACTTTTCTCTCTTTACTCTCTCTCTCTCTCTCTCTCTTTTCTCTCATTGGCCTTTTGGTTTGTCTCTTTTTTAAATTTGTAACACTTCGATTTTTTTTTTCAAGCATTAATATTAAAATAATGGTTTTCTTTTTGTATTATAACATGATAGTTTACTAACCAGTTAACATGGAATTTAGTTAAATAAAGGTGCTTATTAAAATGTTAATTAAATAGTAAATTAATTGTGTCAAAAGCAATTTGAATGTATCCGATATTGTTTTTTTATGTGTGATTAATATTAATATTTGTTTATATAAAAATATGTAACACTTAAAATAGATTTTTTATGTATTGATTAATATTTGTTTATATGTAATACTTAAAACAGATTATTGGATTCTGTATATCAGAAAATTTAGATTGATTTTTAAATAATAGTTATAAGTTAATAAAGTAAATAAATAATCTACTTTTGTAAATATTAAAACGTAAGTTAATATGATTCTGTTTAAATGTTTACGGATGATGATTTGTTTATATAAAAATAATGAGAATTGATGATAATCAATAATTTTAGTATTATATAATAATGATTAGATTTGATTTAATATTATCTTTTAATTGAGAATTGATGATCTAACATTTATCCTCAAAATTGTAAATTAATTAATTTAATAAGAAAAAAATAGATAGTCTCAATAAATGACAAGTGTCTCATAATTGATTTCTTTTATTATATAGTATAGATTATCATACTAAATTGTTGAAATAATATTTGGACTTATCATTTTATATATATCTTTATTTATGGGCTTTGTGTACGTTATGGGCTCAAGAGTGGTGTTGGGCTTATTAAATTAATATAGGTTATTGGGCTCTTATTACTGGTCTAGAGTGTTTGCATATTGAAAGGATGAGGGGTGTATGCGTATGTTTTGGAGGACTACGATCATCATAATCATATCTTGTGGACCTGGATGTAACTTTTCTGGATAAGCATATAAAAGGGCTCATGACTGAATTCACTCCTCTCATTCATCTCGCACTTGTTCTCTCTTATTAGTTAGTTAGGGTTTGTTATTTGATCTGTTGTAGATCATTGCAGGCATCTCTCATCTTTATATTGGAGAGATTGATCTCCTGTTATTGATGCATCAGGATAGTTTCTATATCTTGTATTTAGTAAGAGTAAGTTACACCGTCGGCCCCTATGGTTTGAGCCAAATTTTGGTTTTCATCCGTGTGTTAGTTGTATTTAAATCACTAGTAGAGTTAGTTTTATTTATTAGAGCATCTCCAATGAATGCATCCGGACTTGCTAACCGGACTTGGCATGCGTTGGATGTGACAATACGAACTTTCAAGGTTTGTGTCGTTTAATCCAGTAATCCTAACTGATCATTATTCCTTGTTTAGACGAAACTTGTTTTATGTTTTTGTGTTATTACAATCCTGTTACTTGATACTTTTGGGCCGCGAAATTAATCAACACTTGTGGGCCGTGAGTTACTTGAGCCTAACCCGTACACGCATATATGTTTAATCAAATCACACTTATGCATATCACACTTATGCATGAATCTTGTAAAGCCCAAATGGGATTGGCATGGGCCCATATTGTGTTTTAACAGCCCACTTCAGGTAGCCTGTGATCGCCCCAAAACTTATATTAAGTGGTATACGTATTACATGGCTGTTAACATAAAACTCAAAACTTAACCCTACCCCTTCCCTTGTTGTGCGACGACAGACCCCCTCCCCTTAAAGATTGTTCTTCGTGCCAAGCGTTATACACTGTTTGGATTAATCTTAGCATCTTGTTTCTTCGGTTAGTTCATCTATATTCATGTTAACCTTTATTTGATTGTCTTGTTATGTGATTTTAATTGGCAAAAGTGCTATGTGATATAGATAGTGTTACGTGGTATCGATTGTTCCTCTGATGATGACCATGCTATGAAAATAATATGTGAGTTTTAACCTATAGGGTCATGAGCACGTGAATGCACAGTAGGGTTGGATAATGAGTTTTGTGTAATGATTCGATGATAATATTATATATGTTAGTGACAATTAACGAAAGTTGATTTGAAGGTTTGATAAACTGATCATACTAATAAATGTAAACATGATATGTGTAATAATAATAAACACTTTATTAAACTCTCTGGTAGATCTAATCAAGAAATATTATGATGATGGATTGATAGTAAATATTTAGGGTGCATGATGGTAATAATCCTGACTTAGGTGAAACGTGTATACGAAACCATAGTGTATTGATATTGGTAGATTTGGTAGCTAAGTTGGTTGTTGAGGGATCAATGAACGTGTTTAGAAGATGAATGATCTGTTAGAGGTTTACTTGTATTGATAATTACTTGTTTGGGTTTAATCAACTAATTGATGCCGTTGTGTCGTCGGGAGGGTAGCATGGTTAGCAATCGTTAGCATAATCTAAGTTAGATATTCGCAGTTGATACTTAACATGTTAGTTTAGCCCAATCAAACAAGTCATAATTAAAAGTATATGGGCCGTGAAACTGACCCGGGACAACCGAGCGACATGACCGGGATGGGTTGGGTCAGTTGGGCCAGTCAACTCTCTAATTTTATGCTAGGTGGGGCTGTGATCTTGAATAAACACTTAGTTGGGCCTGTTCTGTTGGGCCGCAAGGTGAAACAGAATTGGTTAAAGGGTTGCGGGCCAGGATACATTGGGCCGGAGATTTAGTTTATCATATACAATTAGTTGGGCCGCATGTTTCTGGTGGGATAGCATGTTTGACCAGTGGGTCAGATGTCAAAATGAAATTGTAGGAACTTGAGTGGATGACATATCATTGATAAATAAACTTGGTGGGTCGGTTATATGTATGGGCTACCAACGTCAAAACTGGGCCACGTATAGGACGGGCCGCACAACAATGATAGTTTACAAGTTTGGGCTGCATTTTTGGATGTAAATCACACTACTGGTTCACATGAGTTTCTCTATGGTCTAAGTGTCTATTACACGTTGTAAATTTGGTGTACGTTTTGGATAAGTGTAATGCATGATATTATGTGTGCTAAGTGAGGGATTTGTGTTTACATACCATGAAACTGACTGTGAATAGTAATTATGTTAGGATCGATTTGAGCAACTTGAACACGTAACTAATCTTACCGATCAAAACCAAGGTGAGTTCATCTCTCTTGAGCATGCGTCCCAGTGGTTGGGACAATCTTTAGGTATCCCTGAGAGGGATGGGTTTTTGGGTATCCTGGGGAAGGATAGGTTTTGGAAAACCTGTTTGGGTATTCCTGAAAGGAATACGTCTTGTTATAAATCGGTAATGTTGGATAATATACTCATCCTATCACCTTTAAAGTCCCTCTGTTTTGTTTGGTTACCTGAGAGGTAACATGGTATTGAACTACTTAGGTTTGGCAACCTCACCCCGTACCTGGGAGGACGGGTGTTGAACTAATGACCTAGTCATGACAAATGCTTTGATAGGAGCATTGGAGAAAGGGCAATGTAAATCAGAAGCTGTCTTGTATTCGGGACATTATCAACATTAAATTCAATGGATTAACTAAACACTTGGTAACCAACGTTTTCGTAAAACCATGAACTCACCAGCGTTGTCTGATACACGTGTTGCATGCTCGCAGGTCGTTAGATGTCTTGGATTTAGAACTTGCTGTTTGGAGTAGCTGGAGTGGTCATGGGTTGACTGGCGGGATTCATGTGATTGATTTTTTGATACTATACATTGGTTTTGAAACTGTTTAACCTTGATTTACTATTTGCTTCCGCTGAACATGTTGGTTTTCATTCAAACTTGTAGATGGTATTTTTATTAATAATTGATAGTTTTATTTAGAAACTTGTATGGGTTCAATGTAATTAGTGGCTCATTGTTGGTACGTCACACGCCTAACAGGGACATTCCCTAGGTGGTATTTTGGGGGTGTGACAGTTTGGTATCAGAGCTACTAGTTATAGTGAAATTGGTTTTAAATCGTTTTTATAAAACCAGACTATAACCGAACAGTACCGAAATCGACCATGCCACTCAGCTCCAGACTGCAAGGTTCGTTTCTCATTTACTATTGCATAGTATATCTAGTGTACACTTATGTATGACATTACACGTGAATGCACACTTGGCACTACAGTATGAGTCCTTATGTTACCAGCCCCTGTTATGTGATCTGTTAGTGTGACACTACCCATTGACTATTGTGATTCTCAACCCTGTAATACCTTTCGTTTGCTGTTTGGATGAGGGGAACCTTTTAGCGCGAGTTAAGAGGCACTGAGATAAGCATGCAAATTGCCTTATTATTATTATGGGTGCACAAATAATAATAATGTGGGGTGCATGTGAGTCCCAGTGAGGCTTAACGAGTGCGAGAGGGGTTCCGCTCTGTTGTTTGATGTGAACTCTGTAGTCTATAAAAGTCATTAGGAGGTTTGACTCCTACCTTATTTTGACTCGTAACCTTTTCCCTCTTCTCCTATAGAATCATGAGCGGACGAGGCCATGGACGCTGCCACATTGCTATGACTCCGGCTGAATTAACTAACTTGATCAACACTCATGTGGCTGAAGCCCTAGCGGCTTACCAAGCTGGTACGATATATGCCAAATGTTCTTTATCCTTTTGTCGTATAATCGAATCTTATTTGTGTGTTGTACCTTCTTTCGTTTTAGGTCACCCTGCGAATCAAAACAATCCACCCGCCTGCACGTTTAAGACCTTCATGGATTGTAAGCCACAGACCTTCAGTGGGACTGAAAGAGCTGTAGGACTCTTGCGTTGGTTTGAGAAGGCCGAATCTGTATTTTGCTATGTGTAACTGTCCCGTGGGGGGCCGGGTAAATTATGCTTCAAGCACTCTCGAGGATGGTGCCTTGACTTGGTGGAATGCCCAGGTTCAGATGTTGGGTATTGAGATGGCGAATGCCACTACATGGGATGATTTCAAGGAGTTGATGCGAGAGGAGTATTACCCTCGTGATGAGATAGAGAAGCTTGAGAACGAGTATTACAACCTGAAGATGGAGGGGTCTGAGATCGAGGCTTACACGAAATGATCTCATGCATTAGCAATTTTGTGCCCCAACCTGTCTCGACCTCCACCACGACGAATTGAGTTGTATCTCAAGGGCCTAGCACCAGCCGTAAAGGGACACGTCACTGCCGCAAACCTCAACAATCTGGCCCAGATCATCCGTTTGGCACACAAGATCACTGACCAAGAGGTCGAACGTGGCAATTTGCCGCCACGTGTTTCTGATACTACTACTACAGCTACAGTTACTGCTCCCATTACTGATAGCAAGCGTAAATGGAATGATATGGACAAGACGTCCAATTCACTACAGTCACAGAAGAAACCAGACATAGGCAACAATCGCAATTTCAGCCAGTCATCTTCTGTTAATCGAAATCAGAGCAACAATTCAAATCAGGGCTCCTACGTGGGAAAGCTACCAAAGTGTAATAAGTGTATGTTCCACCATCGCGGTCCGTGCACTCGGGTATGTCACAGGTGCAACAAGGTAGGTCATATGGCTAAAGATTGTAGGGTCTGGCTCCCAAAGCCGCCGCAGCAACAGGAGAGGCAGCAGCCTCAACCGAAACAGGGAAATCGTAAGGGTTGTTTTCAGTGTGGTGATGAGGGCCATTTTAATCGGGATTGCCCTCAGCTTAATCGGGATGCTGGCAACAACAACAATACTGGAAATGACAACAATGGGAAAATGGTGGGAACGGGGCACGTGGAAGAGTATTTACTATTGGCGCTGGGGAAGCTCGCAATGATGGCAACGTTGTGACCGGTACGTTCTCTGTGAATGATCTTTTTGCTTCTGTTTTATTCGACTTTGGTGTCGATTGGAGTTATGTGTCTTTGGGATTTAGTCGTCGGTTAGGGTTGAGTCCCACACTTCCTGTAGGTAAGCATGCGGTAGAATTAGCCGATAGTAAACCGATTGAAGTTTCTCATATCCTTTTTGGTTGTAAACTTGATCTCATGGGTTAAGTGTTCGACATTGACCTACTCCCCGTTATTCTTGGAAGTATTGATGTGGTCGTTGGCATAGATTGGTTGTCTAAGCATCAAGCGGAAGTCCTCTGTAAGAGAAAATCATGCGTATCCCTCTTCCCAGTGGGGAATCCTTATCGGTTCTAGGTCATCGTAGTGGTGCCATGGTCGGCATCATCTCCATAATGAAAGCCCAGAAGTGTCTACGAAAAGGCTACCCTGCTATTCTAGCTCTTGTCACCGATTTGCAACCTGAAGAAAGGAAGATCGAGGAATCTCCCAGTTGTTCGTGAGTTTCCTGACGTGTTTCCTGAAGAGTTACCTGGTTTCCCCCCCCCCCCCATCTTCAGGTGGAATTTCAGATTGACCTTATGTCAGGAGCAGCCCCGATTGCTCGTGCTCCTTATCATCTTGCACCAGCAGAGTTGCAAGAGCTGTCAAATCAACTCCAAGAACTGTTGGATAGAAGTTTTATCCGACTCAGTTCTTCGCCGTAGTGGGGAAACGACTCACGACTTGGAACTGGGGGCCGTGGTTTTCGCGTTGAAAATCTGGAGGCATTACCTGTACGGTACCAAATGCACCATCTACAGTAATAATAAACATGATATGTGTAATAATAATAAACACTTTATTAAACTCTCTGGTAGATCTAATCAAGAAATATTATGATGATGGATTGATAGTAAATATTTAGGGTGCATGATGGTAATAATCCTGACTTAGGTGAAACGTGTATGCGAAACCATAGTGTATTGATATTGGTAGATTTGGTAGCTAAGTTGGTTGTTGAGGGATCAATGAACGTGTTTAGAAGATGAATGATCTGTTAGAGGTTTACTTGTATTGATAATTACTTGTTTGGGTTTAATCAACTAATTAATGCCGTTGTGTCGTCGGGAGGATAGCATGGTTAGCAATCGTTAGCATAATCTAAGTTAGATATTCGCAGTTGATACTTAACATGTTAGTTTAGCCCAATCAAACAAGTCATAATTAAAAGTATATGGGCCGTGAAACTGACCCGGGACAACCGAGCGGCATGACCGGGATGGGTTGGGTCAGTTGGGCCAGTCAACTCTCTAATTTTATGCTAGGTGGGGCTGTGATCTTGAATAAACACTTAGTTGGGCCTGTTCTGTTGGGCCGCAAGGTGAAACAGAATTGGTTAAAGGGTTGCGGGCCAGGATACGTTGGGCCGGGGATTTAGTTTATCATATACAATTAGTTGGGCCGCATGTTTCTGGTGGGATAGCATGTTTGACCAGTGGGTCAGATGTCAAAATGAAATTGTAGGAACTTGAGTGGATGACATATCATTGATAAATAAACTTGGTGGGTCGGTTATATGTATGGGCTACCAACGTCAAAACTGGGCCACGTATAGGACGGGCCGCACAACAATGATAGTTTACAAGTTTGGGCTGCATTTTTGGATGTAAATCACACTACTGGTTCACATGAGTTTCTCTATGGTCTAAGTGTCTATTACACGTTGTAAATTTGGTGTACGTTTTGGATAAGTGTAATGCATGATATTATGTGTGCTAAGTGAGGGATTTGTGTTTACATACCATGAAACTGACTGTGAATTGTAATTATGTTAGGATCTGTAACGCCCGAAATTTTCGTGTTATAATGTCGTTTCGTCTGGGTCTAAAATGTAATTATGCGAAACATGGTTTTTATTATTTTGGGAGCATTGGCTTCATTTTAGGGGACTAGGGGTGGAATCACTAGTGATGGATTCTATCACTCCCACTATCCAATCAAGTAATGCCATGTCATCAATCCAATTTCCATCACTAGTGATAGAAATGTAGGAGGGGTGGAATCACTAGTGATGGAGGGGTGAAAAAATTGTTTGAAATGGAGATGTTAAATAGATAAATGATCCAACGTTCAAAAAAATCAAAAGTTCAACGCGTGACCGGCTTAACGCGTTGTGAATTCCACGCGTGTTCAACATAGTGGCGGCGGTGTAGCATAACACAATCACGCGTTATACATGGCCATCACGGGACCGCCCCGTGTGGCCTTAGAAGCTGAGGGACCAGGATATATCGTTTAGTTAACCTTTAAAATTAGAATTGAAATTGAATGTATCATGAGTGGAAGTTGGAGGGGTGTAGATGAAAGTTCATAATGATCATGAAGGATAAAACCCTACGGCCGCTTTAGACTTCCTGCTGGTTTCTCTCTCTCTCTCTCTCTCTCTCTCTCTCTCTCTCTCCATGCGATCCAATGGCAACAATGTGATCATGTGGGTGTGGGTTTGGTTCTTGTGCATTGTAGAATCGATCTTGACCTTACCATTGATTCCAAGTAAGTTTCGTGACTCTATCTCGTGTTGTGGCGATCTCGCCAAAGTGACTAACTGGATCTGATACAAGTATCCTGTTAGGGTTGTTAACAAGTCATTTGGTTTGTAACAAAGAGTTCGATACGAATTGCATCTAATCCACAAACTCAAGGTCGGTTGACCAGTGGTTCTTGAAGTAGTCTCGTTTCACCGACTCTCCTCCGATCTCTTCAGGTACGGTCTCGACTCAACCTTGGTGTCGGGAATGATTCATTGGTTAGTTCAGCTCCGATGGTTTAGCAACCTCTCGGTGAGTCATGACTTTAACTAGGGGACGTGTCTTCATGCTGATGATGATTTCGCGATGGTGATGATGGTTTCACGATGACAATAGTCTCATGATGATGATGATGACGCATGAATCATGCAGTCAGTTCCTTATTTTATTATTGGGATTTGGATTTCATGGTTTTTGGGTTAGGATGTCACGGCCTAGGGTGCAACGACTTCATCACTTTAGCTTTTGGGAAGTCACCATTTGTTAACGGTGATAGAGTTCTTGGTTATTTTGTTTCGTATAGCAACTTTTCGGTTTAGCGGTTGTATGCGGTTGGCGTTTGTGACTCGGATCGCTACTGTTGTGATAACGTTGGCATCGTTTTAGGGGTTTTGATGGTTCGCTCTCAGTACAGCGGAGTTACGGATTTCATGAGCACAAGTAGCTAGTTACTGTTCTAAATTAGAATGATGATCATGGGCTACGTGTGATGTACTGGTATCGTGGGGTGAAATTGTTTTGGGTTATTTCCATGGTTGGCTTGTAGGTGAGTATAGGATGAATTTGTTTTGTGCATGCGGAGCTTGACATAGGTTAGAATTAAATGGACATTTCTGATGCACGAAAAGTTGATGATGATAACAATCTAAAGGAAGCTATGCATGATGACGATGATGACGTTTATGTGGGGAGGCTTGTATCGTGTAATGTGTAGAGACAATCAGAATGATGTGTTGCTTTGATAGAGTATTTTATTATCTTTTGAGAAGAGGGTCACTCATGAAAACCCACCTTAAAGTTACGTCTTCGTTATCTGGAAGTGATATGTGAATGTCATCACATGGCAATTAAGTTTCCTATGATAAACTTAAGAGTATGGATGTTAGTGGGTGATTATGATTCCATGAGCTACATGCCATTTGCACGTGAATGTTAAGGTTTTAAATGGAGTTTGATGATGATGTCCATGCATGGTATTATATTAAAACCCTAATACTCATATCACTTTACTAATGGGAATTGTTTAATAGGTTGTATATGAAGGTTTAAGGTTTTAGTAACGTTTTGCTTTTTCATCAGGACCTTATTGCTTGCGTTACGCTTAGGTCAGCTAGTGTTCTTTTAAGAAGTGAACATTACGCGAAGGTGAGTTCTTGAGCCCACTCTTTTAAATGTTTTTAAATATTTTGGGCTAATGTGCATGCTAAACTCGTATGATTATTTTTATGAAGGAAGTTGTGAAGTTTGTTACGTACGTATGAAATTAATGTTTACTTGGATGGTTTTTAAGAATAAAAAAATAAGTAGGTTTATATATTTTTATATACCTATTTGTGTGAAGGCGAGCATTGATTATACTTATATATACGTATATTATATTATATATATATATATATATATTCGTATATATATTTATGTACTCGAATCTATGAAAGGAAGATGTATACCAAAGAAATATGATGATTTAAGCATATCTATATATCTACATCTATATATATACATAAATATACACACACATAAACGTATGTATTTATGTGTGAGCTGATGATGCCCTCTTTAAACTTTTTCAAAGTTTAGGGTTAACACACATGTTAGATGTATTGCTTGGATGAAGACTTTTTACGAATTGTATAGTTTATTTGTACTTACATACCAACTATACATGAGAATTATTTGCTTGCCCTTTTATGTGCTTGCGTGTGATGTGTTGGGTCATGCTACAACCAGGTCGAACAGAGGAAGTCCCCTAACAGTTTATTTGTCCTTGGGGCAAGAGGAAGTCCCTTAACAGTTTATCTGTCCTTGGGGCAAGAGGAAGTCCCCTAGCAGTTTAACTGCCCTTTGGGCAAGATGAGATGAAAAATTCCTTTATCCCCTACTTTGTGTTTGGGATTTAAGGTGAGGAGATCTGTGTTGTGTGCTTGACTCATTAAAAGATGAATTTTAAATTTTGAGGATAAAATAAATATATTTATTTATTTCCGTGATGAAGATGTTTTACAAGTGTTTATTTGTTAAATTATAAACTTGAACTCACTCAGCGTAGCTGACTTTTGCATGCACGTTAGTTTGATTTCAGGTTAGTCATATGAGCGTGAGACCACTTGGATGTTGCACGAAGCTACCCGGCATTGACGTTGGCCTATCTAGTTGAAGACGCCACTTTAATAAATTTTTAACATTAAAGTTTTGTATTTTTAGTTTGGAAGTTTCCCATGTTTTGGTAATTTGACTTAAACGATTTCCGCTGCGTAGTTTGTTTTCAAATGAAGAAAATAATAATAATTAAAAATTTCAAGTGTTTGGATTATTTATGCAATGATGTCCCAACTGTGAGACACTCGGATTTTGGGGTCTTACAGGATCGATTTGAGCAACTTGAACACGTAACTAATCTTACCGATCAAAACCAAGGTGAGTTCATCTCTCTTGAGCATGCGTCCCAGTGGTTGGGACAATCTTTAGGTATCCCTGAGAGGGATGGGTTTTTGGGTATCCTGGGGAAGGATAGGTTTTGGAAAACCTGTTTGGGTATTCCTGAAAGGAATACGTCTTGTTATAAATCGGTAATGTTGGATAATATACTCATCCTATCACCTTTAAAGTCCCTCTGTGTTGTTTGGTTACCTGAGAGGTAACATGGTATTGAACTACTTAGGTTTGGCAACCTCACCCCGTACCTGGGAGGACGGGTGTTGAACTAATGACCTAGTCATGACAAATGCTTTGATAGGAGCATTGGAGAAAGGGCAATGTAAATCAGAAGCTGTCTTGTATTCGGGACATTATTAACATTAAATTCAATGGATTAACTAAACACTTGGTAACCAACGTTTTCGTAAAACCATGAACTCACCAGCGTTGTCTGATACACGTGTTGCATGCTCGCAGGTCGTTAGATGTCTTGGATTTAGAACTTGCTGTTTGGAGTAGCTGGAGTGGTCAAGGGTTGACTGGAGGGATTCATGTGATTGATTTTTTGATACTATACATTGGTTTTGAAACTGTTTAACCTTGATTTACTATTTGCTTCCGCTGAACATGTTGGTTTTCATTCAAACTTGTAGATGGTATTTTTATTAATAATTGATAGTTTTATTTAGAAACTTGTATGAGTTCAATGTAATTAGTGGCTCATTGTTGGTACGTCACGCGCCTAACAGGGACATTCCCTAGGTGGTATTTTGGGGGTGTGACAGTTTGGTATCAGAGCTACTAGTTATAGTGAAATTGGTTTTAAATCGTTTTTATAAAACCAGACTATAACCGAACAGTACTGAAATCGACCATGCCACTCAGCTCCAGACTGCAAGGTTCGTTTCTCATTTACTATTGCATAGTATATCTAGTGTACACTTATGTATGACATTACACATGAATGCACACTTGGCACTAGAGTATGAGTCCTTATGTTACCAGCCCTTGTTATGTGATCTGTTAGTGTGACACTACCCATTGACTATTGTGATTCTCAACCCTGTAATACCTTTCGTTTGCTGTTTGGATGAGGGGAACCTATTAGCACGAGTTAAGAGGCACTGAGATAAGCATGCAAATTTCCTTATTATTATTATGGGTGCACAAATAATAATAACGTGGGGTGCATGTGAGTCCAAGTGAGGCTTAACGAGTGTGAGAGGGGTTCCGCTCTGTTGTTTGATGTGAACTCTGTAGTCTATAAAAGTCATTAGGAGGTTGGACTCCTACCTTATTTTGACTCGTAACCTTTTCCCTCTTCTCCTATAGAATCATGAGCGGATGAGGCCATGGACGCTGCCACATTGCTATGACTCCGGCTGAATTAACTAACTTGATGAACACTCATGTGGCTGAAGCCCTAGCGGCTTACCAAGCTGGTACGATATATGCCAAATGTTCTTTATCCTTTTGTCGTATACTCGAATCTTATTTGTGTGTTGTACGTTCTTTCGTTTTAGGTCACCCTGCGAATCAAAACAATCCATCCGCCTGCACGTTTAAGACCTTCATGGATTGTAAGCCACAGACCTTCAGTGGGACTGAAAGAGCTGTAGGACTCTTGCGTTGGTTTGAGAAGGCCGAATCTGTATTTTGCTATGTGTAACTGTCCCGTGGGGGACCGGGTGAATTATGCTTCAAGCACTCTCGAGGATGGTGCCTTGACTTGGTGGAATGCCAAGGTTCAGATGTTGGGTATTGAGATGGCGAATGCCACTACATGGGATGATTTCAAGGAGTTGATGCGGGAGGAGTATTACCCTCGTGATGAGATACAGAAGCTTGAGAACGAGTATTACAACCTGAAGATGGAGGGGTCTGAGATGGAGGCTTACACGAAATGATCTCATGCATTAGCAATTTTGTGCCCCAACCTGTCTCGACCTCCACCACGACGAATTGAGTTGTATCTCAAGGGCCTAGCACCAGCCGTAAAGGGACACGTCACTGCCGCAAACCTCAACAATCTGGCCCAGATCATCCGTTTGGCACACAAGATCACTGACCAAGAGGTCGAACGTGGCAATTTGCCGCCACGTGTCTCTGATACTACTACTACAGCTATAGTTACTGCTCCCACTACTGATAGCAAGCGTAAATGGAATGATATGGACAAGACGTCCAATTCACTACAGTCACAGAAGAAACCAGACATAGGCAACAATCGCAATTTCAGCCAGTCATCTTCTGTTAATCGAAATCAGAGCAACAATTCAAATCAGGGCTCCTACGTGGGAAAGCAACCAAAGTGTAATAAGTGTATGTTTCACCATCGCGGTTCGTGCACTCGGGTATGTGACAGGTGCAACAAGGTAGGTCATATGGCTAAAGATTGTAGGGTCTGGCTCCCAAAGCCGCCGCAGCAACAGGAGAGGCAGCAACCTCAACCGAAACAGGGAAATCGTAAGGGTTGTTTTCAGTGTGGTGATGAGGGCCATTTTAATCGGGATTGCCCTCAGCTTAATCGGGATGCTGGCAACAACAACAATACTGGAAATGACAACAATGGGAAAATGGTGGGAACGGGGCACGTGGAAGAGTATTTACTATTGGCGCTGGGGAAGCTCGCAATGATGGCAACGTTGTGACCGGTACGTTCTCTGTGAATGATCTTTTTGCTTCTGTTTTATTCGACTTTGGTGCCGATTGGAGTTATGTGTCTTTGGGATTTAGTCGTCGGTTAGGGTTGAGTCCCACACTTCCTGTAGGTAAGCATGCGGTAGAATTAGCCGATAGTAAACCGATTGAAGTTTCTCATATCCTTTTTGGTTGTAAACTTGATCTCATGGGTTAAATGTTCGACATTGACCTACTCCCCGTTATTCTTGGAAGTTTTGATGTGGTCGTTGGCATGGATTGGTTGTCTAAGCATCAAGCGGAAGTCCTCTGTAAGAGAAAATCATGCGTATCCCTCTTCCCAGTGGGGAATCCTTATCGGTTCTAGGTCATCGTAGTGGTGCCATGGTCGGCATCATCTCCATAATGAAAGCCCAGAAGTGTCTACGAAAAGGCTACCCTGCTATTCTAGCTCTTGTCACCGATTCGCAACCTGAAGAAAGGAAGATCGAGGAATCTCCCAGTTGTTCGTGAGTTTCCTGACGTGTTTCCTGAAGAGTTACCTGGTTTACCCCCCCCCCCCATCTTCAGGTGGAATTTCAGATTGACCTTATGTCAGGAGCAGCCCCGATTGCTCATGCTCCTTATCATCTTGCACCAGCAGAGTTGCAAGAGCTGTCAAATCAACTCCAAGAACTGTTGGATAGAAGTTTTATCCGACTCAGTTCTTCGCCGTAGGGGGGAAACGACTCACGACTTGGAATTGGGGGCCGTGGTTTTCGCGTTGAAAATCTGGAGGCATTACCTGGACGGTACCAAATGCACCATCTACAGTAATAATAAACATGATATGTGTAATAATAATAAACACGTTATTAAACTCTCTGGTAGATCTAATCAAGAAATATTATGATGATGGATTGATAGTAAATATTTAGGGTGCATGATGGTAATAATCCTGACTTAGGTGAAACGTGTATGCGAAACCATAGTGTATTGATATTGGTAGATTTGGTAGCTAAGTTGGTTGTTGAGGGATCAATGAACGTGTTTAGAAGATGAATGATCCGTTAGAGGTTTACTTGTATTGATAATTACTTGTTTGGGTTTAATCAACTAATTGATGCCGTTGTGTCGTCGGGAGGATAGCATGGTTAGCAATCGTTAGCATAATCTAAGTTAGATATTCGCAGTTGATACTTAACATGTTAGTTTAGCCCAATCAAACAAGTCATAATTAAAAGTGTATGGGCCGTGAAACTGACCCGGGATAACCGAGCGGCATGACCGGGATGGGTTGGGTCAGTTGGGCCAGTCAACTCTCTAATTTTATGCTAGGTGGGGCTGTGATCTTGAATAAACACTTAGTTGGGCCTGTTCTGTTGGGCCGCAAGGTGAAACAGAATTGGTTAAAGGGTTGCGGGCCAGGATACGTTGGGCCGGGGATTTAGTTTATCATATACAATTAGTTGGGCCGCATGTTTCTGGTGGGATAGCATGTTTGACCAGTGGGTCAGATGTCAAAATGAAATTGTAGGAACTTGAGTGGATGACATATCATTGATAAATAAACTTGGTGGGTCGGTTATATGTATGGGCTACCAATGTCAAAACTGGGCCACGTATAGGACGGGCCGCACAACAATGATAGTTTACAAGTTTGGGCTGCATTTTTAGATGTAAATCACACTACTGGTTCACATGAGTTTCTCTATGGTCTAAGTGTCTATTACACGTTGTAAATTTGGTGTACGTTTTGGATAAGTGTAATGCATGATATTATGTGTGCTAAGTGAGGGATTTGTGTTTACATACCATGAAACTGACTGTGAATAGTAATTATGTTAGGATCGATTTGAGCAACTTGAACACGTAACTAATCTTACCGATCAAAACCAAGGTGAGTTCATCTCTCTTGAGCATGCGTCCCAGTGGTCGGGACAATCTTTAGGTATCCCTGAGAGGGATGGGTTTTTGGGTATCCTGGGGAAGGATAGGTTTTGGAAAACCTGTTTGGGTATTCCTAAAAGGAATACGTCTTGTTATAAATCGGTAATGTTGGATAATATACTCATCCTATCACCTTTAAAGTCCCTCTGTGTTGTTTGGTTACCTGAGAGGTAACATGGTATTGAACTACTTAGGTTTGGCAACCTCACCCCGTACCTGGGAGGACGGGTGTTGAACTAATGACCTAGTCATGACAAATGCTTTGATAGGAGCATTAGAGAAAGGGCAATGTAAATCAGAAGCTGTCTTGTATTCGGGACATTATCAACATTAAATTCAATGGATTAACTAAACACTTGGTAACCAACGTTTTCGTAAAACCATGAACTCACCAGCGTTGTCTGATACACGTGTTGCATGCTCGCAGGTCGTTAGATGTCTTGGATTTAGAACTTGCTGTTTGGAGTAGCTGGAGTGGTCATGGGTTGACTGGCGGGATTCATGTGATTGATTTTTTGATACTATACATTGGTTTTGAAACTGTTTAACCTTGATTTACTATTTGCTTCCGCTGAACATGTTGGTTTTCATTCAAACTTGTAGATGGTATTTTTATTAATAATTGATAGTTTTATTTAGAAACTTGTATGGGTTCAATGTAATTAGTGGCTCATTGTTGGTACGTCACACGCCTAACAGGGACATTCCCTAGGTGGTATTTTGGGGGTGTGACAGTTTGGTATCAGAGCTACTAGTTATAGTGAAATTGGTTTTAAATCGTTTTTATAAAACCAGACTATAACCGAACAGTACCGAAATCGACCATGCCACTCAGCTCCAGACTGCAAGGTTCGTTTCTCATTTACTATTGCATAGTATATCTAGTGTACACTTATGTATGACATTACACGTGAATGCACACTTGGCACTACAGTATGAGTCCTTATGTTACCAGCCCCTGTTATGTGATCTGTTAGTGTGACACTACCCATTGACTATTGTGATTCTCAACCCTGTAATACCTTTCGTTTGCTGTTTGGATGAGGGGAACCTTTTAGCGCGAGTTAAGAGGCACTGAGATAAGCATGCAAATTGCCTTATTATTATTATGGGTGCACAAATAATAATAATGTGGGGTGCATGTGAGTCCAAGTGAGGCTTAATGAGTGTGAGAGGGGTTCCGCTCTGTTGTTTGATGTGAACTCTGTAGTCTATAAAAGTCATTAGGAGGTTTGACTCCTACCTTATTTTGACTCGTAACCTTTTCCCTCTTCTCCTATAGAATCATGAGCGGACGAGGCCATGGACGCTGCCACATTGCTATGACTCCGGCTGAATTAACTAACTTGATCAACACTCATGTGGCTGAAGCCCTAGCGGCTTACCAAGCTGGTATGATATATGCCAAATGTTCTTTATCCTTTTGTCGTATACTCGAATCTTATTTGTGTGTTGTACGTTCTTTCGTTTTAGGTCACCCTGCGAATCAAAACAATCCACCCACCTGCACGTTTAAGACCTTCATGGATTGTAAGCCATAGACCTTCAGTGGGACTGAAAGAGCTGTAGGACTCTTGCGTTGGTTTGAGAAGGCCGAATCTGTATTTTGCTATGTGTAACTGTCCCGTGGGGGACCGGGTGAATTATGCTTCAAGCACTCTCGAGGATGGTGCCTTGACTTGGTGGAATGCCAAGGTTCAGATGTTGGGTATTGAGATGGCGAATGCCACTACATGGGATGATTTCAAGGAGTTGATGCGAGAGGAGTATTACCCTCGTGATGAGATACAGAAGCTTGAGAACGAGTATTACAACCTGAAGATGGAGGGGTCTGAGATCGAGGCTTACACGAAATGATCTCATGCATTAGCAATTTTGTGCCCCAACCTGTCTCGACCTCCACCACGACGAATTGAGTTGTATCTCAAGGGCCTAGCACCAGCCGTAAAGGGACACGTCACTGCCGCAAACCTCAACAATCTGGCCCAGATCATCCGTTTGGCACACAAGATCACTGAACAAGAGGTCGAACGTGGCAATTTGCCGCCACGTGTTTCTGATACTACTACTACAGCTACAGTTACTGCTCTCACTACTGATAGCAAGCGTAAATGGAATGATATGGACAAGACGTCCAATTCACTACAGTCACAGAAGAAACCAGACATAGGCAACAATCGCAATTTCAGCCAGTCATCTTCTGTTAATCGAAATCAGAGCAACAATTCAAATCAGGGCTCCTACGTGGGAAAGCTACCAAAGTGTAATAAGTGTATGTTCCACCATCGCGGTCCGTGCACTCGGGTATGTCACAGGTGCAACAAGGTAGGTCATATGGCTAAAGATTGTAGGGTCTGGCTCCCAAAGCCGCCGCAGCAACAGGAGAGGCAGCAGCCTCAACCGAAACAGGGAAATCGTAAGGGTTGTTTTCAGTTCGGTGATGAGGGCCATTTTAATCGGGATTGCCCTCAGCTTAATCGGGATGCTGGTAACAACAACAATACTGGAAATGACAACAATGGGAAAATGGTGGGAACGGGGCACGTGGAAGAGTATTTACTATTGGCGCTGGGGAAGCTCGCAATGATGGCAACGTTGTGACCGGTACGTTCTCTATGAATGATCTTTTTGCTTCTGTTTTATTCGACTTTGGTGCCGATTGGAGTTATGTGTCTTTGGGATTTAGTCGTCGGTTAGGGTTGAGTCCCACACTTCCTGTAGGTAAGCATGCGGTAGAATTAGCCGATAGTAAACCGATTGAAGTTTCTCATATCCTTTTTGGTTGTAAACTTGATCTCATGGGTTAAGTGTTCGACATTGACCTACTCCCCGTTATTTTTGGAAGTTTTGATGTGGTCGTTGGCATGGATTGGTTGTCTAAGCATCAAGCGGAAGTCCTCTGTAAGAGAAAATCATGCGTATCCCTCTTCCCAGTGGGGAATCCTTATCAGTTCTAGGTCATCGTAGTGGTGCCATGGTCGGCATCATCTCCATAATGAAAGCCCAGAAGTGTCTACGAAAAGGCTACCCTGCTATTCTAGCTCTTGTCACCGATTCGCAACCTGAAGAAAGGAAGATCGAGGAATCTCCCAGTTGTTCGTGAGTTTCCTGACTTGTTTCCTGAAGAGTTACCTGGTTTACCCCCCATCTTCAGGTGGAATTTCAGATTGACCTTATTTCAGATTGACCATTTCTAATACTTTATTTACAATGGCACAATCTATCATCCGCCAAATCCTATAATTACAGTATAAACCCATGTGCCTCTCATATTTTATACATTATAACCTTGAAAATACCAAATTAACTAAAATATTTTTGTTTTTTAGTAATTAAAATACAGAATTGTTTTCTCTATGAATATGGAACAAGTGATATAGATTTATTATAAAACTGAACCATAAATATGACATGTATACTACATGTTGCTGTTGGTATCAGTAAGTCAAATATCCTTGAGCTTCTTGGTTTCCCATATAATAATTACTTTATAACTTGAATTGAGCACCCCCGCATTGCAGCGGGGCCTAAAACTATGTCAAATAACATCAATGTCACACCGTGGTAGCAACCACCAACACTGAAGTTGTGGCGCGTTAATGCGAAGAAATAAGACTGAAACATATAACATAAAAAAATAACTATGTCGATTTAGGACACACGTGTTGCGACGAACTTGTTAAATGGAAAAAATAGACGTAAAAATGTTGAACCACACACGCACGTTGCGCCGTGTTAACTCGCAAAATCACGTAGAAAAGAATAAGTAAGTCAATGTAGGATCCGCCTGTTGCGGCGAAGGTGCCAAAGGGGGAAATAGACACGTTGCGACATACCTGTCAAATGTGAAAAACATAGACGAAAAACGTTGAACCACACACGCACGTTGTGACGTATTAACTCGCAAAATTTAGAACGAAACGTAAAACGAAAAACTTGTAAAAGATAAAAAGTATGGCGGGACCAAAGTTGTAAATAAAAAAGTTTTGGGTTAAATTATAAAAGATAAAAAGTTTTGGGTTAAAAAACAAACTATTTGAAACATAAAAGATGAAAACTTTTGAGTTAAAAGTGAAAAATCACAATTTTTTTTTTTTGAAAAACCCCCCTTATACTTGAGTTACAACAACACAATTCAACAATACGTTGATAATTTATATATTACGGAAATTGTTCCACTAATTTAATTGAGTCTGTATGCTTGTAAGTTTTAGCCTCTGTTTTTTTTTTCCATGTATTGTGTCTTTGGAATAATTCTAAAAAGTAGCAAACTATCTCTTTCTTTGGCAACCAGCTTATTTTAAGTACATACATTATTTTCTATCCATGCATTATTGAGTCATTATTTAAATTATTGAGTCATTGTTTTAAAGTCAGAGGTAGTATAACAATAGGTAAAAGTTGTTGCCTTTTTAATTAGTAGTGGGTAGTTGTAGTTGTATTTTTTATTAGCTAGACTAGATCTTTGTTTTTTACTGGTTCATCAATGTTATCAAGTGCATGTGCATATTCTTTTGTACGACTCAGGTAACAAAAGATGTCTCGTCTCATTTCATCTTTAACTTAAGAAGTAGTGTTTTAATTAAGCGTGTATTCCCTGGTGACATAAGTTCGAACAAGAGAGTCTCATAATTCCTGGGCACTAGTCCCTTGAACATGAGTAAATGATGCGGCAGAAGTAGTGGAGATAACGATCATGCGAGCATGTGCATTATTTGCAATCCAGGACCCATAGAACAAAGTTGAATGATTTTAATAGAAGAATGAAACTATTTACCATTAGGTGGCATATTTATATATAAATGGTCTAGTTGAAACTTGATTTGTATTCAAGTGTTCCCGTACGGTATTTAACACGGTTTTATACCTCATCTATAACGCGAAGGGCTTAATTCTGCATAGTATAATTTGCTAACACGGTTTCATATGCTACAGTGATTTCTTTGACAAAAGATCAAATACCTTTAGCGTACAAAACGTACGAACCGAAGGTTTTCTTGAAAAATACGGTGATATTTTCGTAATTATTTAACTCGTAGATAATTTTGATCTTGAAGGGTAATTTTGTAAAATGATCTTCTAAGGTAATTTTAATCTTGTAGAATAACTTTCAATTGTATGTTGTTTGATTTACTTGTAGAATAGTTTTGATACACTTGTAGAGTAATTTTGATAATTACCCTACAAGATCATTTTACAAAATTTTGTAAAATATCAAAATTACCGTACAAGATTATTTGTAGAGTAATTTTGATAATTACCTTACGAGTAAAATAATTACGAAAATGTCACTGCGTTTTTTTTTTTTTTTTACTATTTTATGCATTTAGTACGTTTTGTACAATAAGAGGCTATTTGTACGACGATTTCTTTTACGTTTATCATTTTATATGATAACTATAAGTTATCACTTTATTGAATCTGGGATTTATTATTTCGTCCTATCAAAATATCGTATATTTGGATAATTTTGTTGTGTAGATATAAGTTGCTAAAAGAACTTAAATCAGACGTTTAAACAACATTAGTTCCTTTGATTACTTATCAAAGTAATAATAAATTAGATTGTTAACAGCAATAAGTTAAATAGATAGTTTACAGTAGCAGTTGTTTTTATCCTTTAGATATTATTTTTTTTTTTACCAAAACTTAAAAATTACAAATTTACACACACAATCGAAACAATAAACAAAAAAAAAACAAAGAACCAGCAACTAAAAGCAATTAGAACAGGAATTAAATACAATCACACTAAACATCGAAGAACCACATAATGAAAAATCAAACGAAAACGAAAACTGATTAACATCAAAAGTTGTATTCGTGCAGATTACAACAATAACAATAATAATAGACACCTGGGATCGGGGATCGCTTGAATTATTCAGCCAAAATCGAAAAGTCCAATTTCTTATTTAAAAGAGATTTTTCTCATAAAATGTAATTTTAGAAAAGCATGAGATGAGATATATGTAAATGTAATTTAAGTTTTAGGTTGGATATATATGTAACTAGGTTTTAGCATAAGCAAATATATGTAATTCCCCATAGTTAAACTAAAAAAAAGATAGAAAGAAACACACCCATGGTAACGGATCTTACTGTTTTTAACACATCTAGGTGTTCTTTTTAGCATATTGTGCTCGTATATAAATATGAATGAAGCGTGTGGGTTTTTGTTTGGAAATTAATGATATGTAGCATGGAATTGAATGAAGTTGCAAGCAGAAGAACAGAATCAAGACAAGACAGAAATAAATATATACATAAAGCTAATTGACCAAGAAAATACCTCTCTTTTGCTTGTGGTCTGCTTCTTCAAAATCTCTTGACAATAACACTGTAAAGTGTAAACAGAAACAAAAGGATTAGTGGGCTTTTATAAACGTAACTTACATGGTTAGTCCCGTAGTTCGAGTCAAAGTTTCGTCTTCGTGTCCACGTGTTCTTTTTTTTTTGGACTAGCAGTCAAGGTATCTATTTCTTACGTTCCTAGTCTAGGAGTTAGTTTCCTAGCTCCTACCATTTAGTTTCTGCGGCACCTGGAGATGATGAGATAATAGGTGAGTAAGCGGCGATCACTAGATCAATTCTTGAACTGAGCGGGTTTTACCACGTCACATTGTCGTGCCTTCAAGCGAGTATTCACGGGTTTCGGCCCTAGGTGAGGGTTTTCCCCGGTTCGGATGAGAGTGTATCCCGATGTGGTGAATTCCGCCACTAGCCTATTTGAAAGATTCATTGGCCGCTCAAGAAAGATGTCTAGGGGCACGTGAAATGATTAAAATCAAAAGAGTTTTCTATAAATTTTGTTTATTATTTAAAAACCTCACATATCCAACTTTCTATATGTATCGTTATCTTACTCACAAAATAATATATTTTTTTCTTTTTTCTACACACTCACAATAAAAATATTTAAAGTTATATGCAAGTCTCTAAATATAGAGAGGTACTTTAGTTTTATAAATTTCTCTATTATAAAGACTTAAATGTGGTGGTGTTTTTGTTGTTCTCTTTATTGTTTTCTTTATATTATATAGAATGCATGACAATAGAGGCTCCAATATGAACGCTCTTAGTGCTATGGACTAGGAATCTAAGAAGCAGATAGTTTGCCAACGAAAAAAAGAAATTAAAAAGTACTAAAACTAAAAATTGGCTCAGGGACTTATCGTTTAATTTACTCTAATAGCAATTAGTGACCATTTCTAAAGTACTAATACTTTATTTATGAAGGCACAATCTATCATCCACAAACGTATAATTACAGTATAAACCCATGTGCCTCTCATATTTTATACATTACAGCCTTGAAAATACCAAATTAACTAAAATGTTTTTGTTTTTTAGTAATTAAAAGACAATTGTTTTCTGTATGGAATATGGAACAAGTGATCTAGATTTATTATAAAACTGAACCACAAATATGGTGTATATCAGTATATGCTACATGTTGCTGGTTGTATTAATAAGTCAAAAATACTTTATAATTATTCCACTAATTTGATATTGCATGGTGCTTATTTGGGATATGAATATTAAGAAAACTAGTGTTTTATAATGACGCACGTTGCGCGAAAGGTATTGGTGTTTTCGATCGTAGGGTATGATGAGGCGGGGGTTTGGGCATGGGTTGACACGTGGACTTCGAGCCCTCCCGCTGGTGAGTGACGTGTTGGGTCGGTATGACGGGGCGTAGCTAGCGCGCGTGGGTTGGCCAGTTTTATAAAAATTAAAAAAGAAACCGAAAATTAAAAAATACACACAGAATTAAAAAAAAACCTAAAATTATTATTAAAAGTTCCTAAAAATTACAAAATTCTAAAAATAAAGGATTACCAAAAAAAAAGAAAGCCTAAAGCGTTTGGTAGATTTCGAACAGGGCGATCTTGTCAAATGGCTTTCGCTCCCACCACCACCCGGTCTTCGTGACTTATATAACCGCCCGGGACGCTATCGTAGTAGACTCTAAAACGGTCGAGCTTCGGTTGTAGCTCACGCCACTTGTGTTGACACGTGTTTAAATTGTGCCAGTAGCTAACGAAAGCTTCCGGCCAGTAACGGGTCTCACCGGGTTGGCGGCCCTTCATCGCGTTGTGCTGGTATCAAGTGTGGGTAGCGGGTTCGGGTAGGTGGAGTGAAGGGTTGAAGTAGCGATGTGGACAGGCGGTGGGGTTGGGGGATTTTATAGTGACTTGGGTGAACCGTTTGGCTTGGCCAAACAGTTATTTTTTAAAATTTAAACCTAGCCGCTATGGCCTAGCCAACCCAGCCAATGAGAGCCGGCCACGGAGGACCGCTAGGCATGCCCAACGCGCGGGCTGAAACTCCCGCACAAGGGGCCACGCCGAAACCCAAGCCACACCCGGGGTGGTAAGTTGGGCATTTGTACCCAACCCACGCCCCAACCCTCGCCCCATACCCCATAGTCTAATAAATGAATATAATGTATTGCACAATATAAAAAAAGTCTCATAATAAAGAATTAAAAAATCACAAATCACTAAAAATCTACCCCATACCCCATAGTCTAATAAATGAATATAAGGTATTGCATAATATAAAAAAGTCTCATAATAAAGAATTAAAAAAAATCACAAATCACTAAAAATCTCATAATAAAAAATTAAAAAAAACACAAATCACTGTTCATTCTGTTTTAATTTTATCATATACTAATTTTATCATATACTAATAATTGCTTCAGTCTTATTTTCTTTTTTCCTATTACTCTCCAGGTCGTTCCCAAGAATCCTCAAAAAGTTTTAGGCCCGGGATAAGTAAAAAATAGTGGACCTTTAATAAAATTCAATTTTCAAACATCAATAATTTAAGTTTCTAACTTTCAATCGTGAAATATCAATATCTAAAATAAAAAAAAAATATTTGAAGGGGTAAGGTCCCAAAAATCTCGTAATAAGTACTTGGGATCATACCACAACCTTGTCTTTCAGCCTCTTTTTTAACCATGCGCGGCTGCGCACTGTGTCACGGCCCCCGGCCCGGTTTGACCCGTTCCAGGAGCCGCGGGACAGAAATCCTGCGGTATCTGATTTATGCGACAGCGGAAGTCTTTTATTACAGGATCTTTTCACCGGAAAATGCTCGTTTAATATATTACACAAAGTTTTAGGGATAAAATCCCATAATTTACAATCAGTTGATTTCACACAGAAATCATTATTTTCCAAGATATGTTTTTATTTATTTATTCACAATGAGCCACTTCTCTGAGCTGGTAGTGCTTTACTGCACTTTTCCTGTATCACACAGATCACCTGAAACATGTTTGAAAAAGGTTTTGTCAGCAGGGAAATACTGAGTGAATCATTCAGTTTTCTAAAACGACCCGTTAGTTACAAATTACAGTATTAAGAGCGATTACAATGTTTCTGATATCAAACCAACTACCCACAGTATTTGTCACTCGACCAACCATTGGCTAGCCCATTTGTCCAATGGTGTCTGTGACTGTGGTCAGATCACCCCTTGGCCGCCCGTTTGTCCAAGTGTGACGGGAAACAAGTAATGTATACAAAACCCCACATACCGGCTGTAATTTGGTGATTACATAGACTTAATCCCTGTAATTATAACTTATAAAATAGTTCGGAGTTTTGTAAAACATATTTGATAAAAAGAGAATGACTCACATTGCAGATTTAACGAGCAAGATATAAGCCTACTGATTAGCCTCGATTAAACCTAATTTAACACAATGCACACACAGGCAGGTTAGTAACTAATACAGCAGTTACGTCAATTCACGAGATTAAACCCTCACAACGATTAATCAGTGCAATACTCGATAATTCAATCGGATTCACAACGAATAACAGAGCATAGTCCGAATTCGAACAGCACTCTAATATTCAAGTCGAAATCACGACGAATAATCAAAGTACAAGCTCAATTTGAGCAGCACCCGGACTATCGTTGGATAGTTATAATCGATCGGACGTTGAATCGTAATAGCGATCGAGTTATTACCCTGATTGCGGCAGCACCTCGTGATCGTGTGTGTTTAATTGTGGTATACTAGCCTGATCTCGACGTCTACAGAAGTTATTCACGTCGTTTTAACATCACCGTTCAAGTGCCAAGGTCGGCTATTTATAGTTGAAATTTCGAGACGCTTACGGACCGTATGACTTAACCCTTACGGTCCGTAAGGAAACCTGGTAAGCTTACGGTCCGTAAAGGGTGCAGCCTACTTCCCTAGCCTAGCTGAGTTCGGGTCTAGCTTTGGTGATTCAAAATTCCAGCCAATCAGCATTTAGCAACGATTATATTTAGATAATTATCAACTAGGGTTTGCCCCCCTCGAGTTTTAGGGGCCCTGATCCTGATTCCGATTGTTCCGGAATTTTCAGGGTTTATGCCAAATCACTTGGGTGTCTCAATTAGGGTTTTCTTATTGGACAATTATTATCCTAATTACGGGTTTTAGTGACAGTTGTTACATCCTTCCCACCTTAAGAAAATCTCGTCCTCGAGATTTACTGGAAGAGATGAGGATATTTTCGCTTCATTTCTGATTCCAGCTCCCAGGTGTATTCTGGTCCTCTCTTTGAATTCCATTTGACTTTGACCAATACCAGTCGTTTATGCTTGAGGAATTTGACTTTTCGATCTTTAATCTCTAATAGTTTCTCTACGAATTTCAGTTTTTCGTTTACCTCTATATCCTGAAGAGGGACTACCAGGGATTCGTCCGATAAACATTTCTTGAGATTGGATACATGAAATACACCATGTACTCTAGCTAATTCTTCTGGTAGTTGTAAACGATAAGCTACTGGTCCTATTCGTTGAATCACAGGGAATGGTCCAACGTATCTCGGACTTAGCTTTCCTTTCTTATCGAATCGTACTACTCCTTTCCAAGGAGAAACTTTTAAAAGTACTTTATCTCCTACTTGAAATTCTAAAGGCTTGCGACGATTATCTGCATAGCTCTTCTGACGATCTCGAGCTGTTTTCAGTCTTTCCTTGATCTGGGTTATTTTGTCAGTAGTTTCTTGTACAATTTCAGGACCTGATAATTGACTTTCTCCTATTTCTGCCCAACATACTGGAGTTCTACACTTGCGTCCATACAGTGCTTCGAATGGTGCAGCTTCGATGCTCGAATGATAACTGTTGTTATAGGAGAATTCTATTAATGGCAAATGGCTATCCCAATTACCACCAAAATCTATTACACATGCTCGGAGCATGTCTTCTAGAGTTTGTATTGTCCTTTCACTCTGTTCGTCTGTTTGTGGATGATAAGCAGTACTTAGATTTAGTCGAGTTCCCATTGCTTTTTGAAAACTTGTCTAGAAATGGGAAGTAAAACGACTATCTCTATCCGATACAATGGAGAGTGGGACTCCATGTAGGGATACTACTTCGTCCACGTACAGTTGTGCTAACCTTTCCATGCTAAAGGTTTCTTTCATTGGTAGGAAATGAGCTGACTTGGTTAATCGGTCTACAATTACCCAAATTGCATCATTACCTCTTCTGGTTTTGGGTAACTTAGTAACAAAATCCATTGTTATGAGTTCCCATTTCCATACAGGCATATCTAATTGTTGCAGTAGTCCTGAAGGTTTCTGGTGTTCAGCCTTAACTTGTGAACAAGTTAAACACTTGGATACGTATTCGGCTATATTCTTTTTCATTCCTATCCACCAGAAATTACTTCTTAAATCTTGGTACATCTTATTGTTTCCTGGGTGCATGGTATACCTAGATTTATGAGCTTCTTCTAAAATCTTATTTCTTAACTCTCCTTTCTTAGGTACCCAAATTCGTTTCTTATGGAATTTCCAAATTCCATCATTTCCTTGTTCTAGTTCTTTTAGGTAACCTTTCATTCCTTCAGCATCATCTTTGATTGCTGTTTTCTGAACTTCTTTGATTTGTTCCATTAAATCTACTTGTAGATTTAATCTGAGAGCACGAACTCGTTTCTGTTTCTCATGGTACTTACGACTTAAGGCATCTGCAACTACATTTGCCTTTCCTTCGTGATATTGAATATCACAGTCGTAATCGCTCAGCATTTCTATCCATCTCCTTTGCCTCATGTTTAATTCTTTTTGCCCAAATATATACCTTAAACTCTTATGATCTGTATAAACAGTAAACTTACTTCCATACAGATAATGTCTCCAGATCTTAAGGGCAAAAATTATGGCTCCTAATTCTAGATCATGAGTCGTATAATTCTCTTTGTGCTTTTTCAATTGCCTAGAAGCATACGCAATTACCTTCTTGCGTTGCATTAACACACATCCGTATCCTAATTTTGAAGCATCACTATATACTTCAAAGTCTTCTGTTCCTTCTGGTAAAGTTAAAATTGGTGCATTCGTCAATCTATGCTTTAAAATCTTAAAAGCTTCTTCTTGTCTAGGTCCCCATTCAAACTTAGCAGCTTTACAGGTTAACTTAGTTAAAGGTACGACTATCTTAGAAAAATCTTTGATAAATCGCCTATAGTATCCAGCTAAGCCTAGAAAACTTCTTATTTCCATTGCTGTCTGTGGGACCTTCCATTTTGTAATTGCTTCTATCTTAGCAGGATCTACATGGATACCTTTGTGATTTACCACATGACCTAAGAATTGTACTTCTTGCAGCCAAAATTCACACTTCGAGAATTTGGCATAAAGCCTTTCTTTTCTTAACAAAGTTAAGAGAACGTGTAAGTGCTCACAATGTTCTTTTTGGCTTTTGGAGTAAATAAGTATATCGTCGATGAAAACGATTACAAATTTATCCAAGTATGGTTTACATATTCGATTCATCATGTCCATGAATGCTGCTGGGGCATTTGTTAAACCAAAGGGCATGACTGTAAACTCATAATGACCATACCTAGTTCTGAAAGCAGTTTTAGGTATGTCTTCTTCTTGTACTTTCAACTGATGGTATCCGGATCTTAGATCTATTTTAGAGAAATACCTAACTCCTTGAAGTTGATCAAAAAGATCATCAATCCTAGGTAATGGGTATCGATTCTTAATCGTAACCTTATTCAATTCTCTATAATCAATACACATTCTCATTGATCCATCTTTCTTTTTCACAAACAACACTGGTGCACCCCAAGGGGATGAACTAGGTTGTATGAATCCTTTGCTTAATAATTCATCTAATTGCTTTTTCATTTCTAGCATTTCGGTAGGTGCTAATCTATATGGTGCTTTAGCTATTGGTGCAGTACCCGGAATTAAATGAATTCTAAACTCTACTTCTCTATCAGGTGGTAATCCAGGTAATTCTTCTGGAAAACGTCTGGATATTCTGAGACTATCGGGATATCCTGAAGTTCCTTATCTTTAGTGTTAATGATTACTGAAATCATATACACCATTTCCTGCTTTCTCGAATAACTAGCCAATTTCATTACTGAAATGAATTTCAGTGGCTTTCGAGGTTTATCTCCAGTAATTAAAATTACCTCTCTCGTGGGAGTTTGAATTTCTACGGCATTTTTATCACATAGGATTCGTACATGGTTGGCTATTAACCAATCCATTCCTAATACTACATCGAATCCGGCTAAATTCATTGGTAACAGATTTGCAGAAAACTTATGGCCTAATAGTTCTATTTTTCCTTCTTGCCAGACTTTATCTATTTTCACAGAATTTCCTTCTGCTGTTTCGACTGTAAAAGTCTGCTTATGAGTGGTTAAAGGTAACTTAAGAGCTTGACAAAATGAAGTATTAATAAAACTTTGGTTCGCAACAGAGTCAAATAATACTTTTGCAAACACATCATGTACTAAGAACGTACCAGCTATCACATCTAGAATGAGTTCGGCTTCTTGAGTGGTTAGCTGGAATGCACGTACATTCTTCTTGGTTGCTCCTTCAGCCGGTTTAGCTTTGTTGTCTACTGGCTTAACTAATTTAGGACATTCAGATTGGAAATGTCCCCTTTCTCTGTAGTTATAACAAATTCTTGTTTTCTTCCTGCAGTCTTCTTCACGGTGTCCTTTTGCCTTGCAAAAATTGCAAACTATATTGCATTGTCCATAATGCTTCTTTTTGCAATTTCTGCAGAAAGAAGGTGATGAGGATTGCCCTGTTCCTCTTTTCTTGGTATTACCCGTACGAAATCCTTGGGTAATCTTTTGAGCTAATTCCTTCTTACGATCTTCCTCTCTTGTGCGCACCAATTCATCCGTTAAGGTATTAGCTAATTCCACAGCATCGTCAATAGTACGAGGTCTCGCAGCTTTAACGATGTTACGGATCTCACTAATTAACCACCAGATGTAACGGGAAATGAGTACCGGTTCTGGCGAAGCCAGTGTTGGCACTACCCTCGCGTATTCAAAGAATGTCGAAGTATAACCACGACAATCTACACCTGTCATGCGGTGACTTAGGAATTTGTTTGCCATTTGATCTTTTTCATATTCGGGACAAAATTTTCTTTTTACAAGATTCTTAAATTCTTCCCAACTCATGGCATAAGCTATCCTTCTTCCTTTTGCCTGGAGGACCGTGTTCCACCATTCTAGCGCTCCTTCTTTGAATAGATTTGATGCATACATCACTTGATCATCTTCAGCACATTTGCTTATTGCAATCACTGCTTCGGTTTTCTCTAACCAGGGCAGTGTTGTAGTTGCCCCTTCGTTACCTGCAAATTCAGTGGGCTTGCAAGCAAGAAACTCATTGTAAGTGCAACCAGGTGTTGCAGCTTTTATTCTTTTTAGAAGTGGGACTTGTTGCGGATCATGATCGTTATGATTGCTGCCTCCATTTATGTTGTTACTGTCGTTATCTTCCAGAGTACGTTTACTAGGATTTAATTGTTGTGGTTCGGCTGGTTTTTGAACAGCAGCCACAATTTCTGGAATAGCATGGGCTATCCCTTGGGCGATAAAGTGCTCAATATCTTGTCTGGTTATATATTGATCTTCCTGATTTTGCTCAGACTGATTTACTTCATTAATTGGTTCACTATTGGCGTTTTCCATCTGCTAATTAGTAGGAATTATTAGTGTCTAACTTATTGATAACAAAATTATCACAGATGAACACATAAATTATTACAACATACAAGTATAACCAAAATAGTCGATTTCTCGACTTTCATTTTGTTTTTGTATATTGTATATGCATCCGTACACACCGTATCTTACAAAGTTTTATTGCCCATTTTACAGAGTTTTAGGTTACTATTTACACTATTATATAATATGGCTTCCTGACTTTACTATTTCGTTGGTTGACTGGTAGTTCTAGTAACGATTCTCCCTCTCATCGTATTTCCAAGATAGTTGCTCCCCCATTTCCCTGATCCTATTACCTGTACCTATCAATTCTTCACCGAACTGACGAAGTTCAGCTAGGTTTTCACTACTCATGGGAGGATTGGGAATTGGTTCTGGATCGAATTGTGGAAGGAAACTATAAGGACTATTAACTATGCTTTGGAATTGCCAGTCATTTGTCCACCATTCTTCCAGTTCGCCCAGTGGTCGGGTGTGGATTAAGGGTTCCGGAATAGATGGCGCTACGTTTAAGGGAAATTGGACTGTGGCCGGGTAAGGGTACAAATTATTGCGGATCGGGCTTATGACATCACAGTTTTCTAGTAGACGATCAATTTCATCTTGGAATGTGATTTCTCCCGGTTGTTTTGAGCTCTCTCCAATCTGTATTCCCTTTTGCTTAAGATCTATTCCTATTTCCTTTTCTGGTGGTTTAGAACTTTCTCCAGGTTCTATTTCCTTGCCTTTGCTCATGCTCATAGGATTTTCTATTTTAGGAAGTCTCCTAGTGGCTGGTTTCCTACGGCGTACTTTGTCACGGCTCCCGACCCTACCCTGGACGGAGCCGGGGGCCGCGGCGCAGAGTTCAATGGTACCCGTGGTATTAATTTATGTGACAGCGGAAGTCTTTTATTTACAGGATCTTTTCACCGGAAAATGCTCGTTTAATATATCACACAAAGTTTAAGGGATAAATCCCAAAATTTACAATGAGTTAATTTCACACAGAAATCTTTATTTTTCAAAACATGTTTTATTGGTTTATTCACACTGAGCCACTTCTCTGAGCTTGATAGTGCTTTACTGCACTTTTCCTGGATCACACAGATCACCTGAAACATGTTTGAAAAAGGTTTTGTCAGCGGGGAAGTACTGAGTGAATCATTCCATTTTCTAAAACGACCCGTTAGTTATCAATTACAGTATTAAGGGAAATTACAATGTTTTTATCAACCAATTATCAAGAATGGGTATTTGTCACTCGACCGGATCTGTGACTGTGGTCATACCACTATTGGGTCCCGTCGCCCCAATAGTGACGATTATCAGGCTCACTCACCTAGAGTGATACTCACTCACCTAGAGTGATAAAAATAGTAATGTGCACAAAACCCCACATACTAGCTGTAATTTGGTGATTACAAAGACTTAATCCCTGTAATTATAACCTTGAAAATAATTTGGAGTTTTGTAATACTTACTCAAAAACTGTGAGAAAACAGTTAAAACGAAGAATGACTCACATTGCAGATTAACGAGCAGTTAGATAAGCCTATTGATTAGCCTTGATTACACCTAGTTTAACACAATGCACACACAGGCAGGTTAGTAACTAATACAGCAGTTACGTCAATTCACGAGATTAAACCCTCACAATGATTAATCAGTGCAATACTCGATAATTCAATCGGATTCACAACGAATAACAGAGCATAGTCCGAATTCGAACAACACTCTAATATTCAAGTCGAAATCACGACGAATAATCAAAGTACAAGCTCAATTTGAGCAGCACCCGGACTATCGTTGGATAGTTATAATCGATCGGACGTTGAATCGTAATAGCGATCGAGTTATTACCCTGATTGCGGCAGCACCTCGTGATCGTGTGTGTGTGTTTAGACTGATTTCGAATTAACCAGAACGTCCACAGAGAATTTGTGAAACGTTTTGGCACCCCAGTTTACATGCCAAGGTCGGCTATTTATAGCAGAATTTTCGACTCCCTTACGGACCGTATGACCAAGCCCTTACGGTCCGTAAGGCTGTCTGGTTTGCTTACGGTCCGTAAGGCTAACCCTTTACGGTCCGTAAAGCTTACACCCTATTTGCTAGCCTAGCTGAGTTCGGTTGTAGCTTAGGTGAGTCAAGATTTCAGCCAATCAGATTATAGCAACGGTTTAATTAGGATAATTATCAATTAGGGTTTGCCCCCCTCGAGTTTTAGGGGCCCTGATCCTGATTACGATTGTTCCGGAAATTTCAGGGTTTATGCCAAATTACTTGGGTGTCTTAATTAGGGTTTTCTTATTGGATAATTATTATCTTAATTACCGGTTTTATTGACAGTTGTTACATCCTCCCCACCTTAAGAAAAATCTCGTCCTCGAGATTTACTGAAATAGATGAGGATATTTTCGCTTCATTTCTGATTCCAGCTCCCAAGTGTATTCTGGCCCTCTCTTTGAATTCCACTTGACTTTGACCAATACCAATCTTTTATGCTTGAGGAATTTGACTTTTCGATCTTCGATCGCTAATGGTTTCTCTACGAATTTCAACTTTTCGTTTATCTCTATATCTTGAAGAGGTACTACCAGGGATTCATCTGATAGACATTTCTTGATATTGGATACATGAAATACATCATGTACTCCAGCCAATTCTTCTGGTAGTTGTAAACGATAAGCTACTATTCCTATTCCTTGAATCACAGGGAATGGTCCAACGTATCTCGGACTTAGCTTTCCTTTCTTACCGAATCGTACTACTCCTTTCCAAGGAGAAACTTTTAAAAGTACTTTATCTCCGACTTGAAATTCTAAAGATTTGCGACGATTATCTGCATAGCTCTTCTGACGATCTCGAGCTGTTTTCAGTCCTTCCTTGATCTGGGTTATCTTATCAGTGGTTTCTTGTACTATTTCAGGACCTGATAATTGACTCTCTCCGATTTCTGCCCAGCATACTGGAGTTCTGCATTTGCGTCCAAACAGTGCTTCGAATGGTGCAGCTTCGATGCTTGAATGATAACTATTGTTATTGGAGAATTCTATTAATGGTAAATGGCTATCCCAATTACCACCAAAGTCAATTACACATGCTCGGAGCATGTCTTCTAACGTTTGGATTGTCCTTTCACTCTGTCCGTCTGTTTGTGGATGATATGCAGTACTTAGATTTAGTCGAGTTCCCATTGCTTTCTGAAAACTTTTCCATAAATGAGAAGTAAATCGACTATCTCTATCCGATACAATGGAGAGTGGGACTCCATGTAGGGATACTACTTCGTCCACGTACAGTTGCGCTAACCTTTCCATGCTAAAGGTTTCTTTCATTGGTAAGAAATGAGCTGATTTGGTTAATCGGTCTATAATTACCAAAATTGCATCATTACCTCTTTTGGTTTTGGGTAACTTAGTAACAAAATCCATTGTTATGAGTTCCCATTTCCATACAGGCATTTCTAGTTGTTGAAGTAATCCTGAAGGTTTCTGGTGTTCTGCCTTAACTTGTGAACAAGTTAAACATTTGGATACGTATTCGGCTATATCCTTTTTCATTCCTATCCACCAGAAATTATTTCTTAAATCTTGGTACATCTTATTGTTTCCTGGGTGCATGGTATACCTAGATTTATGAGCTTCTTCTAAGATCTGATCTCTTAATTCTCCTTGCTTAGGTACCCAAATTCGTTTCTTATGGGATCTCCAAATTCCATCATTTCCTTGTTCTAGTTCTTTTAGGTAACCTTTCATTCCTTCAGCATCATCTTTGATTGCTGTTTTCTGAACTTCTTTGATTTGTGCCATTAAATCTACTTGGAGATTTAATCTCAGAGCACGGACTCGTTTTTGTTTCTCATGGTATTTACGACTTAAGGCATCTGCGACTACATTTGCCTTTCCTTCGTGATATTGAATATCACAGTCGTAATCGCTCAGCATCTCCATCCATCTTCTTTGCCTCATGTTTAATTCTTTTTGCCCAAATATATATCTTAAACTTTTATGATCTGTATAGACAGTAAACTTACTTCCATACAGATAATGTCTCCAGATCTTAAGGGCAAAGATTATGGCTCCTAATTCTAGATCATGAGTCGTATAATTCTCTTCGTGCTTTTTCAATTGCCTAGAAGCATACGCAATTACCTTCTTGCGTTGCATCAACACACATCCATAGCCTAACTTTGAAGCATCACAATATACTTCAAAGTCTTCTGTTCCTTCGGGTAAAGCTAGGATTGGTGCATTCGTCAACCTATGCTTTAAAATCTTAAAGGCTTCTTCTTGTCTAGGTCCCCATTCAAACTTAGCAGCTTTACAGGTTAACTTGGTTAAAGGTACGGCTATCTTAGAAAAATCTTTGATAAATCACCTATAGTATCCAGCTAAGCCTAGAAAACTTCTTATCTCCATTGCGGTTTGTGGGACTTTCCATTTAGTAATTGCTTCTATCTTAGCAGGATCTACATGGATACCTTCGTGATTTACCACATGTCCTAAGAATTGTACTTCTTGCAGCCAAAATTCACATTTCGAGAATTTGGCATAAAGCCTTTCTTTTCTTAACAAAGTTAAGAGAACGTGTAAATGCTCACAATGTTCTTTTTGGCTTTTGGAGTAAATAAGTATATCGTCGATGAAAACGATTACAAATTTATCC
Source organism: Helianthus annuus (assembly GCF_002127325.2). NCBI lineage: Eukaryota > Viridiplantae > Streptophyta > Magnoliopsida > Asterales > Asteraceae > Helianthus > Helianthus annuus. The sequence goes on along the minus strand of NC_035434.2, from coordinate 172,255,784 downwards.
AAGTATGGTTTACAGATTCGATTCATCATGTCCATGAATGCTGCTGGGGCATTCGTTAACCCAAAGAGCATGACTGTAAACTCATAATGACCATACCTAGTTCTAAAATCAGTTTTAGGTATGTCTTCTTCTTGTACTTTCAACTGATGGTATCCGGATCTTAAATCTATCTTTGAGAAGTACCTAGCTCCTTGAAGTTGATCAAAAAGATCATCAATCCTAGGTAATGGGTATCGATTCTTAATCGTAACTTTATTCAATTCCCTATAATCAATACACATTCTCATCGATCCATCTTTCTTTTCCACAAACAACACCGGGGCACCCCAAGGGGATGAACTAGGTTGTATGAATCCTTTGCTTAATAACTCTTCTAATTGCTTTTTCAATTCTAGCATTTCGGTAGGTGCTAATCTATATGGTGCTTTAGCTATTGGTGCAGTACCTGAAATTAAATGAATTCTAAACTCTACTTCTCTATCAGGTGGTAATCCAGGTAATTCTTCTGGAAAAACGTCTGGGTATTCGGACACTACCGGGATGTCCTGAAGTTCCTTATCTTTAGTGTTAATGATTACTGAAATCATGTACACCATTTCTTGTTTTCTCGAATAACTAGCCAATTTCATTACTGAAATGAATTTCAGTGGCTTTCGAGGTTTATCTCCAGTAATTAAATTACTTCCCCGGAAGGTGTTTGAATTTCTACAGCATTTTTATCACATAGGATTCGTGCATGGTTGGCTATTAACCAATCCATTCCTAACACTACATCGAATCCGGCTAAATTCATTGGTAACAGGTTTGCAGAAAACTTATGGCCTAATAATTCTATTTTTCCTTCTTGCCAGACTTTATCTATTTTCACAGAATTTCCTTCTACGGTTTCGACTGAAAAGATCTGCCTAAGAGTGGTTAAAGGTAACTTAAGATCTTGACAAAATGAAGTATTTATAAAACTTTGGTTTGCACCAGAGTCAAATAATACTTTTGCAAACACGTCATGTACTAGGAACGTACCAGCTATCACGTCTGGAATGAGTTCGGCCTCTTAAGTGGTTAGCTGGAATGCACGCGCATTTCTCTTGGTTGCTCCTTCAGCTGGTTTGGCTTGGTTGGCTACAGGTTTAACTAATTTAGGACATTCGAATTGGAAATGACCTCTTTCTCTGCAATTATAACAAATTCTTGTTTTCTTCCTGCAGTCTTCTTCCCGATGTCCTTTTGTCTTGCAAAAATTGCAAACCATATTGCATTGTCCATAATGCTTCTTTTTGCAAGTTTTGCAGAAGGGAGATGATGAGGATTGCCATGTTCCTATTTTCTTAGTATTACCCACACGAAACCCTTGGGTAATCTTTTGCGCCAATTCCTTCTTGCGATCTTCCTCTCTTGTGCGTACCAATTCATCCGTTAGGGTGTTAGCTAATTCTACAGCATCGTCAATAGTACGAGGTCTCGCAGCTTTAACGATGTTTCGGATTTCACTAATTAACCCCCAGATGTAACGGGAAATAAGTACCGGTTCTGGCGAAGCCAGTGTTGGTATTACTCTTGCGTATTCAAAGAATGTCGAAGTATAGCCCCGGCAATCTACCCCTGTCATGCGGTGACTGAGGAATTTATTTGCCATTTGGTCTTTTTCATATTCGGGACAGAATTTTCTTTCTACAAGATTCTTAAATTCTTCCCAACTCATAGTATAGACTATCCTTCTTCCTTTTGCCTGGAGGACCGTGTTCCACCATTCTAGCGCTCCTTCTTTGAACATATTTGATGCATACATCACCTGATCTTCTTCAGCACATTTGCTTATTGCGATTACTGCTTCGGTTTTCTCTAACCAACGCAGTGTTGCAGTTGCCCCTTCGTTACCTGCAAATTCAGCGGGTTTGCAAGCAAGAAACTCTTTGTAAGTGCAACCAGACGTTGCAGCTTTTATTCTTTTTAGAAGTGGGACTTGTTGCGGATCATGATTATTATGATTGCCGCCTCCATTTATGCTGTTACTGCCGTTATCTTCCAGAGTACGTTTACTCGGTTTTAATTGTTGTGGTTCGGCAGGTTTTTGAACAGCAGCCACAATTGCTGGAATAGCATGGGCTATCCCTTGGGCGATAAAGTGCTCGATATCTTGTCGAGTTATATATTGATCTTCCTGTTCTTGTTCAGATTGATTTACTTCATTAATTGGTTCATTGTTAGCGTTTTCCATCTGCTAATTGGGAGGAATTATTAGTGTTTACCTTATTAATAACAAAATTCACACAGATGAACACATATTTTATCACAACATACAGGTATAACCAAAATTGTCGATTTCTCGACTTTTATTTTGTTATTGTATATTGTATATGCATCCGTACACACTGTATCTTACAGAGTTTTATTGCCCATTTTACAAAGTTTTAAGTTACTTATTTACACTAATATACAATACGGGTCCCTGACTTTTTCGTTGGTTTGACTGATAGTCCTAATAACGATGTTCCCTCTCATCGTACTTCCAAGTTAGATGCTCTCCCATTTCCTTGATCCTATTACCTATACCTATCAGTTCTTCACCGAACTGACGGAGTTCAGCCAGGTTTTCATTACTCATGGGAGGATTCGGAATTGGTTCCGGGGTTGAATTGTGGAAGGAAACTATAAGGACTGTTGACTATGTTTTGGAATTGCCAGTCGTTTGTCCACCATTCCTCCAGTTCGCCTAGTGGTCGGGTGTGGATTAAAGGTTCTGGAATAGCTGGTGCTACGTTTAAGGGAAATTGAACTGTAGCCGGGTAATGGTACAAATTAGTGTGGATTGGACTTATGACCTCACAGTTTCCTAATAGACGGTCTATTTCGTCTTGGAACGTGATTTCTTCTGGTTGTTTAGAACTTTCGCCAATCTCTACTCCCTTTTGTTTAAGATCTATTCCTGTTTCCTTTCTTGGTGGTTTCGAACTTTCTCCAGTTTCTATTTCCTTTCCCTTGCTCACGCTCACAGGATTTTCTATTTTTGGAAGTCTCCTAGTGGCTGGTTTCCTACGGCGTACTTTCCTCCATCCTACGTATCTTCTCTTCTTTTTAGGTTTGGCTTTTTCCAGCGGTGGAGCTTGGAATTCCACAGGTTCTTCTATGTCAGCAACATAACCAGTAAAGTCGTAAGAGACTTCGATAGGCACTGGATATAAGTTGAGATTCTGAAATGCTTCTGATATCTCATTCATGCTGCATAGTATATATGCAAAATACAAAAATGCAATGTTAAAACTTTGGAACAAAGTTTAACAAACAAACACTGAAGTTTTATTGCATTTTAATTTATACAAAGGACAACAAAAATAAACACACTAGGATTTTATTTATTTACTAGATAGTGATTTTTTTTCTTACTAGCCCCAACCTATCAGATATTTAGAGATTTGCATTTTCTGCTACAGTAGCTAGCATATAAAGATTTGCCCATTTCCCGTCTATTTTATCTTCCCAAGGTGCATTATTACCCAATTCTTGGACTTCTGGGTTAAACCTAACTCTCTTGGTTCGGGGTTTCTTTGTCTCCCGACTCTTTTTAAGTATCGAAACCCTTTTCTCTGGGGAAAGAGGATTTTCATAGTTTGCCTTGCGGACAAAGATTCCTTCTTCTAAGTTTACTGGGTTTTTAGAAGAAGATGCAACATCTAATTTGTGGTAGATGGCAGACAGCTTTTGTTTACCCATACTGTAACTAATAAATAATTAGTTAATAAAACATATAATCACAGAATAACAACTAGTAGAATTAAGTATTTTGTCAAATACTTAATTTAGTATTAGGCTTAATCAGCGGCTCGATCAGTGGCTCAATAGTTATTAATTCTTAGCTCTGATACCACCTTCTCTGTCACGGCTCCCGACCCTACCCTGGACGGAGCCGGGGGCCGCAGCGCAGAGTTCAATGGTACCTGTGGTATTAATTTATGCGACAGCGGAAGTCTTTTATTTACAGGATCTTTTCACCGGAAAATGCTCGTTTAATATATCACAAAAAGTTTAAGGGATAAATCCCAAAATTTACAATGAGTTGATTTCACACAGAAATCTTTATTTTTCAAAACATGTTTTATTGGTTTATTCACACTGAGCCACTTCTCTGAGCTTGATAGTTCTTTACTGCACTTTTCCTGGATCACACAGATCACCTGAAACATGTTTGAAAAAGGTTTTGTCAGCGGGGAAATACTGAGTGAATCATTCCATTTTATAAAACGGCCCGTTAGTTATCAATTACAGTATTAAGGGAAATTACAATGTTTTTATCAACCAATTATCAAGAATGGGTATTTGTCACACGACCGGATCTGTGACTGTGGTCATACCACTATTGGTCCCGTCGCCCCAATAGTGACGATTATCAGGCTCACTCACCTAGAGTGATACTCACTCACCTAGAGTGATAAAAATAGTAATGTGCAGAAAACCCCACATACCAGCTGTAATTTGGTGATTACAAAGAGTTAATCCTTGTAATTATAACCTTGAAAATAATTTGGAGTTTTGTAATACTTACTCACAAACTGTGAAAAAACAGTTAAAAAGAAGAATGACTCACATTGCATATTAACGAGCAGTTAGATAAGCCTACTGATTAGCCTTGATTACACCTAGTTTAACACAATGCACACACAGGCAGGTTAGTAACTAATACAGCAGTTACGTCAATTCACGAGATTAAACCTTCACAACGATTAATCAGTGCAATACTCGATAATTCAATCGGATTCACAACGAATAACAGAGCATAGTCCGAATTCGAACAGCACTCTAATATTCAAGTCGAAATCACGACGAATAATCAAAGTACAAGCTCAATTGAGCAGCACCTGGACTATCGTTGGATAGTTATAATCGATCGGACGTTGAATCGTAATAGCGATCGAGTTATTACCCTGATTGCGACAGCGTTTCGTGATCGTGTCTGTGTGTTTAGACTGATTTCAAATTAACAGAACGTCCACAGAGAATTTGTGAAACGTTTTGGCACCCCAGTTTGCATGCCAAGGTCGGCTATTTATAGCAGAAATTTCGACTCCCTTACGGACCGTATGACCAAGCCCTTACGGTTCGTAAGGTTGTCTGGTCTGTTACGGTCCGTAAGGCTAACCCTTTACGGTCCGTAAAGCTTACACCCTATTTCCTAGCCTAGCTAAGTTCGTTTGTAGCTTAGGTGAGTCAAGATTTCAGCCAATCAGATTATAGCAACGGTTTAATTAGGATAATTATCAATTAGGGTTTGCCCCCCTCGAGTTTTAGGGGCCCTGATCCTGATTCCGATTGTTCCGGAAATTTCAGGGTTTATGCCAAATTACTTGGGTGTCTTAATTAGGGTTTTCTTATTGGATAATTATTATCTTAATTACCGGTTTTATTGACAGTTGTTACATACTTTCCTCCACCCTACATATCTTCTCTTCTTTTTAGGTTTAGCTTTTTCCAGCGGTGGAGCTTGGAATTCCACAGGTTCTTCTATGTCAGCAATGTAACCAGTAAAATCGTAAGAGACTTCGATAGGCACTGGATATAAGTTGAGATTCTGAAATGCTTCCGATATCTCATTCATGCTGCATAGCATATATGCAAAATACAAGAATGCAATGTTAAAACTTTGGAACAAAGTTTAACAAACAAACACTGAAGTTTTATTGCATACTAATTTATACAGAGGACAATAGAAATAAACACACTAGGATTTTATTTATTTACTGGATAGTGATTTTTCTTACTAGCCTCAACTTATCGGATATTTAGAGATTTGCATTTTCTGCTACAGTAGCTAGCATATAAAGATTTGCCCATTTCTCGTCTAGTTTATCTTCCCAAGGTGAACTATTACCAAATTCCTAGACTTCTGGGTTAAACCTAACTCTCTTGGTTCGGGGTTTCTTTTTCTCCTGACTCTTTTTAAGTATCGACTCCGTTTTTTCTGGGGAAAGAGGATTTTCATAATTTGCCTTGCGGACAAATATTCCTTCTTCTAGGTTTACTGGGTTTTTAGAAGAAGATGCAATATCTAATTTATGGTAGATAGCAGAAAGCTTTTGTTTACCCATACTGTAACTAACAAATAATCAGTTAATAAAACATATAATCACAGAATGACAACTAGTAGGATTAAGTATTTTATCAAATACTTAATTCAGTAATAGGCTTAAATCAGTGGCTCGATCAGTGGCTCAATAGTTATCAATTATTAGCTCTGATACCACCTTATTTCTGTCACGGCCCCCGGCCCGGTTTGACCCGTTCCAGGAGCCGCGGGACAAAAATCCTGCGGTATCTGATTTATGCGACAGCGGAAGTATTTTATTACAGGATCTTTTCACCGGAAAATGCTCGTTTAATATATTACACAAAGTTTTAGGGATAAAATCCCATAATTTACAATCAGTTGATTTCACACAGAAATCATTATTTTCCAAAACATGTTTTTATTTATTTATTCACAATGAGCCACTTCTCTGAGCTGGTAGTGCTTTACTGCACTTTTCCTGGATCACACAGATCACCTGAAACATGTTTGAAAAAGGTTTTGTCAGCGGGGAAATACTGAGTGAATCATTCAGTTTTCTAAAACGACCCATTAGTTACAAATTACAGTATTAAGAGCGATTACAATGTTTCTGATATCAAACCAACTACCCACATTATTTGTCACTCGACCAACCATTGGCTAGCCCATTTGTCCAATGGTGTCTGTGACTGTGGTCAGATCACCCCTTGGCCGCCCGTTTGTCCAAGTGTGACGGGAAACAAGTAATGTATACAAAACCCCACATACCAGCAGTAATTTGGTGATTACATAGACTTAATCCATGTAATTATAACTTATAAAATAGTTCGGAGTTTTGTAAAACATATTTGATAAAAAGAGAATGACTCACATTGCAGATTTAACGAGCAAGATATAAGCCTACTGATTAGCCTCGATTAAACCTAATTTAACACAATGCACACACAGGCAGGTTGGTAACTAATACAGCAGTTACATCAATTCACAAGATTAAACCCTCACAACGATTAATCAGTGCAATACTCGATAATTCAATCGGATTCACAACGAATAACAGAGCATAGTCCGAATTCGAACAACACTCTAATATTCAAATCGAAATCACGACGAATAATCAAAGTACAAGCTCAATTTGAGCAGCACCCGGACTATCGTTGGATAGTTATAAGCGATCGGACGTTGAACCGTAATAGCGATCGAGTTATTACCCTGATTGCGGCAGCACCTCGTGATCGCGTGTGTTTAATTGTGGTATACTAGCTTGATCTCGACGTCTACAGAAGCTATTCACGTCGTTTTAACATCACAGTTCAAGTGCCAAGGTCGGCTATTTATAGCTGAAATTTCGACACGTTTACGGACCGTATGACTTAACCCTAACGGTCCGTAAGGAAACCTGGTAAGCTTACGGTCCGTAAAGGGTGCAACCTACTTCCCTAGCCTAGCTGAGTTCGGGTCTAGCTTTGGTGATTCAAAATTCCAGCCAATCAGCATTTAGCAACGATTATATTTTGATAATTATCAACTAGGGTTTGCCCCCCTCGAGTTTTAGGGGCCCTGATCCTGATTCCGATTGTTCTGAAATTTTCAGGGTTTATGCCAAATCACTTGGGTGTCTCAATTAGGGTTTTCTTATTGGATAATTATTATCCTAATTACGGGTTTTAGTGACAGTTGTTACACACTGGTCCTACAAAAAAGGCTTAGGAGACAAGATAGCAGACAACACTTGCACGCCAAAGGGAAATCGTGAATCCTTGCGTTTTCCTCCATAAACAAAAGATAAAAATCCTAAGATAAACACTTCCGCTCAAATAATATCCAGACTTGGATATTATTTACTCAACAGGTGCCACACGATAAAGAGTCTCATCAGATTATGACAATAATCTTCTAGAAGAACTCAATCATGCACCACTAGACGGTTATAATTGTCTGAACACGTGTCATCACCTCAGCTATCCCTGAAATCACGATGATGGCATGGAATGGGAAAGGAACCTCCACTTGATCACTTTCCACGTGGCAAATCCCCAGCCATAGATCTGAACAGCGATCCGCGTGCACTCACGTCGGATCGAGAAGATTGACGGAAGGAAATGTAACCGCTTACGGGGTTAGCATCTTCTGTTAATATTTCATCAACGGGTTTTCCCGCCCAAATTCTCGGCTATAAATACGAGAACAATTCAGGTATGAAATTCAAGCTACACACACTTCATCAATACCTCTTCTTCTTCATAAACACCTACTTATTCTCACGCCGGAGTCGGGTCAAGGAGAGAACCCCTCTTCTCCCCTTGGCGAGGCTAACCGTGTCTTGTTTTGCAGAGTTTACCGGAGAAGAAGACCAGTTGCAATCGAATCAAACGAGAGAGAACCACACCCCTTTATGCAGATACAAACCCCCTAGATAATTTGATTCCGGTCATTTATCTAGTGTTTCTTCATTGGCGCCCACCGTTTTCCTCTGTTTTATCAGTTTTGTCTCGTTTCGATTCAGTTTCCATCATTCTCTGTTTTCACATGGCAGAGAATTCATCATCTCACCCATCAGGTCCTCGATCTGAATTCAATGGTTCTACAACCCCAAATACTCAAGTCGACGGACTCATGGGAATCAACAAAAAGTAACAGTCACTCAAACGAAAAGGACTCCTCAGATCAACTCATAGAGAGAGCTCCAGAATACTGGTTCGGCAGATTCCAGATTGCTTTAAACCAAAATTTCACACAAATTAACATATCTGAGTCGCTAAACATCAGATCTGATACTCCGCAAGGAAGCAGTGATAGGATTGATACTATAGTATTGGACCCACAAATGCCTTATCAGTGGAACATCCAATCTAACAGTCATGCCAGGATAATCCCAAAACTAGAAGGTACCAATGCTCGGACAGCTGAACCAAAACAAATATACACGGTTCAAGGAGGCCCTTCACGAAGGCGAAACAAACGACACCATGATCAACATTGGAGGGAACAGCAAGTCGTATTTCCTGTTGTTCCTGGAGGCCCTCATGAAGAGCGACCAGTCATCATTACTGGCATCTTCGGCCATTACCGAATGGACTCTATGTTTATAGATCCAGGAGCTCGATGGATATCATATACGAGCAGTGTTTCAAACAACTTGATCCAGAAGTCAAATCACGGTTAGAGCCGGTTGATTTTCCTCTCACCAGATTTTGCAATAAAGTTATATTCCCATTAGGGCAAATAGCATTTCCTGTGACTCTATCTGATGGCGAGCATTCGCGCACAGTCACGGTAAACTTCATGGTCATGCCGGCAACATTGCCGGCAACATCACGCCATGATGTCTTGCTCGGAAGAAGGTCACAAAGGGAATTCAACATGATCACTTCTATCCCACATGTTGCATGCGGGTTTCCAACAGAAACTGGAGTAGCAATTCTATACTCAAGCAAGGAAGTCATGTACGCAGATGATGAGCCACCAGCAAAAGTGGCCAAACCCTCAGCACCAAACGAGTCGGAGAAATGGATTCTGAACAACGAATATCCAGAACAGACCATCCTGCTAGGATACGCCATTTCACCAGCAACACGAATACAGTTAAAAGAATTGTTGTCTAACAATAAAGACATATTCGCTTGGTGCCCAGCAGACATGATTGGGGTTCCGTGCGATATAGCACAACATTGTCTGATCATCCGACCCTCAGCAGAACCTGTTGCGCAGGGGAGGCACAGCCTCAGCGCCGAGAAAGCAGAAGCCATGAATGAGCAAGTAACAAAGCTACTTAACGCCGGAATCTTGCGCGAGGTCCACTACCATACCTGGGTCGCCAAGCCAGTAATGGTCTAAAAGCATAGTGGTGGATGGAGAATGTGCGTCGACTTCAAAGACCTGAATAAAGCATGCACAAAAGATTGCTACACACTTCCTGAGATAGACAAAAAAGTTGACTCTCTAACATCATTTCGATGGAAGTGCTTTCTTGACTGTTACAAAGGTTATCATCAGATCCAGATGAAAGAAGAAGATGAGGACAAGACAGCATTCCGCACAGATAAGGGCATCTTCTGTTACACAAAAATGCCCTTCGGCTTACGTAACACAGGCGCAACTTACCAACGCCTAATGGATACCGTCTTCTGAGGAGACATTGGCAAAACAGTCGAGGTATACATGGATGACCTCGTCATCATGAGCCACGAGGAAGATTCAATGCTCGCAAATATCCAACGCACGTTCGATTCTTTGCGCAGCGTCAACTTAAAGCTCAACCCAACAAAGTGTTCCTTCGGAATGGAGGAAGGGAAATTTCTGGGTTTCATAGTAACAATAGATGGGTTTAAAGTAAATCCAGAAAAAGTGCAGGCCATCCAGCTAATGTCATCACCTGCAACAATAAAAGAAATGCAAAGACTCGCCGGACGTCTAGCAGCCTTGAACAGATTCTTGGCAAATCACGCGGCCAAGTCTTATCCATTCATTAGCACCCTACGAAACTGCGCCAAGAAAACCCATTTTCAGTGGACACCCGAAGCGGAAGCAGCCTTCAAGCAAATGAAGGAATGTTTAATTCAGTTGCCAACGCTAACCGCACCGAGAGAAAAAGAACCAATGATCTTATATTTATCTGCGGCGTAAGTAGCGGTAGGCACGGTATTAATGGTGGAGCGAGAAAATATTCAGACTCCAATTTATTATATAAGGAAAATGCTCACTGGCCCAGAGACGCGCTACTCAATGATAGAAAAGCTGGTCCTAGCACTAGTACATGCATCACGGCGCTTACGTCGGTATTTCTCTGATCATGTCATCACAGTTCTCACTAATTACCACTTAGGTCAAATCCTATCTAAACCCGACGTTGCGAGAAGATAGGCCAAGTGGGCTATTGAGCTAGGAGGATACAATATCCTATACAGACCGCGACGAGCAATCAAGGGGCAAGTTCTAGCAGATTTTGCCACAGAGGTTCCCATCGACAAAGTCCAAGAATGCGAGGCAATTCAGAACCCTGTTCCTGTTTTCGACGATAGGGTCTGGACTCTGCACACAGATGGAGCCTCTAATGACGATGGAGCAGGCGCAGGCCTCCGATTGGTCAGCCCAGATGACCATGAACTTACATATGCTATACGCCTGGATTTCCGAAGCACGAACAACGAAGCAGAATATGAAGCGTTCTTAGCAGGCCTTCGCTTAGTGCTTAAAATGGGGGCGAAGAACCTCGAAGCTAACGTTAATTCAAAATTAGTGGTCGAGCAAGTTAATGGGTACTACGATGAAAAAGGAGAGGCTATGGCATTATACCTGGAACAAGCGCGGATGTTGATCAGCGAATTCCAAACGTTCAAGGTTAATCATATAAACAGAAGCGAGAACAAGCATGCGGATGCACTAAGCAAATTGGATGCAACCAGCTTCAAACACTTAGCAAAAGAGGTACGCATCGAGGTGCTATCCAATCCTTCTGTTCCTCTCAAACAAGTCAACATCATAGAGATTGGCAATCCGTCCTGGATGTCCCCAATCATCTTATATTTACAACACGGGAAACTCCCGGAAGGAAAGGCAGAAGCTAGGAAAATCCAGAATAAGGCAATTAACTATGAAATGGCGGATGGAATTCTATACAGAAAGTCATTAATGGGGTCGTTACTGCGATGTGTTGACAAAACAGACGCGCAATACTTAGTCAGGGAAATCCATGAAGGCTTGTGCGGGATACATGCCGGACCGCACATGGTAGTAGCAAAAATAATGAATGCGGGCTACTATTGGCCGGGAATGCACGTGGACGCGGTAGAAATACTACGGAAATGCGCAGCATGTCAGCGCCACGCGCCAAAGACACTCCGGCCAAAGAATCCGCTAGTACCGGTCACGTCCGCTTGCCCATTCCAACAATGGGGCATCGATCTGGTTGGCCCTTTCCCTGACGCACCAGGCGCGGTAAAATTCATTATCGTAGCAGTAGATAATTTCACAAAGTGGGTTGAATCCAAAGCACTAGCTTCAACAACAGCAATGGTAATTCACAAATTTATATGGGAACATATTATTTGCAGATTCGGATTACCATTGCGCATCATCTCCGACAACGGCACCAACTTTGCCTCGGAAGATCTTCAGAAATGGTTCAAAGAAATGAAGATCGAACACAACTTTGCTTCCGTGGCACACCCACAGGAAAATGGCTAAGTTGAGAGCGTCAACAAACAGATAGTCGACAGCATTAAAGCGCAACTCGGAACAGCGCGCAGAGGATGGGTTGACGAGAGCATCTTATGGGCCCATCGCACCGTGCCAAAGACTAGCACGGGACAAAACCCCATTTAGTCTCGTCTACGGATCTGAGGCAGTAATCCCAGCCGAAATTGGCCTCCCATCACCGCGCATGATTACTATGCAGAAGCAAAACAATGAGCAAGAGCGACGACTGGATTTAGACCTTCTCGAAGAAAGGCACGAGAACGCCGCCATCACAGAGGCAAGGTACAAATCCAAACTCGAAAAATACTACAACGCGCGTGTACGCGTATATACCTTTGTTCCTGGAGATTTCATCTTGCGCGACAATGAAGCTTCCAACGCAGAAAAACCAGGCAAATTAGCGCCAAAGTGGGAAGGACCATACATCATCAATGAAGTCCTAGGCAAAGGGGCATACACACTGAAAAGAATTGATGGGACACTAGTTCCTCGCACCTGGAACGCGCAGCAGCTGCGCAGGTGTTACATATAAGCTAAACCATTCCGTAAAAATAAAAGTATACAGGCAATGTATTTCTTTATTATACTTTGTATTATTGGCCTTGCACCCTATTAATGCAAGCATCATTCATACACATGTTACTGTTTGTTACAAATTGCATATAATTCTTTTGGTTTACGCGAAAACAATATGGTAAACATTGTACGCCTCATGAACAGTCTAAAAAGGGCACAACCTTGTGTATTTTAGACAAACATTCACATATGAGCACAATACCATTCTCATTCGCTCTACCTATTCAAAGCAATTAAATATATGCAACATATTGTAATCCAAACACAAGCTGAAAGTTCACATGCACAACAATGCATCAATATATATATATATATATATATATCATCATCAAGTGGAGTATAAACAACCATCCACAGAGATCACGACAGTGATCTTCAAAGATTTTTTAGTAGCAAGACCAACGTATTTATAAACATCAAAAAAAGGGAATACACTGTTTTCCAAACTTAGCCTAATCAGCAGTAGGACCATCATCAACAATCGGCACCTGATCACCACGGCGATTCTTCCGGCGACAGTACACCAGTTGACATCCACCCTTCCAAATCATCGGAAAATGGGACATCAGGTCGTCAGCAGATAGTACACCGACCTTTTCATCAACAACACCCTTTTGCCGGAGAGCTTTACAGTCAGATTCGGCAACCATTAAAGAATCAGAGTTGAACGGCTCCCCTTCCCCGTCAGCTACTAACGGTGGTGAACCAGCAAGAAGCAAGAGACCCTCAGCGGCCTCGTAAACCCTCAGAATATCCAAAAGTCGTCGGGTACGGAAAGAACATTTCGCCTTCATTTTTTCAGATCAAACAAATGGATAAGAATCCTCAAACGTATATATAGAAGGGCTAACTCCGGGAAAGAGGAAAATCATGATCAACTGTCAGACGTCTTTTCTGAACGGCTCTACAGGAACAAGTGTCATGTCCAATAAATAAAGACTGACAAACGTCAAATACGTATCCCAAGGCAAGAAGAAGGGTAAGTATCGCGAACACTAATTTTTATTACAAACGACGTCACCTACCGTCAGCTCATGATTACACAAACTCTTCACCCAAGGTCCCAACAGATCAAAATAAAAAAGGTGCAAAAATCTTTTTTCAAAAACTGTTCAGTTACCTAAAGTCAAAGATTTTCAAAATTCCCATAAAAAAGTATAGTAAATCTCCTCACAGAAGATTCCTTACTTTCGCGCCAAAAAGCATTTATCTCTTATAAGTCCAGTGCTCTACTTATTTGCATAAGAACAACACTAGACTGAGGGGACTTGAAGGGGTAAGGTCCCAAAAATCTCGTAATAAGTACTTGGGACCATACCATAACCTTGTCTTTCAGCCCCTTTTTTAACCTTGTGCGGCTGCGCACTGGTCCTACAAAAAAGGCTTAGGAGACAAGATAGTAGACAACACTTGCGCGCCAAAGGGAAATCGTGAATCCTTACGCTTTCCTCCATAAACAAAGGATAAAAATCCTAAGATAAACACTTCTGCTCAAATAATATCCAGACTTGGATATTATTTACTCAACCGGTGCCACACGATAATGAGTCTCACCAGATTATGGCAATAATCTTCTAGAAGAACTCAATCGTGCACCACTAGACGGTTATAACCGTCTGAACACGTGTCATCACCTCAGGCATCCCTTAAATCACGATGATGGCATGGAATGGGAGAGGAACCTCCACTTGATCACTTTCCACGTGGCAAATCTCCAGCCATAGATCTGAACAGCGATCTGTGTGCACTCACGTCGGATCGAGAAGATTGACGGAAGGAAATGTAACCGCTTACAGGGTTAGCATCTTCCGTTAATATTTCATCAACGGGTTTTCCCGCCCAAACTCTCGGCTATAAATACGAGAACAATTCAGGTATGAAATTCAAGCTACACACACTTCGTCAATACCTCTTCTTCTTCATAAACACCTACTTATTCTCACGCCGGAGTCGGGTCAAGGAGAGAACCCCTCTTCTCCCCTTGGCGAAGCTAACGATGTCTTGTTTTGCAGAGTTTACCGGAGAAGAATACCAGTTGCAATCGAATCAAACGAAAGATAACCACACCCCTTTATGCAGATCCAAACCCCCTAGATAATTTGATTCCGGTCATTTATCTAGTGTTTCTCCAATATTAAAAGTAGATAATATAAATCATTTACAGTTAGATATTTGTCAATTTAAACAAAGTAAATGACAAAACTATATGATATACTAAAAGTAAATAAAATAAAACTAACGAAACAAACAATTTTAAATGCACGAGAAATTATAAACCAAAGAAAAGTCGGTCGATCCTTTAATGCACTGTTATAAAACTGGGAATCGAACCTAGATTTTCCATCTTGAAATGTATGTTACTAGCCAACTCATCTACATTGGTCTTATTGTCCCTTTCCACACCAATAATAATCCAACCACAATTTTTTTTTCATAAAATTAGTTTTTATTCCATTCCAATCATCAGGGCAAATTACATAAGGATAACGGATAATAATAAGTGTAAAAAGAGAAAAATCTCTCCGAAAAACATGGGAACCCACCGGAAACCCATTCCGGTGGAGGTATTGTCAAGAATCACTAAGTTTTACGTAGCAAATCTACCGGAAAGATGCAGCGGCGCCGATTTAGCGAAAGAAGTCAGGAATTTCGGAACCATCTTCGATATCTATATCGCAAGGAAAAGAGACAAGGTTGGAAGACGATTCGGGTTTGTGTCACTGTTCGATGTTAAAGATTCAAGAGAGATGGAGAGAGTCCTGTCCTCCATTAGATTGGGAGATTACAAGATCAAGGTCAACGTGGCTAGATTCGTAATGGAGGAAGGTGAGGTTGAAGGCCAAAAGACGTATGTCCCGAAGAATAAGCAGACTCAGAATCCACAGGGGGATAAGGAGCATGGTAATCCAAAGATTGGTACTAGTAATGGTTTTTACTCAAACACTATGTCCTTCAAGGAGGCTTTCTCTGGGGTGGCTAAAGGCAAAACTTTGACGGTGGATGATACCATATGCGCTTATGAAGACCTGCATGGGAGATCGATTGCAGCTAGGGTTACCTCTTTGGATGTGTTGAGGATGATTAAGGTGTTATTGAAGGAGATGGGCCTTGGGGAGGGGATTGTTAACTGCTTGGGAGGTCTAACGGTTTTGATTACATTTAATACTAAGGAACATGCGTTGATGGCTAAAGACGAAATAACGGGAAGATCGGATGTGTTTACTTCGGCTGTCATATGGGAAGGACAGGAGTTAAACTTCGAACGTGTCGCATGGTTAAAAGTCCTTGGTATTCCTCTATGTATCTTAGACGATCGGGTGATCGAAAACATTGGTAGTTTCTTTGGCATGGTGGTTCGAAAGCCGACGGTTGATAGTTTGGAGTTGGACGCTTCTTTTCAATACATAGGAGTTCTAGTTGGTCAAGGTGCTAGAATTCAAGAAGTTCTGTTCTTGAAATGGCGAGGAAAAACGTTTAAGATATGGGTTGAGGAGGAAGAGAAAGAATGGTTATCGAGCTATATCGCTCAGTGTGATGCTAGGGATCCCCAGGTGAACAGTGATCGGAGCTCGAGTTCCATGAAAACGCCGGCTGCAAATCCGGCAAAGGTATTTATGGAAAAGGAAATAATTACGGAAACGATTAATGAGGATTTTAATGTCCAAGTTAATGGGGGTGTAACAGAGGAGGATGGTTCGGTCGAAAATATGGAAGGTGGATCAGGAGAAGTCAATGCAGTTAATCCCTTGATAGCAGAAATTCCGGTCAAAAATAACAAAAGGAAAAAAGATAAAAAGAAACAAGTGGACTTGGGCTTAGGGTCTGGTGGGTCATACCTAAGTAGTAACGATAGGCCCAATAAGGGGCCCAAAACTGATGATGATCCATTCGATTTAGAACCCATTATCAGGGGAGTGGATTGTAATGTGGTAAAAACTAGAGGGACTGCTCCTGTTTCCTTGGCTAATTCTTTCCAGGTTCTGGTTGAAGATGTCGACGATTTTGGGGAGAATGGTGTGCCTAGTCAGGAAGATGATAATATGGAAGAAGCTCCAAAATTACCTCAGTCACCTGAGGCGAAACGTACGACAGAGGAATTGGAAGCTACAGT
This sequence comes from Helianthus annuus, assembly GCF_002127325.2. Taxonomy (NCBI): domain Eukaryota; kingdom Viridiplantae; phylum Streptophyta; class Magnoliopsida; order Asterales; family Asteraceae; genus Helianthus; species Helianthus annuus. The sequence goes on along the minus strand of NC_035434.2, from coordinate 172,238,865 downwards.
TGAGTTCGGAGATCGTTTGGGGGTTCAATTACAAGGATTTGAAACCCTGATTGCAGACACTATCGAAGGTGAAGGGGTACAAACAGGTTTGCGATGAATTTCATGTCTTTAAATGTTCGTGGTATAGGGTCGGTGGGTAAACCGGCCTGGGTTAAGGGCTTGGTGTTAAAACATAAGGTCGATTTCTTGGCACTTCAAGAGTCGATGGTGGTCAATTATGAGAATTTTGATTTTGCTCTGCTGTGAGGTAATGGGGGTTTTGAGTTTGATACGGTTGAGGCTAGAGGGAAATCAGGTGGGTTAATCAGCATATGGAACCCGAGGAAATTCAAAAAGTTTAGCTCGGAGAGGGATAGTAATTTTTTGTTAACATCGGGGTGCTTGGTTGAAGATGGGACTGTTGTGAACATGGTCAATGTATACGCTCCTCAGAAAGTTGGGGAAAAAAGAATCCTGTGGAATCGTTTACTGAATTTGATGCAGGGGAAAACGGGAATGTGGGTTTTTGTAGGCGATTTCAATTCTGTCAGGTGGTTTGAAGAGAGAAAAAACTCGAAGTTCAAGAGTAAGGCAGCCGAGGACTTTAATAATTTTATAGATGAAGCCACTTTGCAAGAGTATTATATGCAGGGGAATAAGTTCACGTATTTGACGGGTGTGGGTAATTCGGCAAAGATGAGCAAGATAGATCGAGTTTTGGTATGTGAGGACTTCTTTACTAGATGGAATGGAGCTTGCTTTCGGGCTTTGGCAAGGGAACTCTCTGATCACAGCCCACTGCTATTGTCTACTAATGAGTTGAATTTCGGGGCCAAACCATTTAAATGGTTCGATTCTTGGTTACATAGAGAAGGTTGTGAAGAAGTGGTCAAGAAAGCATTTGATAGTGTTGTGTGTGATGGTCCTCCGGGTAGTTCCCTGCACAAAAAGCTGGGGGCTGCCAAGCTAGCTCTAAAAGACTGGTGGAAGTAGATTACGCTGAAAGAAGGGGAGGAAATGGCGGATTTGAAAAATACGATTAATCGGATGGAGAAAAAACTCGAGGATGGGGTGTTAGAGGAAGACGAGGAGTGGATCTGGGAGGAAAGCAAGAAGGAAGTGGATAGGTTGAATTTTATTAAAAATGAAGACCTCAAGCAAAAGTCTCGTATGAACTGGGCGACTTTGGGGGATGAGAACTCTGCCTTCTTTCATCGGTGTATTAACGGGAGAAAAGCGGCGAATCTGATTCCGGGGGTTTTGATAGATGGGGATTGGGTCTCGCAACCGCCTTTAGTCAAAAGAGAAATTCTTCGTTTTTACAGAGATTTGTTTAGGGAAAAGCATGTTTGCAGACCAAGGTTCGTGTCTAATGAATTGAAGCAAATTCCGATGGATAAAAAAGAAGACTTGATTGCTCCTTTTACCAAGGAGGAGATCAAGGAAGCGGTTTTCGATTGTGGGTCTGAGAAAGCGCCGGGGCCGGACGGGTTCAATTTCCGTTTCATCAAACATTTTTGGGATTGTTTGGAGGATGACTTTGTTAGTTTATTTGAAGAGTTTCATGGTTCGGGTTGTATTCGTAAGGAGTCCAGCTTGTCTTATATCACTCTAATCGCTAAAAACAAAACGCCTATGGGTTTAAAGGATTACCGTCCTATTAATCTAGTGGGTGTCATAAATAAAGCGATTTCAAAAGTTATTGCCTCTAGAATCAAGAAGGTCATGGGCGATGTGATTTCTAATTCTCAGTCGGCTTTCCTCAAAGACAGGTATATTTTGGATGGCCCGTTGGTGCTTAACGAGTTTATTAGTTGGGCTAAGAAGAGTGGCGAGAAGGCGTTTATGTTTAAAATCGATTTCGAGAAGGCGTATGATAACGTGAACTGGGATTTCCTTATGTCAGTTATGGATCAGATGGGTTTCCCCTCTAGATGGTGTTTATGGGTTAGAGGTATTATACAGTCGGCTCGGTCAGCGGTGCTTGTCAATGGTTCTCCTACGTTCGAGTTCGAGTGTCAAAAAGGGCTAAGGCAAGGTGATCCGTTGTCGCCTTTTCTGTTTTTGATTGTTATGGAAGCTTTGGCTGGCATGATTACTAGAGCTGGCCGTTTGGGGGATATAGAGGGTATAAAATTGCCGAATGCAGGGCCTACCCTTTCGCATATGTTATACGCGGATGACGCGTTAATTTTGGGGAAATGGGATAGAAGTAATATAGTGAATTTAATGAGGCTGCTCCGTATATTCCATGTGTGTTCTGGTATGAAGATGAATGTTCACAAGTCGCATTTGTTTGGTGTGGGTTTAGATGATCTAGAAGTGTGTTGTATGGCTGAGTATTTGGGTTGTAATAAGGGTGATCTTCCTTTTAAATACCTTGGCATCAAAGTCGGAGCGAATATGAACCGGGTTAGCTATTGGGATCCAGTTGTGGACACTATCCGGAGTAGGTTACAATCTTGGAAAGCCAAGATGCTATCCATTGGGGGTCGGCTTACTCTGATCAAATCGGTGCTCTCGAGTCTCCCAGTATATTATATCTCTATGTTCAAAGCGCCGTGTAAAGTTATAGACAATATTGAGAAGATTATGAGAAAATTTCTATGGATGGGTTGTAAGGAAGGAAAAGGGATTCATTGGGTCGCTTGGGAGATTGTTACGAGACCTAAAAGGTTCGGAGGTCTGGGAATATCTAAGCTTTCTGAAGTTATCTCGGCCTTGTTGGTTAAATGGGTGTGGAGGTTCAAAATCGATTATGATGGCCTATGGAGGAGGATTATTCTCAGCATCCATGGGGGAAGAAATAAGTGGGATTTTCTTCCGGTTAAAAATACTATCCCAGGGGTTTGGAAGGCAATTGTTTCGGGGACAGGTGCTATCCGATTTGATGGGAAGAGCATAGACAAGATGCTTTCCTGTCAGCTCGGGGATGGTAAGCGAATTAGCTTCTGGAAGGATACGTGGTTTGGGTCTACGCCACTAAGTGTTAGATGGCCGGTGCTGTTTTATTTGGACAGGGATAAAAATTGCACGGTTAGTGATCGTCTTATTCAAGTGGAGGGGCAGAATTTAATCGCTGATGATTGGTATCTGGGCGCTTCAACGGTGGAAGGTATATCGGAGATCCAAGATTTGTTCTTTATGTTTTCCACCGTCCGTTTAAATGGGAGCCAAGATCGGTGGTATTGGGATAACAACTTGGGTAAGGGGTTCTCTGTTGCCTTAGTGAAAGAGGCGTTGAGAAAAAATCTATATGGGCTGCCAGATCAGCGTATGAGGTGGGTGAATTGGGTTCCGATTAAGGTGAATATACACGTTTGGCGTCTTGAAAAAGAAAGGATTCCCACCTGTGTTGAATTGGTTAAAAGGGGAGTCAATCTGCCCTCTATTAGATGCGCCTTATGTGGAGTTGATGAGGAGACTGTTACCCACACCTTTGTTTCTTGTGGGTTTGTGTTCGGGGTCTGGAGCTTCATTTGGAGATGGTGTCATTTGGTTCCTGCTCACTTCAGCTCTATAGAGGACTTATTTTCTTGGCACGAGTCGGTTTCTACTTCAGCTAAAGGTAAGAAGGTTATTAGAGGCATTATTATGGTTGCTTGTTGGGCCATTTGGTTGGAAAGAAATAAGGCGATTTTTCAGAAGTCCGAGCCTAAGGTTGCTGAGGTGGTGGCTTCGACAAAATCTATGGCTTTTTTGTGGCTGAAGTATAGATCGAGTTGTAAAAGGATAGATTGGAATGAGTGGGTCAAATACCCGTTGTACATGTTGTAAGTTTGTGTTTGGAGCGGTCATGGTTTTTTGGCCTTGCTCTGTGTGTTAATGAAGTTTTAAGTTTCAAAAAAAAAAAACATAAGGATAACGGGTAGACGAGCAACGAACTGCGCCGCCATTCCTTTCTGAATAGAAAACCCTAATCTACTAAAAATAAATAAATAAATAAAACATTTCGGGTCTCCCGGGAATTTGGGCTTCGCCCACCTCGTGCATGCCCAAAACCGACATGGCTCTGACTTTATGCTATCTTTACCCTTGAACATACCAATGACCTACACAACTATGAATCTAAAAATATCACAGTTGTTTTTATTCTCTTTTAATGTAGGTAAAGATGAACGTAAAAGATAATTCTAATCCTTTATATTAGATGATGAAAAAGATAATAATGTTATCCTTTCTTAAGTTACAAGGTGTTTTGCATTTTTTAATGTGTCATTGTTTTAAACTTTTAATTATTGAGTCATTGTTTTAAAGAGTCACAAGTTGCATAAGAATGGGTTAAGCTGTATCCTTTTTAAATATGTAGTGAGTAGCTGTAGTTGCTTTTTTTTTATTTCCTTGTATTGTTCCTTTGGAATAATCCAAAAGAATAGCAAGTTTTTCTTTCTTTGGCAGCTAGCTGCTAATTTTAAATACATGTATTAATTTTTTTCATGCATTATTGAGTCATTATCTTAATAATTGAGTCATTGTTTTAAAGAGTCGGAGGTAGCATAAGATTATAAGAATAGCCGAATAGGTATAAGTTGTTGCTTTTTAATTAGTAGTGGGTAGCTCTAGTTGCTTATATTTTATTTTCCAGTATAGTATAGATGTTTGTCTTTTAGTGGCTCACCAATGTAAGCAAGCACAGATGCATAATCTTGTGTACGAACTAAGGTAAGCAAAAGGTGTTTCATTTCATCTTCAGCTTAAAAAGTTGTCTTATTGTGTGTGGATCATAAGCTCGAGCAAAAGAGTCCCACGATTCTCAGGCAGTAGTCTCTTGAATATGAGCAAATGATGCTTCGGAAACAATGCAGATATTGATCAGGCAAGCATGTGCATTATTTAGGATTAATAGTTGGGATTAGTTGTAGCATTAGTAATCGATGTTGGATATTAGATGTCTGATGATGGATTATTCAATGTTACTATCGAGGTACTATCCAAAGAGTTATTATTTAGGATTAATAGTTAAGATTAGTTGTGACATTAGTAATTGATGTTGGATATTAGATGTCATATGATTCGATTATTCAATGTTACTATCAAGGTACTATCCAAAGAGTGACACTTTCGACAACAAACAACTATTAATATTTAATGGTTAAACATTAGTTCATGAATTGCAGATTTAATTGCGATAATTAATTTATATACTAATATAATTAAAAGGTTACGGTTTCTAACTGTTTAGTTAAACAATTAACGTGATCATGGCATGGACAATTTAATTATTAGGGTAAATGACACTTTTCGTCCTTTATGTTTATAGCGGGTTGCAATGGATGACCTTTAACTTTAATAATTACAGTCACAGTGTTTTATTTGCAAAACTTGTTACACCTTAGGTCATTTGACCCTAACTGGTTAAAACTTTCAGTTAAGTGATGTCATGTGCAACCCATACGAGGGCAAAAGAGTCACTTAATACAAAAAAAAGAATGTCAAAATTTAAAAATTATAAACCTAAACCACAACCATCATCATCTCCCCTGTACTTTCTCTCTCTCTCTCTCCTGTATTCTCTCTCTACATATCACTTCTACAACCATCATCATCAAGCCAGAACCACCACACCAACATTAACCAACAACTGAGGTTATTTTCACCTTTCCAAAAAACCGACTCAAAACCCTGTATATAAACCCTCATCGTCTCGTCATCATTCATCGTCTCCTACATTCTCTCTCTGAAAACCCTTATCTCTCTAGAGAATTTCACAACACATAACTTTTCAAAACCACAACAATGGCGTCTTCTTGACTCGTTATGGTTATCATGTCCGCTATGATAGCTGGATCTGCTCTTTCACAGTCACCGACTGCTTCTCCGACTTTACCGTCGTCGTCCCACGTTGTTTATCCGCCAACGGCCACTCCGACTTCAACACCCACGGAATCACCGTTAGTTTCTCCACTTGATCCTCCGACCTCTCTCGCTCCTGGTGGTTCTCCGGCGCTGTCTCCGGCTGGTTTATCTTCTCCTGCTGGATCTCCTACTTCTCCTGCTGATTACTCCCAACCCTACTCAAAAACTCACTATATGGCACACTAACAAACATAATATGATTTGGTAAGAAATTGATGCGAATTTTCTTGTAAAGTACAATATCTGTTGCGATGAGTGTGTATGTATGAGTGATTGGAACAGTTGATATGAATTTAAGCGTGAATGATTGGTTTAGGGTTTCGAGAGCTGCCATGGTATGTACGGATGGGGGGTCTTGGGTGTGGTAGTTGAAAATTAATAAAATTGGGGGGAATAGATTGAAGAAAATTGGGATATTAGTAAACATGAACAGGTGGTATGGGAAGGGATCAAGATTACAAAGAATCTGGAGGTTGATGAAGATTTGTGGACCACTGTTTGTTATGTAGAGTGAGAATACATGGGAGAGAGAGAGAGCATAGGGAGGAGATAATGATGATGATGATGTTTTATAATTTTTAAATTTTGACATTCTTTTTTATTAAATGATTGTTTTGCCCTCATATGGGTTGCATATGATCTCACTTAACTAAAAATTTTAACCAGGTTAGGGTCAAAGAACCTAAGGTGTAACAAGTTTTGCAAATAAAGGTCTGTGACTGTAATTATTAAAGGTCATCCATTGCAACCCGTTACAAACATAACGGATGGAAAGTGCAATTTACCCAATTATTTATGAAATAATTGATTTTATATATATATATATATATATATATATATATATATATATATATATATATATATATATATATATATATATATATAGGGGGCGCTAGAATGAGAACCACCCCGAGTTGTAAAAACCGCGAGAACCACACCATCCGGTTCGCCGTTTACCAAGATTTTTTTTACAACTAGATGTGTGTATTATAAACACATCCTTAAAAAAAAAATTAACGCCGCGGCCAAGGGGGTAGTTTTTTACACCACAAGTTTGGTGTAAAAAAAAAAGAAAACAAAAAAAAAATAAAAACACCAAACTTTGTGGTGTAAAAAACTACCCCCTCGGCCGCAGCGTTTAAATTTTTTTTTTTACGGATGTGTTTATAATACACACATCTAGTTGTAAAAAAAAAACTTGGTAAACGACGACCCGGATAGTGTGGTTCTCGCGGTTCTTATAACTCGGGTGGTTCTCATTCTAGCAGCCCCCTATATATATATATATATATATATATATATATATATATATAGAGAGAGAGAGAGAGAGAGCTTGTGGAAACACTCTTAGAAGTGTTCCGAAATTTGTAGTAGAAGAAAAGATGAAAAAACAATGAAGAAAAGTGAGTTTGAACTCACGTTGAGACTTAAGACAATTTTGCCTCTACTTGCAATTCCAGTAGATTATGGAGTGATTTGAGAATATTTGAGGGTCTGGAAAAGTGCAAGAGAGGTGTAGGAGGATGGTTTATATAATGGGTTAGTAGGGTTTGAGTTTAACGAGGTGTAAAGGTGATTGGGGAGGAAAAAAAGTGGGAAAAAGGTGACCAACCCGTGGCTTGGAAACAACTTACTGCGGATTCACCATCTGGTGGCCAGCGAGCTGAATAGGGGGAGGGGTCGCCCCCCGCGGTGCCCTCTTGGTTCCAACAACTTTGTTTTATTTACATTTTGGCCCCTAACGATGGAGTCGTCTTCCGATCTCGAATTGAAGGAAGATTTTCGAGGAGATGGACCGTCGTCTCCAAGACATTCCAGACCTCGGCCACCAACGTTTGGAGACTATGAAAGAACGCGTCGCCGAAACCAAAAATTTTAACGAGATGCAAGAGGCGAGGCAAGTGGAAAAGGACATTGAGTTTTTATCCAAACCGATCGACCCCTCTAAGGCGACGCGTTGATCCTTGCGCAAATGCATCGCCAAAAAAATCGTGAAAAATATGGACTCTAGATCATCATCTTTTTTTTAACTTTATTTTTTTATTTCCGTTTTTTTATATTCTGTTTTTTTTTTCAAGTAGTGTAATTTTTTTTTAAAATTAATGAAGAATTTTATGTTTTAAATTTAAAAAAAGTAAATAATTGTATAATGATTGTATGGGCATTATTGGGCATTATTCCCACTACCGCACTTTTGCAATAACGGCCAATAATGCCCCCATGCTAACTGGACCGCCACATGACAGAAAACACCCCATGGTGGGAACATTATTGAGCTAACCAGTACACATGGTCTTATTCAAAGATGAGTAGACAAGCGTCATTTTCATATTGAAATATTTAGTTTCCCTCTTTTCATCCTCAAACCCTTTACCTTCAAAATTTTAGTTTCCCTCCTATCACTCTCAAACATCGTACCCAATTCATCCTCAAACCGCACAACAAACCTAATTTCCGGTGATCGTTATGTGGTTCAGTCGCCAGAAGGGTTCAATCGCGGTGATCTTCGGTTCAATAGCTGGGTTCAATCGGCGTGTAAGAGTGGTTCCATCGCCCTGGTTAAGTACTGTTCTTCAATCGATTTGACTTCTACGTTTTCAATAAGCTTGTATAATGCATAATTTTTGGTTTTATTTGAATGACTGTAAATTATTAATGGGTGTTCCATGTTTGATAGTGATATAGCTCTTTGTATCTGCCATTTCTTGTCTTTGAATGTTTTTTTAATGTTTGTTTTGTAAATGATTTGATTTGTAGATCTTTGGTATTCTTACACACTCGTTTAATTGTTGCAAGGAGAAAATAAAGGCTTTTATGTGTGCAAGAAGAAGATGGTAACTTCTCCAGAAACATTTTGTGGATTCTGGCCTGCCCCATTTCGAAATTATCTGGAATACGTTGTTAATCTGGAATACGCAACGTATATTTCATTTTTTAATGGGATAGTTGGTCTGGATCCGGATATTAGATCAATCAATACCGATGGTGCTCAGAAGGTATGTTATGTTTACAAAGTATGACACACATGGTGTATGGGTTTTATGAGACCTGATATGCATAACAAAGTCAGCTTTTTCGTTTCTGATATGTTAGTTGGCATGTATGTACAATCACTCTATCAGCTTACTGGACACAAGCGAGGAAGATTGATAATGGATCAAGAAGATGATCAACAGCCAAATAAGAAGATCCGCATGGGGATGCCTGTAACTCAGTGGATAAACTATATACAGTGGCGGACCCAGGAATTTTTCCACAGTGGTGCGGAACATTTTTTAAAATTTTAGGCCCCTAGGTATATAAGTAAAAAAATCGATTCGTGTCGGGTCGGGTCATGTAAACAAACAAACATCAAACTAAATTTATATAATCATCAAAAACATGTCAAACCTTGTTACAAACATAATTAAAACGTCGACGCCCTACGGGTTTTCATTTTTTGAAATCTATCCAAAACATCATCTAAAACTAATTTCTTAAGCAATTCTTTCTCCATATAACATAAATTCATCGCTCAATAACATAATGTTTCAATTTTAATTTTAATTTTAATTTTCAACTATTCAAGCCCTAGAAATCATAACGTAAGTTGTAATCACCCTAAAAATATATAAACAATATAATCACCCTTAAAATCATCTAAACAACCATAAACAACGTCAAAACACACAAAATTTCAAACCTATTTAACAACTTTATTACCCTTTTTCCTCCTATAATATCAACCAAAATCATCAAAATAACAAAGAAACTTACCCGTGTTCGGTTTCCGGTTAGAGTTGGTGTCAAACGACGGTGGTATGGTTGCTGATTACGATGGTCGTCGGCTGCTAGACTGTTGTCGCTGGGTGATGTTGTTCGTTGGCAGTGCAGGGACGCAAGAGAGAGAGAGCGGGAGAGAATTTCTAAAGTTTTTGGGTTTTAATTATTTATTATAGTTTGAAATATTGTTGGGTTTGGTTAATGGGCTAAGACTTAGTGGGCTAGCTGGTTAGGAATTATAAGTGGGTAAAGGTATGGGTATTTGGGTTTAGTTAGTTAGGTATTAAAAGTTATATAATTTAGGTAGTATTTTTTTAAATAAGAGTTTACTAAAAAATAAATTAAAATATAAATTAACAACACTTTTTACCTAAGGGGTGCGTACGAAAAATTTCAAGGGTGCGGTCGAAAAATTCCAAGGGATGCGGACGAAAACTTCCAAAAGGTGCGGTCGACGGAACTTAGCACTAATTTTTTTTCCCCAGGGGTGCGCCCGCACACCTTGGGTTGGGCTTGGGTCCGCCCCTGACTGTATATAATGCTCACCTCCTAATGAAATAGAGGTATTGCAAAACATTTTGCTTATGTGCTGGACTTGCTTTTGTTGTGTGAAAAGTAAAAGGAGATGATGAGAATAAGATCTGGCAATTTTTCCACATTCACTTAAGATAATTTTTTTTATATGTTTAACCAGCTCAAATAGATAAACTTTTAAAGAAAAGGTAACTGAAAACATTGTTTTATGTCTAACCAGCTCAAATAGATAAACTTGGGTAACTGAAAACAGAATGGGTTAACCGAGGTTGCCAAAGTGCTACTTAGGCCGGGGCTGTGGCTTAACGCCACCCCGCCACCTCAACCACTATAGCGCCCTGGGTCGCCATCGACTACACCGTCGCGAGTAAAATGTTACTAGTTAAAGATAATTTATATGGAGGTCTTAATAAGTATTTAGTTTCAAATTATCATATAAGTTATCTAAATATGTATCTTGTATTATTTGTCCTAGTTTTCACCAAAAATATCTAAATACCAAGGATAACTATAAGTTTTTCAAAAGTCATGGTATAGATTGTTGGCTTCTAGAAAACAAAAATATCTTCATAAACGGACTGAACCGTTGGAGATGGAGTTGCAAATATAATAGGTCGGTTGAGTGCTTTTGAACCGTCTTCCTTTGTGCCGGTAGACTGGCGAATTAGATTAGTAGATTTACCGGATTTTCAAAATTAATATCTTATTTACTTTTTGATCATTTCAAAGCTCTTTTACTTAGGTGTTGTTTGTTTTTTCTGAGGTAAAACGTCTGTAGTCTGCGGACCACATCTGCAGACATCTGTAGCAGAAGTGCTGGACCAAATGTCTGCACTCTGCAAGAAGAAGACTAATCGTTTTTTTACTTCTGCAAACTGCTGAAATAAACTGAAATATAAATAAACTGATTTTTAAACTTAAAAGAGTTTTTCAACATTCAAACTTAAATAATAGTTATACAATACTTAAATAACATTCATAAAAAAGACAATAACATTTTTTAAAGCATTGTATCCGTGCTTTGCATTAACTGCTCAGCAATCTCATCTCGTAACTGATTCATATATTCTCGATCCGATGCAATACCATGTGCTTCAACCTCGTCTTCACCATCATTAACGTGCACTTGCCTATTATGCACCGAAACATTGGGTTGATCGTATTCTGTAAACAATTCATCGCTCAAACCCTCTTTCCTTATAAAATTATGTAGCGCGAAACATGCAATGGTAATGTTCCTTTGTGTAACCGATGGAAATGGTGTCATTCTCTTCAAAATAGGGAATCTTGCTTTCAAGACACCAAAAGCACGCTCAATTACGTTCCGAAGTTTTGCATGAGCATGGTTAAATTTCTCTTTATTAGTCAATGCACGTCTTCGGCGAAAATCTCCTAGCCAATACCTCACATTATGATATGGAGCCATAAATCCCCGTATGTGTGCATACGCGGCATCACAAAGATAATACTTGTCTGTAAAGATATACAATTATTTTAGAAAAGTAAACCAATTGATAAATATCTAAAAGAACATAAACATACCTTGTGGTGGAAACGGGAATGGTGCATCTGGATCTGATAATGCCTCTGATAATATTCTTGCATCATGTGCTACACCTTCCCAGCCGGCCACGACGAACGTAAAAATCATGTTGAAGTCACAAATTGCTAATACGTTTTGATAACATTCTCCTTTTCCTCTTCCTCTATATAAATCTTGTTTACTAATAGGGACAACAGCATGTATTAAAGTTCCATCTAGTGCACCAACCGCTCCTTTAAAAACCCGTCGTAGTCGCTTGTTATGTCCCGGTATGTTTGGATTAGGATTGAAAGAAGTTGGTACTATCATTTCTTTGGCAAAAAGCATCATTTTATCCAACACTTCATAAAAATATTTATGAATTGTTTGCTTTGAGTGTTGAAATCTACGCTTGATAACTACATATCGTTGATTATGACCGATTATCATAAAAAACATAGCCATCTTCTCCTCAACCGATACATGTTTACTATCCTCTAACGAATAATTTACTCTAAAATGTGCACATAGTCGGACAAATGATTCACGAGACATACGTAGAAGATCAATGCATTGTTTGGGATTTCCTATCAATAACTCTAACGTGTATTTATGTCCCATCATACGCGAATCATTGTCTCGCACTCGTTTTAAACCTCTCTTCCAAAAAAAACGGACATACAAGTACATAAGAATAACGAGAAGTAATTTCTTATTATAATCCATTATGAACATGAAGGGGTATGGTCCCAAAAAGCCGCGCAAACCTTCGTTGAGGTCGCGCGTGAGACCATACTCCTTATTTTAATGAACTTCCTACCGAGAGCTTCGCACGAACTACACCACTTTCCCCTCTGTGACGCGCAAGGTCTCGCCCACAAGAAGCTCCAATACCAGCACTTAGCATAAATAAATAAACATATGGGCATACTAGCCCGCGCAGGTTAGTTTCATGCTCAGCAAGAACCATGTAGGAATGCAGCGCAAGGCTGCCTCCAGTGGTACACAAGGTACAACTGGCAGTGAAAAGAACCAATGAGCATCCAGCAGGCACTGGTCAATCGTGCACCACGATCGTCTGACGAGAAGTACGTAAGGACGCCTGCGTGGCACCAATCAGGGGACGGAGACATCTGTCCCACGATCTCCACTCGTCTGTTGATGGCAGAAAAGCAGCAGGGCCGACAACAGTGATACGTGGCTCCAATCAAGGTGCGCCAGCACCGAAGAGCTTCTAGAAGCCACTAAACGGTCGACACTAGTGAGACAAAGAGCATATCCGTTATGTTGTCCATTTCCGGCCCAAGGCCCATCAGCCCATATCCTCTTACACCTCTCCGGCTATAAATAGAGACCTCATTCCACAGGTTAAACATTACATTCCATCTACTCTCACTCTTAGCAATTAATTATCCTCCCAAAGCAGTCGCTTATTCTCACGCCGGAGCCTGGTTAATAGGGAAACTCCCACATTCCCCTCTTAACGAGTAACGATGTTCTGTTTTGCAGGATTAAAGCATCAAGTCGGAGCTCAAACATTCATTAGAAGATTAACCATTATGGTAGAAACATAAACCTGTTAGTTGCATTTTTAGGCATGTTTTATAGCACTATAATATTAAAATAACATCACATATCATGCATATATCATAGTCAAACATCATTATTTTGGAAAATACGTGTTTTTGCGGAACGGAATCTACTTTGGTTTGTTTTATGTCGTAGATGGGGAGCAATCGCCATAGATCACAATAGGCGTGGGAAAGCTCAAGAGATATTCATGATAAAACAAGAAGAGCAAGGAAGACGTTGATGTGATCAAATTTATGTCCAAGCTTAGTCAAGAGGAACAACGCGGTTAAAAGTTGGTAACTTAGTGGAAGGTGTCAAGTTTAAAGCTCAAGAAAATAAAGATCTAAATAGAGTCTACAAGGGAGCTCGAGACCAACAAAAATTGAAGTTATAAAAGATGTAGGCTGAATTTTAGAGGTCTAGTTGGCCACGAAAGAGAAAGAAAGGAGAATTCTAATTGGCTAAACAAGTTGGGCTACCATAGTAGTTGGCTATTTTTGGATAACGAAAGAAGAAAAATATTTGAAAAAAAAATATCAAAAAGCAACTGTGAAGAAAAAAAAGGGACTGGACGGCTGGCACTCGAAATAAAAAGGAGAAAAGCATTTTTTTTGTCTTGGATGATTTTCGAGGAGAACAAAAGGAAAAGAATTGTTTTGGTATTTTATTTTCGTAAGTTTTAATTTTGGATGTTTTGTTACTCATTTACATTGATTGTTCTAGCCATCATGTCCGGCTAGTCTTTTATAGTTTCAACATTAGGGTTTATTTTCTTTGATTTGGTTCATAAGCTTATGTGAAACGAGCACGTTTGATTCGATTATTTTAGTGGTTTGTTTGTGTGATTCTTGTTTTTAATACGGATTAGATCCAGAAAAATATTAGATTGTTAATAAACCTGATCAACTTATTAATTTTTTTAATAAAGTTCAATCAGTTTTTAGAACCCTAACAAAGTTTTAATTTTTGAGACAAGGAACAAATAATATTTTGAGTTTGTCTATGAACCCAAAATTATTATAGAATCATACAATATAATTAGGCACTCCGAACGGCGTGAGTGTTTGATTGTAATTGATACTTCTATCCCGCAACCCGCACGCTAAAATCCGAACGGCGTGAGTTTAGAGTAGCGGGTTGGCTCTAACCGACGAACTGCGCTTGGTTAGACATTAGATAGAGTGGATGTCCGAACTGCGTGACGTCTAGTGTCGATATGAACTATTATTTAAAAAGGATCATTGCACCGTGACCGTTAATGATCGTAAGTCGAACCAAATCAAGAAATTGCCCTGGTGTTGAAATTAGTTTTTAACATCTGAATTTTCCAACCACTTTCATTAGCTTTTCGTTTTAATCTAAAAAATATAAATTGTTTTTACATTTTAGCTAAACTTAAAATCCCCCTTTCAAAACAACCGTATCTGTGTCTAAAACGTTTTGGCATAATTCGTTAATCTGTATCCCTGTGGACACGAACCTGACTTCCACTAATACTATTTAGTGTGTCAAGTAGGTTTATTTTATTTTATTTGCTGGATTCGACACCCAACAAAACCAAACTGATTAGTCCCTATAATTAGTTCAGTGTTTTTTCATTGGCGCCCACCGGTTTTTTCTATAACCATCTTCATCTTCTTTTATTTAAGCCTTTGACACCTTTTCTTCCTTCGATCATGGCTGGTCAAGGAATCATTCCAGAGTTCGGCTTCAGAGCCAACTCTAACGCGGCGTTGGGTGAAGGAATCCAAAACTTCCAAGCCCAACAAATCGAAGAAATTGGTGAAGTAGAGCAAACTCTAACGCGGCGTTGGGTGAAGGAATCCGAAAAATGGGTTTTAAACCGCAAATACCCAGAGCAAACAGTGACAATCGGCCACGCCATTTCGCCAGACATCCGAACGCGTTTAAAGCAATTGTTGTTCCGAAATATGGATATATTTGCCTGGACCCCGGCAGACATGACCGGCGTCCCGCGCAACATAACCGAACATTGCTTAAACACTTACCCCTCTGTTGAACCAAAGGTCCAAAGAAGGCGCAGCTTAGGAGCAGACAAAACGAAAGCAATGAATGAACAAGTATGCGAGCTGCTCAAAGCTGGGATCTTGCGAGAGGTACGATATCAGAGTTGGGTTGCAAACCCGGTAATGGTTGAAAAGTCAAACGGCGGATGGCGAATGTGCGTAGACTATACCGATCTCAACAAGGCATGCCCAAAAGATTGCTATTCCTTGCCTGAGATTGACAAAAAGATAGACTCACTCGCGCCATATAGATGGAAGTGGTTTTTGGATTGCTACAAGGGTTATCATCAAGTCCAGTTGAAACTCGAAGATGAAGACAAGACAACTTTTAGAACTGATCTTGGAATCTTTTGTTACACAAAGATGCCTTTCGGCTTGAAAAATGCTGGCGCAACATACCAACGCTTGATGGACAAGACCTTCGCGGGAGACATCGGAAAGCACATTGAAGTTTACATTGATGATCTAGTGGTTAAAAGTCCCGAAGAGGACCAAATGTTGAAGGACATCGAGAAAACGTTCAATTCATTGCGCGGTGTAAATATGAAGCTGAATCCAGCCAAGTGTTCTTTTGGCATGGAGGAAGGGAAGTTTTTAGGCTTCATAGTCACGAACGGCGGTTTCAAAGTAAACCCAGAGAAGGTTCAGGCCATAGAGCGGATGCCATCGCCGCGAACAATCAAAGATATGCAACGGTTGGCCGGCCGCCTGGCCGCGCTTAATCGTTTTCTTTCCAATCACGCCGCGAAGTCGTACCCCTTTATCAACACGTTGCGCAACTGTGTGAAGAAACAAGAATTCAGATGGACCCCCGAGGCAGAGACATCTTTTCAGCAAATGAAAGAGTGTCTGATTGAGCTCCCTACCTTGACCGCACCGTTCGAGAAAGAACCACTCATACTGTACTTGTCTTCCTCGGATAAGGCAGTAGGGTCGGTATTATTGGTGGAAAGAAACGGAGTCCAAACTCCAATTTATTACGTCAGCAGGGTACTCACTGACCCAGAAACAAGGTATTCCACGATGGAAAAACTGGTTCTCGCGCTGCTACACGCCTCCCGAAGGCTGCGCAGATATTTTACAGGCCACGTGATAACCGTGCTTACCAACTTCCACATCGGCACGATATTACAAAAGCCAGAAACATCAGGCCGGTTAGCAAAATGGGCCATCGAGCTGGGGGCCATAATATCTTGTACAGGCCGCGCCCAGCCATTAAGGGCCAAGTCCTAGCCGACTTCATCACAGAAGTGCCGGCCGATAAAATCAAAGAATGTGAGCTGGTGGAGACTCACGAGAACGACGTGACAAATGAGACTTGGATGCTTTATACTGATAGGGCCTCAAATGAAGATGGCGCGGGAGCAGGATTGCGCCTGGTGAGCCCTGAAAATCACGAATTTACTTACTTCATCAAGTTGGATTTTAAAAACACCAACAACGAGGCGGAGTATGAAGCATTTCTGGCAGGCTTACGCCTCGCCATCAAAATGGGTGCTAAAAATTTACGAGCACATGTTGATTCACTCCTGATAGCCAGCCAAGTTAATGGTATATACGATGCGAAGGGCGAGGTCATGGCCCTGTATCTAGAGCAGGCAAAAGAATTGCTTCAACAATTCAAGTCTCACAAAGTAATCCACATCAACCGCTCCGAAAACAAACCAGCTGATGCCTTGAGCAAACTTGCTTCGACTTCTTTTCAACACCTTGCCAAAGATGTAAGAATAGAAGTACTCAAGAATCCATCAGTATTGCTGCGACAAGTAAACGTGATCGAGATGGGGCAACCATCCTGGATAACCCCTATAATCCAATATTTGCAGGAAGGGATACTCCCTGAAAACAAAGCGGAGGCGAGGAAGATTCAAAACAAGGCCCTACACTATGAAATGAATGGCGGTATTCTGTATCGAAAATCCTTCTTGGGGCCACTACTGCGCTGCGTGGACCTCCAAGATGCGAACTACTTGATCAGAGAAATCCACGAAGGGATCTGCGGCATTCATTCAGGACCACGCATGGTTGTCGCGAAGATCATGAGCGCCGGATATTACTGGCCAGGGATGCATGTCGATGCCCTGAAGAAGATCCGCAAATGCGACTCCTGTCAGCGACATTCTCCAAAAACCCTGCGCCCCAAGAACGACCTTATCCCTGTGTCCGCTGCATGACCTTTCTAGCAGTGGGGAATCGACATGGTAGGACCCTTCCCAGAGGCTCCTGGCGCCGTCAAATTTATAATAGTAGTCGTCGATTACTTCACGAAATGGGTGGAGGCCAAAGCTCTCGCATCAACTACAGCTATGATGGTGCGCAAGTTCATTTGGGAACACATCATCTACAGATTTGGCCTCCCACTCAAGATAGTAACCGATAATGGCACCAACTTTGCGTCAGAAGACCTCAAGAATTGGATGAAAGAGGTGAGAATCGAACACCCTTTCACATCCGTTGCGCATCCCCAAGGCAACGGACAGGTGGAAAGCGTGAACAAATGCATTGTCGAGGGGATAAAGGCCCGACTGGGCACAAGGCGAAGAAGCTGGGTAGATGAGCTCCCAAGCATCTTGTGGGCTCACCGAACCATGCCAAAGACTAGTACCGGCGAAACCCCTTTTAGCTTAGTCTATGGCTCAGAAGCGATTATCCCGACTGAAGTTGGCCTACCCTCCCCGCGTTTGACAGTGGTCAACGCAATCGACAATGAAGCAGAGAGACGTCTTGACTTGGACTTGTTAGAAGAAAGGCGCGAAATCGCGTGAATCAGAGAAGCCAAGTACAAGACACAACTGGAAAGATACTACAACACAAGAGCCCGCATTTGTAACTTCACTCCAGGTGAATACGTCTTCCGGGACAATGAAGTGTCGAATGCGGAACGTCCAGGAAAACTAGCACCCAAATGGGAAGGCCCATACTTGATCCACGAAGTGATAGGCAAAGGGGCTTACAAGTTACGCACTCTAGATGGCCACATCTTACCGCGAACGTGGAATGCGCAACAACTGCGCAAATGCTATATGTAACTTACCTCGGCCTCGAGCCTTTAACAACTACTATCGGCCACGAGCCTTTTTACTTTCCTATGTTGGCTATACGCCTTTGACAATTAATGTATGTTGGCCTAAGCGCCCATTTCCAAGACAACGAAAGCATACGACATGTTTTCTATTACTTCTATCGTTACAAATGCATGTTGAACTTTTGATTAGCACGAAAACACTCCAGCAACTTACAAGTTCTCAAACAAGAACGCCTCCAAGGTCCTCCGCGAACAAAGCACGAGACCTGGCAGTTTTACTCACTCGAAGAGACTTCCATTTATTCGAGCTAATTTAACCTAAGTTTTTAACAACAGTGCAATAATTGTAACGGGAAAGAACAAGCAAAATTCATTCCATATAAAACAAGCGCAACTGCGCAACATTGTACATTCAAAGAAAGCAAAAAGTTGCAAGGCTCAAAGCCTATCGACAACCTATTCGAGTTCATCCCGTTGATCACCATCATCATCGCCATCATCATCATTCCCACCGTCATCATCACCATTTCCACCGTCATTGCCAGCTGGTTCCTCCTCATCTGATAACTCAACAATTACCGGTGGATCGAGAATGGCCTTGAGACGCTGGCACCAGTCGTCTTTCTTTAAAGCCTCCACAACCAAGTCCATTACAGGCAATGTAAGGTTATCATAAGCACTCTCAGCACGCGTCAGTTCGACGTTAACCTGGTCGGTCACCGAGCAATGGCAACATCAAACTCTTGTCCAAACATCTCCTCAATATGTTGGGCACATTCCAGATAGCCCCCTCGACGACCCACTGCGCGCGCAGCATCGGTCAACGCAGCGACAGCGCGATCTAGCTCGCCAGCGTTAAGGATAGAGTTGGCAACCTATAACGAAAATAGAACATTAAAGACAATTCCTAGCAAAGTAAGCATATAAAAATATACAAGTACAAACTTACCAGCACTACTCCACGACTGCGCATCCACTCGGCCTCAGAGACAAGTGTATCAACAATACCTTGCGCCTCAGAGTAGTTAGTCTGCGCTACATTAAGGGCAGCGGTACTAACAGTGCGCGCCTCTTCAGCAGTAACAGCCTTAACTTTCTCCGTTTCGAGGTCGATCTCCAAGAACTCGCATCTATCAATCTGTTCATTCAGGCGGCGTTTAAGCTCAGCAATCTCGACGTCCTTGGCTTGCAGGTCCTTATCTTTGCTGGACAATTGCACCTTCACATCAGCCAACTCAACCTGAAAAGCGACAAGACTTAGGCTATTTTGTAAACAGCATAGCAAGAAAGAAAATAAGTGGTACGCTAACCTCAATCTGCTGCTTGGCAGCCTTTTTAGCCTGCGCATCCTCAACCCTCGCAGTAAGCTCCACAATCTTAGCTTCAAGCTCAACAATCTTGTTCCGAGCCGCGAACGGAAGCTCATTATCTTTCTCGCATATGCGTTTAAACTCGGCCTTCTCCTTGGCCAGTTGCTGTTCAGCAGCTTGAAGTTTATTTTTTAAGGCCCTCACTCCCCCACTCCTCTGCCTTCTTGTCCGCATCAAACTTGGCCCTCTCCTCGTCAAAGGCAGCTTTGGAGTTCTCAAAATCGGTAATACGCTTCAGCATCCGCTCGCGATAACCCTCCCAATCTGCCCGCTCCCTAACCATCGTTCGCCACTCACAACTATCTGATGATTAGCGGCGCGAGCATTGGCCTCCCCGATCACGTAAGTTCGGTACAACATTTCATGGGTTTTCGCCCTCTGCCGGTTAACCTCGCCGGGAGTAAAAGAGTTTAAGAACCAATCGCGGCAGGGCCCGAATTCCTGAAATGTGTCCTTTTGCTTCAAACCCCAGGGAGCTTGGTGAGGAGCGCTACCACGTTCTTCCTCGGTATAGCTCTTATAGTAGATATCACCGAGGGTATCCTTCGCCCCAATGACATTTGGGTTGTAACCCCCAGCCCCACCAGAGCTCGCGCCACTGGAAACATACCGACCCGAACCCTTGGAAGTAACTAGCTTTGTGCGATCATGGGCCTCAGCATGCGCGGGGTGGGTAGGTTTGGCAACCTCAGGCTCTGGCCTCTTCTCGGGACCCCTTGTGATTTCAAAATCAGGATCATTTACAGGCTTTTCCATAGCCTTCTTCCGCTCCCTTTCCTTCTCTAACTCAGAGGCTCTCTTCCTCTTCGCCTCTTCGGCTCTCTTCTCCTCCTCAGCCTTCTTCCTCTTCGTTTCCTCAGACCTATCTTCCTCAACCTTCCTTCTTTTCTCCTCCTCAATTTTCTTCCTACGCTCTTCAGCCTTTCTCTGCACCTCAGCAGCCTTCGCCGCATCCTTCTCAGCAACGTTTTTCTCCTTGGCAGACTCAACCCCAGCAGTCTGAGAAGATTTGATGGTGATCTTCGGCCTCATCGGCTCTGGCTCAGTAAACTTAACCCCCTTCTCAGGGGTTTTCTTCTTAATCTCTGCAGAAAACAAGTAATTAAGCAAGGAAAATAACTCAAGGGAGAGAAATCAAGAGCTTACCAGGAGAAAATTTATATAAAGAGCGCAGGTTGCTCGTTTTCCCAACCAAGGGAATCGCACCAACCATCGGCGCGGAAGCCACACCAGTTGTGGTCTCGCTCATAACTCTTTTTCTGCTGACCAACTGTGCAGCAGCCTCCTCTTCCTCTTCAACTTCCTCTTCTTCATGCGCGGCAGTGGAAGGAGTCGCGCCAGCATCAGGGTTACGAGAACCCGCGCTTCCAGAGCTCCTTGAACTACCCGCTCCAGTCTTCGTCTCAGCTGTGCGCGATAAGCCTTTAAGTGAATCACTAATTATCACATAATCGTCTAAGTCACTTTGTCGAAGGCGAAGAGTACCTTTACCAGCAGCAGCGGTTGCGCGACTACTACCAGCCCCCTTACTGGCCACCTCGGGATCCACTTTAACTATCTTTTTCTTCTTAAAGGGTTTTTTATTCTTCTCTTCTGGGTCAACCCCCAGGTCGCGCAACACACCTGCAAAGATGTTAGACCACGGACTTAGCTCGTCGTTTGAAGACCCTACAGACTCCTCGCTGGAAAGATAGACAACCTCTTTCCCAGCAGAAGTCACAGAGTGCAAAGGACGAGGTTTAGGGAATTGCGCACCTTCGGTCGTGGTAGGCGGCGAGGCAAATGCATCAGCAACCGGGTACATAAAATTGCCTCTAATTTGCTCGTACCAGCTTTCCTCATCCTCGCGCAGTGGGCGTACACCCATAGATCCACCGAAAGTAGCGAAAGCCGCTTGATATATGTAACACCTCGAAATTTTGTGTCCAATGATGTGTTAACACGTGTCATTTGATTACACGTGGCATCCATAATAAATAAAGGACTAATTTTGACAAACCTTGAAAGTATGTAAATTCGAGGGTTATAAATGTCAACAAGGGTAAATATACTGTATAGTATCCCTAAATAATGCTTAAACCTTCAAACGAATAAATTATAGATCGTACAAAAACAAAACGCGAAAGAAAGTGAGAGATTACAAACTACAGGGGTTAACTGTGTCAACATGTTTAATAATACCTCTGAGTGACCCTTTAACGTTCCAAAGACTTTGTAACGGTATTATACCCTCACTAAAATAATATATATGAATTTCGCGAAGTTTCGATATGAAACGAGAAAGTTACGATCGAATTCGTAGAAGAAGGGTTAAAAGCGTCAACAGTGAAAGTTAAGGCTTTCCAATATAATTAATAAATAAACCGGGGACTTAATAATGCGGGTAAATAACACGAGGCCCCTATCGGTAAATAACCAAGGGCCAAACCGCAAAGTTACCCCTTCAAAACCGAAAGGTCAGGTAAATCATTACGAAAGATTTCGTTATTAATGGCCAGATTCTGTAATCATGATAAAAGATTTAAAAATTTCTGAAATCTTAACCCACGCGGCCCGCATTGCATAATGGGTTAAGTTGAGGCGGGCCGCGAGCCTCCTCAATAACGCGTCTGATCTTTTAATCCCAGGCGGCCCGCATTGTAAACGCATGGAACCTCCATGCGGGCCGCATTAGACGCCCAGATGCAGAAAGTTGATGTTTTCTTGACTTTTGAGCATAGTGAACGATCAACCCCAATAAATGAGGTATGGGAGCCCCCTACTCGACCCATATCACTCAGGGGACATCTACTTACCATCATGGTCAGTATAGGTTGTTATTTAGTGAGCTAGAGGGCTTAGTTCCACTATAAATAGCATGCTTGGCTCATAACATACACACAACACAAAAACACAACTACTGATCATTCTAAGAAGCTCCAAGCATCTTTCTCTGCTCTATAAGCAAGAACACAACTTCTGTAAGTGATCTAACCCTTTGTGGTTTCACATTTCCTTAGTAAATGGCTAAGAACCAAACCGTCGTAACTACGGTTTGACTTTACAATAAATCAGTAATGGTTCAGTCTTATGACGAATCAAAAGTGGTTATGAGTTGGTATTTATGTGGGTAATAAACCTCTAAAATGGTTCCCCCTGATCACCATTCTAACTATGTCAAATGTCGAGTCAAACGTGCGGTTAAAAAGTCAACAGAAAGCTATTTTAGCGATTTATGCATAATCTGTAATATATATGTTATGGAACCTGTTTTGATAATCATAAAACATGATAATAAGTATATAAACATGTTTGCGCTCGTTTGAATCGATCATTTGCTATATTGAACCGGTTCGGAGCCAAAAGTCGCAAAAGTTTGACTTTTGCTTTGACTTCAGTTCTGACCCGTTTTAGTGAGGTATAAATATACCTTAGGACTCTCTTAGGACCAGGTCACATGTTGGTATACGCCTCTGTGGTCGGTTCATGAGTTATCCGAGTCTTTTACGTATTTCCGTCATTCGCCTAAAAGTTGACCGTAACGGCCTTTTAAAATTAAAACGAGTATTTCGGACACGTGAACGGACCAAAACCTTGCTTGTTAAATTATAAGCATGTCCTTAAAGTTTCACGTCAATCCGAGGCCTAGAATGAGAGTTATGCTAAAAGGCGCACTTTTAAGAAAGTTTTGTAATTAACGGCGCAAGTAGCATAACGCCCATCTAACCCAAGTTTTCGTACCAAAACTTTTACCCACTGTGGTAAAATAATATTTTGGGAATTTTAAAGATTTTTAATAATTTTTACCTTGCTCATAACCTGCGGTTATGGCTACGGTTCGGTAAATACCGAATATGCCCTTTTTGGCCAAAACGGGAGTTCTACAAGGTCTTTTGACCCGATTCCAGTTGCTACTGGTTTTAAATAATAAATAAAGTACTTTAAGCTTTATAAGCTGTTCGGGAAACTCAAATTTCCTGTAGAACTCGAAAAGCCCTTTTAAAGTCTTTAAAATGACCGAAAAGCCCCTACGGGGCATAATATTAACTTAAACTCGTTACGGGCATTACGGAAGGTATCCTACTGATACCAAAATACTTTTAAGGCATATTGACTTAGGAAATAAGCGTAGGACACTTATGGTTAACCGTTTCGCCTATTTGCGCACACGGTACGGCCCATGGAACTAGTTTTCGTGCAATAGCCGATATGGGTCAAATTATATTATTTGAACCCCAAAATCCAGAGTATGAACTATAAACCCATATAAAACAAGTCACTGAACTTGTTGGGTCCAAATCATACTCCATTCTCGGTTTTCGCCTTTTCGTGCGAATTAACCATATCTATATATCGGAATCAACCGGTTTAAGCTACGGCTAATACAAGGACCGTTAGGATTCTAAGAGGTTAATTAAAACCTTCGTTCCAGATTAGGAGCCCCAGTAAAAGCTATCGGTGACTTGATCTAAATTAAGGATTTATACTTGCAAAGGTAAATACTTTAACTTATTTCCCCTATATGGGCTTGGGTTACGGTATATTAATACCGCTTGATTGAGCATTATATAATTCCATCGCTTAGGTGGTTAATTGATTAAATATGATCGGCTCATTTAAACAGTTTTGTTGCTTATAAGCCTTTGGGGGGTTTAATGACCGTTGTCCCGGATATCCTTGGCATCATTTTACGAAATGGCCACGACCATCGACATCCCGGTGTAGGCGTACACCCGGTATAAAGTGTCGACATTAAAATTAAAAGACGTAGCCGTTGGTTTTTATACTACGGTTTTACGCAAACGTGGTGTGTCTATAAATCTTTAACCCGGCACGACCCGGGCTACTGAACGCATAAAAGAACATGTAAAACGTTCACAAGATCATTATAAATTTTCCCAAGTTATAAAAGAGTTTGTGCCTTGTGCATTCAAATCAATTTTTAATAAACATTTTCAAATGTGTCAGTTGAATGTATTTACCAGTGTAAACTGACGTATTTTCCCCAAAAAGATTAAGTGCAGGTACCTAAACGTAATTGGCTGGTATTAGCTCCCTAGCGTCGGGATAAGCCTCGCAAGCTTGATTGCAGTATCTAATGGAACAATACTTTACCTTTATTTACGATCCACTGTGGATATTCAACTTCTGTAATACATTGATATTATCTCCAGAGGTTGAAATATATATATTTATCTTATGCTTCCGCTGTGCATTATATAATTGTGTGGTTTGACTATATTGTTGCCAACATCGTCACGGTAATCCCCCACCGGGCCCACCGGTGAGACACGTGGAAATCGGGGTGTGACAATATAGTTGCGCCTCTACACGTCAAAATACATAAGTAAAATAAAACAAAAACATGAAACAAGGAAAAGTAAGAGAACCACTGACCTTGATCACCAATCTTCAAAACCGGCACCTCCTTGCGGTCTGGTGACCACTGGTCACTCATCCGCGCCGCAACCAACACATTTTCCCCAAATACTCGATTCGGGGTAGGGGTTAACCGTTGATACCAACGTGCATGCTTTGGGATCGGAAGGTCCTCCTTCAGCACTTGCTCACTCCAATCTCTGAAAGGCATGGCAATCGGAAGCACCTCTTCCCGAATAAAAAAGAATTTGGGTTTCCAATCATGAAACTCTTGGGTGGGTTTAACAAAATCTTCTTTGCAGCACCACGGCTGGCAAACGAGAAGAAGCCCATCGTCCGTTGAAGTTGGTAGAAAGCCCGGAACTTCTCGACAGTTGGCTCGATGCCATGGGCTCGGCATAAAAACTCAAAATGACGAACCCTAACCATTCCAGGAGGGCTCATCTGAGAAAGATGGAAGTTGTAATGGTGCAATATGTGCCCCATGAAGTTCGTTGCCGGTAACCTGAAGTTACCTTGAAGAAAAAAGTCTTCAAATAACGTAATATAACCCGGCGGTGCGTCGGCCGCCGTCTGGTTTTGAGTCGGGTAACGTGCATCCCACTCCGGTGGAAACCGGAAGCTCCTAACAATCTGTTCAAACAACCCAAGATCCCACCGGAGAACGGGAACAAGACCCTCTTTCGTGGAAACACCCTCATGATGTTCTTCAGTCATCGCAAAGAAAGATGCAAGTTTCTGGAAAAAACTTGAAGATTTGAAGAAATCTTGAAGATCTGCTAGCAGATTTGAAGATTCAAAGAGGAGAAACGAGAGAAAGTTGGAAAGAAAAGAAGAGAAGTGAGAACCTCTCACATCTCTTCGGATATATATACCCATCGCATTTAATGCGATGGGTAAACGTGTCGCTTTCGCCGCTAGGCTAGCCAACGAGAGGCTACCACGTCACGCGGAAAAGCAGGGGTGACGCATACCACGCGCGCGTGGGCCTCACTCTCCTGACACGAAGTGCAACCGTCGTAGTCGGCATGATGACATCTGTGCCAGACGTCAGCTCAGACGTCGCAATCAGCGACTTATTTCACCAACTTGCCAGAGTTCAAATTTCGAAGTTTTTCCCGCCCTAAAATTACAAGTAGCTTCAGGCATAAGCTACCAAGGCCGCGCGAGCAAACATCGCCTTAGCAACACTTCGCGCCTGTTCAGATAACCAATGAATCACTTTGGAACCTACCTTGGTAAGCCGCGCAATTGGAAACAACAAAGACTACACGCGCCACGCCAACCAGAATCAAGAAAGCATTCCCTTCAACTTTTATTTTTTAAGTCCAGAGCTCCAACCACTTGCGTTGCGCATGGTGCAACACTGGACTGGGGGGACTTGAAGGGGTATGGTCCCAAAAAGCCCCGCAAACCTTCGTTGAGGTTGCGCGTGAGACCATACTCCTTATTTTAATGAACTTCCTACCGAGAGCTTCGCGCGAACTACACCACTTTCCCCTCTGTGACGCGCAAGGTCTCGCCCACAAGAAGCTCCAATACCAGCACTTAGCATAAATAAATGAACATATGGGCATACTAGCCTGCGCAGGTTAGTTTCATGCTCAGCAAGAACCATGTAGGAATGCAGCGCAAGGCTGCCTCCAGTGGTACACAAGGTACAACTGGCAGTGAAAAGAACCAATGAGCGTCCAGCAAGCACTGGTCAATCATGCGCCACGATCGTCTGACGAGAAGTACTTAAGGACGCATGCGTGGCACTAATCAGGGGACGGAGACATCTGTCCCACGATCTCCACTCGTCTGCTGATGGCAGAAGAGAAGTAGGGCCGATGTCACACCCCAACCAATGGCGGCAACATCGGGATGAGACGAAGTGTGAAGATTGCTCGAGACATCATAACGCTAATAATTGTGACAAGTATTTAAATAATCCGATTTCATTTCATAAGATAAATTGTCAACATTACAAGAAATTCAAATACAACAAGTTTAACGAAATACATAACAACATAACAAAATTGATACAACATATTAAACCTAAACGTCTATATGTGTATCTAGGCATCAACGCTACTTCCTTTCATAGCATCGTCGTCATCAACCTGTAACATGTTTAAAAATACAATTCAATGCAAAAGCAAAGGCGAGTATACAAGTTTGATACATACATAGTAAAAGATAAGTTTTAAATAATTCCTCATAGCAAGCATGTGATTCAAGATAAACGTTTAAACATGGCATGTGTCTAACATATCAAACCAAGGAAACGCAATATGCTCATGACATTACCGATGATAAAGGGCGGGTCGTTAATCCTATAGCGCTACATATGTCACGGTTTGGCTCGTACGAAGTTAATGATAAATTCAACACATAAGTTTCACCCAAGTTTAAAGTATCAAGCCATCACGTATACAAGCATGTTATAGGAATGATCATGTGTTTAAGCAAAATGTTCATGTGTAAGTTTGTTGATAGATAAACATGTTACACCCCAAAAGTGATAAAAGTAAAAAGGGGAATACGAGTATACTCACAAGGCTTGCATATGCTTTCCGATTATCCAATTGTTGACGAGTAGAGATTTAGAGTCCGAATGTATAAGGGTTAAAGTTCAAGTATGTTTAGAGTCGAGATTCGGTGTTTAAAACAACATAAAAATAAGATATGAGAATAACATGGAAAATAATCATTTAGTACATATGATGCTTGTTCTTGACACTAGGAAACTCGAAGGAGTTTAGATGTTTTCATGGAACAAGGTTCCATTAGAATCGTGACAAGTTATCATAGTCTAGGATGATGTAATCTAGTACCCCGACATATGAACACTAGTTCATCATCAAAGATTCGATTATTCGAATAATATATTTAGGTTATATAATATATGTCCAATAGTTCAAGCATGAGGTAGAAGATTAGAATCTTCATTTTGGTACCTCTAAATGTCATCGAAATCATGTAGGAGGTAGGAAGATCAAGTCTTCCATTTAGGCACCTCTATGTGTTCACCACTACACTTGATGTAAAAAAAACAACCAAGGAGGGTCATGAACATACAATAAAGAATAAGAAATATACACACTAACTAAGAGAAATCATCAAATCATGTGAGGATTGTATGTTTGGACAATCCAAGTTGTTCCATAATCACTCATGTATCAAAGACAAAGTTTGACATGACTTGTGGGTTAAAAACCCTAAACAAAACACCAAGTTTATGAGGTTTAATCCTCTGATTTTTAAGTGTCTCAACCTTGTTTTTAAGCCTAACCAACCACTAAAGTGTTGTAAGCATTAGGACATAGGTTTGAGATGAGATAGACTCAAGTTTGGTAAGAAATAACAAGGATTTCATGAAAACAAAAACAATCAGTGGACTTTGGAGCCTTTTTGCTGGAGTTCCAGGGATTTATTTACTGTGAAAAACCCATGGAAACGTAGATAAGGTCAATACAAAGTAGTAGGAAAAAGAATCGAGTGAATCGGATAAGAATTGAGTGAGTTATGCTCATTTTCGTGAAGGGGTGTCAATCTGCTCGAACCCTTGCTTTCAGCTACGGTTTGGAGGATGTTTTGAGAGTTTTTAGTGTTGCAAAAGTGGTAAGGAGGCTGGTTATAAGTGGTATTTATAGGGGGAAGGATTAGGGTTTCAATGGGTTGGGCTTTGTAAGTGTTTAGAAGGGGTTACACCTTGAAACTAGCCCACAAAACCCAACTATATGGGGCTGAATTTTGCTGAATTGGGGCTGCCATATTTCTTTGTTTTTTTATTTTTTTAAAACATTATAATGAGTAATTTTGTTAATTAAGTTGTGTAATAATATGCAACAATGTTTCCCCTAACTTGTAACAAGGTGAAATATGAAATAAAACATGATTTAACTAGGTAAAAAGTGTAATGTACAAGTATGTAACATGTTTGGAAGTGACAAGTATATGTCACATATTAGATGATTAACCGTTGTATAAATAAGCATATTATTAGGGGTTTTTAGGTATCAACAATTTGAGGACAAGCATGGACATACATCGTGAATAAGTATCGCATAAGTATGAATTACAAATAAGGATTCGATGTACAATGAATTCCAACGTATGAACATGTATGAATATGTAGATGGTGAATTTAAAGAAATACGAATTTTATTTATGATCCAAGTCTCGGATTTTACAACGAAAAGACGACTACAATAATACGAGATTTCCAAAAATAGCATTACAAGGCGAGCTTTCTAATTATGGAAAGTATGAAAAAGCAGGGTGTTATAGCCGACAACAGTGACACGTGACTCCAATCAAGGTGCGCCAGCACCGAAGAGCTTCTAGAAGCCACTAAACGGTCGACACTAGTGAGACAAAGAGCATATCCGTTATGTTGTCCATTTCCGGCCCAAGGCCTATCAGCCCATATCCTCTTACACCTCTCCGGCTATAAATAGAGACCTCATTCCACAGGTTAAACATTCCATTCCCTCTACTCTCACTCTTAGCAATTAATTATCCTCCCAAAGCAGTCGCTTATTCTCGCGTCGGAGCCTGGTTAAGAGGGAAACTCCCACATTCCCCTCTTAACGAGTAACGGTGTTCTGTTTTACAGGATTAAAGCATCAAGTCGGAGCTCAAACATTCATTAGAAGATTAACCATTATGGTAGAAACATAAACCAAACTGATTAGTCCCTATAATTAGTTTAGTGTTTCTTCAGAACCTGTTTTAACAATTATAAACAACCAAAAGCATAAGCATAAACCAAAGGATACAATCATCAACCAAAAGCATACAATGTCAAACATAAAAACATACAATGTCTAAAACATAAACGAAAAGCATACAATGTCTCAAACATAAATCAAAAGCATAAAATGTCTCAAACATAAATCAAAAGCAATCAATCTCTCAAACATAAACCTAGCAGTCGTGTTAAGCATATAAGGTCTTCACTACTTTATCAGGCCTAAACTTTTTGCAGTCATTCCGATCCACCCTCTTAAGACCTCGGGAATTTCTGGCAATGCCATACACGCCTCTCTCATGTCAGAGGACACCCCAAAAATGTGAAAATCAGCTAAGAATATAGGATATACCGGGTCTAACGCAACCAACTTTAACTTCTTAGAACACTCACGAACTGTTGGCCCTTCTTTGCCTTTAATCAAAACCTATAGAGCCTTCTGCATATCACGTGCTAAATCATCATGGTTAATAGATGATTTTGAGGTTTTGGCCCTTTTGTTTGGATTAGGCTCAGAAGTGGGCTCGGAAGTAGGCTCAGAAGTGGGCTCTTGAGTAGGCTCTGGAGTAGCCTCAGAAGTGCCGGCATCATCTTGTGTGTCATGATAATGGGTGTCCATAATCATAAGTGATTGGACACGATGACAAGAAGATCCAACCCCGGATGTTGTTTGGGTTGAGGTCCATTTGCAATTTCCAGTGGCAGTATTTCCATCAAACAATTCTGCACAAAGTTCTGGAAAAGGCAATGGAACTGTCTTCAATGATGCAGCCTTCGGATGCCCCTAAACCTAAAGTAAAAAAAATATTGTTCTATAATTTTTTTAGAATTATGTTTAAAATTTATATAAATGAACATACCTTTTTAGATTCTTCCCATTCCTCGTTCGTTAAGCTAAAAGTATTTGTTTGAGGGTTGTATATGTTGCCGGTTTTGTTTTTCAAATACACCCAACCTACGTATTTGGCTTTTAGATTATCATATGCATTCTTCATTTGTTTTTGTGTTAAATCCAAGCCAAACTTTTCCTTAAGAACTTTTCCTAATTTATTCCACGAGTCTTTATGCAAACTCAAGCCTTTTCTACCCACCGTGTGTATCTCTTCGATGTAAGTCTCTAATAAGCATTTTACATGGTCGTTTGACCATTGTTGTTTCTCTCCCATTTGTACTAATCATGTCAATCAAAACATAAGCTAAGCAAAGCGAAAGCGAATATATTTGTTATAATAACTTCAGCCAATATATTAGCAAGAACAAATCACACATTTGTTATAATAAATTCAGATCTTGGCTGAATTTATACATTTGTTACGAAAACTTTCATACGAAAATTATACATTTGTTATAATAACTGTAGCCAATATATTAGCAAGAACAAATCACACATTTGTTATAATAAATTCAGCAAATAAATTCAGATCTTGGCTGAATTTATACATTTGTTACGAAACCTTTCATGATTCAGATCTTGTTAGCAAGAACAAATCACACATTACTTATAATAACTTCAAAGAAATTTGGCAAAATCACACATTTGTTATGATTCAGTTCTTATAATAACTTCAAAGAAATTTGGCAAAACTTTCATGATTCAGATCTTATAATAACTTCAAATAAATTTGGCAAAATCACACATTTGTTAAAATAAATTCAGCAAATAAATTCAGATCTTGGCTTAATTTATACATTTGTTACGAAACCTTTCATGATTCAGATCTTGTTAGCAAGAACAAATCACACATTACTTATAATAACTTCAAAGAAATTTGGCAAAATCACACATTTGTTATGATTCAGATCTTATAATAACTTCAAAGAAATTTGGCAAAACTTTCATGATTCAGATCTTATAATAACTTCGAATAAATTTGGCAAAATCACACATTTGTTAAAATAAATTCAAAGAACAGATCTTGTTATAATGACATGAGTCTAATTTAGCAAGAACATAATAGTCTAATTCAAATCTTGTTAGCAAGAACAAATCTCACATTATAAATTCAGATCTTCATACCTTTATTGGAGGATGAGTGGAGATACAAGGGAAATGAGCAGGCTCGGCTCTGTGGTGGAGGACGGCGGTGTGAGGTGGAAGAGCAGGGGAGGACGGCGGCGTGAGGTGGAGGAGCAGGCTCGGCTCTGTGGTGCTCGGCTAGGTGGTGTTCGGCGTGAGGTGGAGGAGGAGGGGAGGTCGGCGCCGTGAAGTGGAGGAGGAGGGGAGGTCGGCGCCGTGAGGTGGAGGAACAGGGGAGGAGGTCACGTGAATGGAGAAGGAGAAGGGATAGGGTTTCTTGAGTTGTTTCTTTGGAAGAGAAGAAGTGATATTGTGAAGAGGTAAATCAATATCTGCCCGAGGAAGAGTTTATGAAGTGCTTTTTTAATGAATTGTCTGTAGAAAAACAAACAAGCTTCAGAGCCCTATGTCTGCGCGTGGTCTGCTTGGTGAAGACAAAAGAGGTTCTGAAGCTCTTTTAACAAAAAACAAACAACAACTTATATTTTAGAATAAATATGTTAACAAGCAAATTTAGCATTTTCGAAGTTGATGGTCTTTAAAGGGGGCGGTATAGTGTAAAGGGGGGCTTTAAACCACACCCTGCAAATTAAAGGAAGGGGCTTTAAAGCCGTCTGTGTGACGTGGCAGTGAGGTGGCGTGATAAAGCCCCAAGGGGCTTTATACCACACCCTCCAGCCTTATGACCTTCTAAGTCGCTTCATTTCAAAAATTAGATTAATATTGTAATAATATATTTTTGTTGTCATATTTAGACATCACTTATAAAAAAATGCTTTTTTGTTATGTTCCAACCCGTATTGCGAAATTTGGACATCACTTATAAAAATTGCTTTTTTTATCATATGTTATATAAACTTACATGTAAATGTGTTGCTGTAGATATCACTGTGATGTGGCAGATCAGAGACTTGCTCAACATATTGATAACGGAAACGAAGATGGTTTGCTTATCAACAGTGTGGCTTCTTGCTCAAATCTATGGGCTCTTATAATGGATTCTGGTACTGTATCACCTCTCAAGTTTACCAACTCTCTCCCTCAGTTCTCAACAAGGTTTTTCATGCTTTAGGGTCTTGTTTGTTGAATGATTTATTTTAGATAGGGGTGTGAATTTCTGACACGACCCGAAAACACGACACGAACCTAACATGAAATTCGCGGGTTTGGGTTTAGTCTAAACGAGTTCGGGCCAGTTTCAGGTTAAACCCGCCAACCCGTTTAGCTAAACGAGTCAGGTTCGGGACAACCCGGTCGGGTTGGTGGGTTGACCCGTTTAACCCATTTCTATAATATTATATTTTTTACAATTTGTTTTGTGTTATAAATTAAATTTGGTGTGTATTTTATGTTATACTTATAACTTAAAAATAGAAATTAACATAAGATTTTATGATTTTAATGTCTTTTTATTATCTAATTTGTGTTTTTTTAGTAGATGTTAATTTTAATATAATAATTTGCTGAAAAAAAATAAATTCGGGTTCGGGTCAGCCTGCGAATATTCGGGTCAGGTTCGGGTTCATATGTATGAAACGATTTTCGGGTTCGGGTCGGGTTGAACCCGCCAACCCGCGGACACGGCCCGTTTAGCACCCCTAATTTCATACTACTAAGCATTTTGTTGTATATTAACGGATTAGATTATGCAACAGCGTGCGAAATCCTACTAACTTAGCGTGATAGCATGTGTGAACAACGAGAGCTCTTTGGTTAAGGGTAAAGACAATCATATCTTGTAAAGCTGAGTGCTTGCATGCTTGCTCTCTCATCCTCTAGTTTTTTTTGTATAAAATGTAGGTACCAAATACATTCAGCAGTGTTACAAAGTCAGTGAATCATTTTCTTTTTAGTGGATAAATAATAAATGGAGAGAAAGGTTCCATATCACTGCTATGGCAACTGCGAGAACCAGATCGGCAAATGTTATCTCCCATGGCGCTGGATTCTCTAACCAGGTCAAAGCATTTCTTTTGTTATTTACATAAGCAATTTGTTTGATTTTGTATTAATGTGATCCTAGGTTGTGGAGCTGGACTTGTTGTATCCAAGTGAAGGTATGCATAAACGATGGGATGTTGAGTATAGGATTACATTAACTGCAGCTACATCAAACCAAGCTGCTTTTGTTCTAAGAATCTGAGAAGAAAACTTGCAGATGATACACATGACACACTTCGCACTTCTGTGTTTCCTAGCACACATGTCAAGGTTAAGTTTCATGTTTTGTTTCTTTCCTTTCATCACATGTATGGTGTCTCTTTTGGTCAACTTTGTTGGCGGTCTGTAGGAAAAATGGACAAAGGGTCTGCTTCTGATATAATTTTGATTTTTTATGAGGGAATGGTCGTGTATGCTTCACGAAGTGGTGCCAACATTAGGGTTAAACTCATTTGGAATAACGCTAGGGTAAGCACTAAATCCCTTATTTAAGTTGTGGTTGTAGTGATATTGTAAATATTAAAATCCTTTAGTTTAAACTTAAATCGCAATAGTTTCACATTTCTTGATATTTTAATTGTGTAGTGTCCATGTCAGCCAGAAGGTATTGAATGCGGGTACTATGTGATGAAGTTCATGAAGGAGATAGCTTACGAAGGAGTTGAAATACTTTACAATGATAATGTAAGTTTAGGCATATTTTAGTCTATATATTAGAGAAATATGTACTTATATATCCAAACAAATGCTTAAACTCATATATTAGGATTAAATTCTTATTTAAGATTTATTTTATTTAATTGTTGTCTCAGGTTGGGAAAAGAGTAGAGGAATACTTGGCTGCGGATATGGATGGCATTCGCGAAGATTGATCGACTTATGCGGTTACCTCTATTTTTAAGTGACAAATCGTATTTTAGGTGTTGACGATGTATTGATAAACAATTATTTTTTTTTTTGTTAACGTTAAAATGTTTGTAGTATACTTGATAAATGATTATGTAATGGATTTTTATGGTATATATATGTGTGTATTTGTTTTATAAAAATATTTATTGTTTTTGTTATTATACATGTATCCAGGGCAAATTAGTAATTCTATAAAAAAAATTAAATAAATAAAAGCATGACACGCATAAATGAGTGTCATACGTATGTGTCATAAATGCTTATCATGAACGTGTGTTATTAAAATGTGTCATAAAACAAGTGTCATGAATGTGTGTCATTAAAATGTGTCATAAAATGAGTATCATGAATGTGTGTCATTAAAAGGTGTCATAAAATAAGTGTTATGAATGTGTGTCATAAATAGTCATAAAAACATGACACACAAATGCATGTTATGTTAATTTTATGACCCCTTATGACACACAATGTGCGTCAAGAAATGTGTATTTTCTAGTAGTGTACTAAAACAATACATACATAAAAGTAACACTTTTGAATTATATTAGCAAATGAAAATTAATCAAGATAATTGATTTCGGCACTTTTCTTATTCAACACATTGAAAACAAAAGAAAGATACAAATAAAGAATTAACTATTTGTTAGCATATTTTTAGGGAATTCGGATATTATTAGGATATTATTTTATCATTTCTCTATAATTGGATGGTGGCATAAATGATACGTGACACTTTTTAAATGGTTCTTACAGTTTGTATGCAAAATGTGGTTTGTATTTGGTTCTACCCCTTACACTTGTTATACCATGTGCTATAACAAAATATTAATTCTTGGTCTAATATGAATACTCTCGCAAGCTAAGCACGAGAGAGATTCAAACTATATTACACATTCTTGGTCTAATAAAGTTTTGTTTTTATAGGATTGGATTTTCTATTTAAAAGAGAGTTGCGGCATAGTTTTTTTTTTTTTTTTACCGTTTCCCTGTCGTAAATTTTCCTATAATATTACCGAGTATATCTATATTTGAATTCAATAATTAAATATGTGATTCTTTACACAAGTGAATTCAAAGATGACACCAATGATTGGATCAAACAATTAAACTTATGTGGAAGAACAAAAGTTGATTCGACACACAACCAACAAACTTCGATGTACGACTGTTTTTTCTCAAAGTTCCAAGAGCATTTTTTTTCTTTCAACCTTTTTTTCCTTACGAAGGGGATTATAAGTTAAAAACAAGCAATCAAATCCTTACATTATAAACTAGTTAGACGTACACCAAACCTATATAAATTTTAACCCAATTCAAAATACGTACTTTTAATCTTATCTAAACATAAAATAAATAATAATTATTTAACTATTATCTAAATAAACTAGTGGGTACGTTTTAGTCAACCACAATCACGAAGAATTGGGTCAATATTCTTGACTTTG
Organism: Helianthus annuus; assembly: GCF_002127325.2. Lineage (NCBI taxonomy): Eukaryota > Viridiplantae > Streptophyta > Magnoliopsida > Asterales > Asteraceae > Helianthus > Helianthus annuus. The sequence continues at coordinate 172,202,810 of NC_035434.2, read as the reverse complement.
TAGCCATTTTAACACTCACGTCGTAGCTTTGAAAATTTACATAACTAGTTTTTTTACTATTGTCGCGTTGCGACGAACGTCTTTTGTTGTTTAGTCTGTGTTTACATGTGTTTTGAAATTACTACAAACGCGTTACGCACAGAAACCGTTAACAAGAATAAAAAAAAATATAGGAAAAAACACTAAAAGATAACCAAAAGAAAATCAACCAAAAAGTTGTATGGTAATAACGTTGTTCGTATGAAACCTGTGGTCATAGATGAGCAAATGATACTAGGTATCGGTACCGAATTTCCTGAACCAAAAGATCTTAAGTACCAATTCGGTACGACTTTTGGCGTTCCTGGTACCGGTTCGCTACCGTTTTTTACCTTCATATACCGGTACCATAACTGGTACTTGCGGTACCAGTACCAATTCAGTATTGGTTGACACCGAGCTTATTCCTACCCCTGAAACTAAAAAAAGAAATCATTAAAAGTTGAAGAAAATCAACAAAAGGCTGGTGTCGGTTTTTACCTTCATGTACCAATAACCGTATTGATATTTTCGATACCAGTACCAGTTGACAGAAATTTAGCTAACTTAAAAAGTGAAGATAATAAAAAAAAACTGTGTATTATTATAGTAGTTACTGTTTAAATTATTATAATATTACTTATTATTATTATTATTATATTATTATTAATACTGTTCAAAGCATTTACTTTTTAATATATACTAGTCAATTTCCGCCCGCGCTTTGCGGCGGGATTTCCGTCGTTATCTGTTTGGTTCTTTACAATACCGGTACTCGCTACAGTAATCGAAAGAGAAAACCTTACATCCATCGAAAACAATTAAAAGGAATACGTGTTGTTCAGTTGATATCGGTTTAGTTGGTTTGCATTCTATGTTAATTTTTTCAACATTGCGATGTAAAATTTATTGCAAATGAATATTGTTCCAATATCATACTAAACCTAATTGAAACTGACTGAACAACATCTATGTTGGTACCGGTTTTATTTTTATTGTTTTTGTTTTCAATAAAGTACTGACATCATATTGCTATAGTGAACCGAAATGAAACCAAACGAACAACATTGGTTCAGTACCAATATTCATTTTTATTATTTTATCTTTCCATAAGCTGACACTGTATCGATATTGTACAGTACCGTACAACATCAATACCGATACTGTATTTTTTATGGTTCCCGATTTTGAAAATTATTCATTTATACAACTTCGTATCTGACTATAAGTGAATATCGTCATGACAATCTAAACCAATCGATACCATTCAAACAACATCAATGCCGCTCTATCGGTGTTCGTTTTTAGCATTTTCAGCCGATGTAAAATACGTGTTGATTTCTATACCTAGTGCATGTATTGTACTGTTGCTGTAAGCCTGTAACGAACCGTATCAATACCAATCCAATGCCTATGGAATGCTAAACAAATAAACATAGATGCGGATTTTAGTTTTATTTTTTAAAATTAACGAACGCAAATTATAACTAAAATTTCAAATTTAATAATAAATAAAATAATATTAATAAAAAAAACAACACTTAAGCTATGAGTTACTATTTATTACTAAAACTCAAACTAAATAACATAAAATATTGCTAAAAATTTAAATTATTCAAAAATTAAAAATACAACTTTAAATCATATATATTATATATGTATATATATGTATAATATAATATAATCTTATATATAATAAAATCTTTACAACAGTTAGTGATTTAAAATTTTTGAATATTTGTTTTAATTTTGTAAAAGAAAATAATATATATATATGATTTTACATTATATATATATATAATTACATATATGTATGATATATTATTACTGTTATAATAATAATAATAATAATAATAATAAGGCATGAAGAGTGATTTAAAATTTTTAAATATTTGTTTTAGTTTTGTAAACAATATATATATATATATATATATATATATATATATATAATATCAATATTGTACGGCCAGTGTCAGCTCGATTCACTACTGTAGCGGCATAAAATCCGTTATTCGACAAGAAACCATAAAAAAGAGTACTTGTACTGGTACTGATGTTGCTCGGCTCGATTCGTTACGTTATGATAATGATATGATGCCAGTTCATCGAAAGTAAAAAAAACATTAAAAATAAAAATGCCTATCGTTAGAAATATTGTTTAGTCATTTCGGTTTGGTATGCTAACAGCACAGCGGCCGTTATTGATAAATTTTTTTAACATGACGTTGAAACAAATAAACACAAAACGAAAGTTGTTAGAAAAAAATCAAAATAAACGATTAATAAAATATTCTAAAAGTAGAAAAGTACATCAAAATAACACGCTACAATTCATCGACGGTTTGGTTTAATTTTATACAATATCGACACGGTATCCATTTTCAATAAAATTTATATCGCAATGTTGGCAAAAATATATTTACGGATTTAAATTTTTGAAAACTTAACGAAGCAAGTTATTAGAAAAGCATTAAATTGAATGATGAATAAAATATTTAAAAAAATAAATAAATGCTTGAAAATAGATGTAAAAAAAAAACACTTTAAAATATTAAAATGTTAGATAATTGTTCATGACCAATTGGTGGGTATTCATTCGGTATCGGTTCGATTCATTACGTTATTGGTACCATAGTGCCACTCGATATATCAAGCGAAAGATAAAACCCAAAAAATAAAGGCATGATATGACCAAAATAATATCGATACATGTTTTACATTGGTCAAAAACCATAGATACGAATATTAGTAACGGTTCTGATAATAACAATACGGAACCAATGTTGTTCGGTCAAGTTCGACAGAATACCAATGTTGTTAAAACGTTATCTTAAATGTTATATGAGAAATATTAAAGTAATAAAATAAGGAAATAATAAAATAATAAATAATAAAATAATAGAATCTTAAAATACTATTTTATTAAAAAATTATGGAGCTACTGTTTATCAACAGTTTCAAAGTATTAAATATTAAATATTAAATATTAAATATTAAATTGAATGATGTATAAAATATTTAAAAAAAAATAAATAAATGGTTGAAAATAGATGTAAAAAATAAATAAACACTTTAAAATATTAAAATGTTAGATAATTGTTCATGACCAATTGGTGGGTACTCATTTGATATCGGTTCGATTCATTACGTTATTGGTACGGTAGCTCCACTGAGTATATCAAGCGAAAGATAAAACCCAAAAAATAAAGTCATAATATGACCAAAATAATATCGATACGTGTTTTACATTGGTCAAAAACCATAGATACGAATATTAGTAACGGTTCTCATAATAACGATACCGAACCAATGTTGTTCGGTCAAGATCGACAGAACACCAATATTGCTAAAACATCATCTTAAATGTTATATGAGAAATATTAAAGAAATAAAATAAGAAAACAATAAAATAATAAATTAAAGTAATAAATAATAAAATAATAGAAACTTAAAATACTATTGTATTAAAAAATGTGAAGCTACTGTTCATCAGCAGTTTTTGTTAATATATATAATGTTTAAATTTAAATTAAATTTAAATTTAAATTATTATAATATTACTTATTATTATATTATTATTAATACTGTTTAAAGCATTTACTTTTTAATATATAGAAGAATTTTGGTAAATTTGAACAACTTACAGGATTTAATGATGGTAAAGAATGCTATACAAGATAGCGTTCGTTTCACATAATGGAATGGAATCTTAAGGCTATAGGGTGTGGGGATTATGATTGGAACATGATTTGCCACCTAGGAACATGAATGTAAGACTACACCACCCCCTTGATTGATCCACCATGGCTTGCATGGATTAAACCATGGCAACCATGGTCCTCCTTTCCATTTTTCAACAAATCATTTCCTTTTTCTTTAAACAAAGATGATAAATAAGGGGCTAGTGGTTTGGGTAATGACCACACCCTTAGGGTAGTGGTTTTGAATGATGGATTAGAGATGAGTTACATGGCACTAACATGGAGGGTCATGGTGGTCATGAGGGTCATGACTACACCCTATAGCCTAATGGAATTGGAAATGTTGATTCCACTCCTTTTTTTGTTGGTTTCAACAAGAAAATGATGGACTGTTTGTTTACAGTCTCTTAATTGTTCAAACCTCTAACTGGTTCAGCACTTAATGGTTCAGACTGTTTGTTTCACGAACAGAAGTCTGAATGGTTCAGACATTTGAATGATTAAGCATTATGAGTCTGAATGGTTAAGACCTCTAATCTGAATTGGTCAGACATTTGTATCTGAACGGTTAAGCATTATACATGCTCTTAATGATTCAGACATCCTACTAGTTCAGCACTTAATAGTCCAGACCTCTTAGTGGTTCATCACTTAACCATTCAGATGTTGCCAAACAGCCAATCGGATTTGAACGACAACATAAGAAAGAGAATCTAGATTCCAGTTCCATTAATTCCATTTCATTCTGCGAAACAAATACACCTCAATTTCTGTTTCTGCGCGAATTCCCATTCCGATTCCCTTACAATCCATGAAACGAACATTACCTAAGTTTATATGTGAAAACAAGAAATTATAGTGTTTTCTACAAAAAAAATTTTTCAAATTAAGAATATTTTTCAGTCCAATCATTAGGGCAAATTACATAAGAATAGCAGGTAGACGAGCAACAAACTGCACATCTCTTCTCAATAGAAAATCCTAATCTTATTACAAAAAGATCAGTAGTCTAAACTCCAAAATCCTTTACAAAACGCTCATTAGTCCAAATATTGTTTTAACTGATTTGATTGTATTTGGATGCCAAAACTATAACTTTCCAATATTTTTCTTAAAAAACAATCAAATATACTTTTAATTCTACATCATTTTTCGTGGCTAGTAGGGAACGCACAATTTTACACACCTGGATACCACAAGATGAAAGGCTCTTTGATAAGAATTTCCAAATATCTCACATTATATCTTATTATTTAGATCCATGATTTTGACTTTTAGATTTTAGATCAACAAAAGATCACAAAATGACAACATCAAAACCACCATGATGCACTTAGCCTAACTAACATAGTAAGACTATGGGGTATGCGGTGTGGGTTGGGTACAAACGCCTACGTCACCATCCTGGGTGGGCTTGGGTTTCGGCGTGGCCCCTTGGGCGGGGGTTTCAGTCCGGGCGTTGGGCGGGGCTACGAACATGACATGGCGGAACCTCGTTGACCAAAAGCACTAGCCCTTTGAAATTGGCTTTTTTCCACGCCCCACCATACCCACGCTCTAAGTGATTTATATTTTTACTTGCACTCATATTGGAGGCAAGGGTTGATATTCTAAACCTGTGTAATTTTTTTTTATTACTAGCTTTTTTCTACACTATTTTGTGAAACCTCGTTTAGTATATATGTTATTAAATATTAAAAGTTTTAATAAAATTCTGGTATAATAATGAATAGAAGGGTACTAATTTTATTTTAGATCTTAAATAATGGATTTTCTACATAAGATATCCTTTATAGAAAGTTTAATTTTTGCTGATTTTAGTAAATAATAATAATATAATAAATCAAATTAATGAGTTTTGTATAAAAAAGATAAAAATCAGACTGTGATTAGGAAAAAAAAAAAAAGAAAAAAAAAAGGCACTCATTATATTTTTGTGGTGGATTGACTATAGACTTTAGACTTGAACCCATTACATCAGATAGGAGATTGACCCATATTGACCAAGATGTATATTGTTTTCACAATTGACATCCAATTTGAGTTTGGATGCTTCGAACTTGAGTTTATATAAAGCTTGATTTGGGCATATATGTTGATATATCAGATCAACACACTTCGAAAACATTATGACAAATAATATTTGCCATAACCTTCTTTATCTTGTTTCCTTTAGTTTGTCACTTTTCTTGTTATGGCTAAGGAATACAAGTGCCACTTCCCTTGGCCACCAACTGGTGGCAGCGGGAGGAGGAGATGGGAATTATAAGTGCATCGATAAGGAGAGGCATACTCTTCTTCATTTCAAAGCACACGTTCATCAAGACTTCTATGGCCTTCTTTCTACATGGGCTACTAAAGAAGAAGCAACCAATGATTGTTGTAAATGGAGTGGAGTCACGTGCAACAACCAAACCGGTCATGTCACAAGTCTTGATTTGTTCAGTGGAGATCTTGAAGGTGAGCTTAGCCCTTCATTGCTTAACTTAAGCTACTTGAATCATCTTGACCTTTCCGGCAATCAATTTGAAGGAACCATTCCACATTTCATCGGTTCCTTGACCAAATTAAGGTACCTTGACATTTCTTGGAATGATTTTAGTGGAAGCATTCCCATTTTTGTCGGTTCCATGACTCGGTTGAGGTACCTTCGTCTTTCCGACAATCAATTTGAAGGAACCATTCCACATTTCATCGGTTCCTTGACCAAATTAAGGTACCTTGACATTTCTTGGAATTATTTTAGTGGAAACATTCCCATGTTTATCAGTTCCATGACTCAGTTGAGGTACCTTCGTCTTTCGTCCAATTCCTTTAATGGAACCATTCCCTTGTTTATTGGTTCCATGACTCAATTAAGGCATCTTGACCTGTCGGACAATTATTTTCATGGAACCATTCCCTTGTTCATTGGTTCCATGATTCAATTAAGGCACCTTGACCTTTCGTACAATTTTTTTAATGGGACCGTCCCTCTAGAATTTGGAAACATGACCAACTTGCAAAATCTTTATCTTGGATACCTTGGAGGATGTGCAATTAAAAGCTTAGATTGGTTGTCTCGTCTGCCACAATTAGGGAAACTTGATATGTCAGGTATTTCCCTAGCCAAAGAAAATCACTGGGTAAATGTGATTTTGAGCCTTCATAACTTGTCGTATTTAAAATTAAGGGGATGTGGTCTTTCACATGTCATGCGTCCATTTTATTCATCTGTAAACTCTTCTTCATCATCTATTGTTAGTCTGCATATTGGGAACAACAATCTTAACTCATCCTTGTATCATTGGTTGTTCGAGTTAACTAGCAATAGACTTTTAAATCTTGATCTCTCTCGCAACAAGTTAGATGGGATTCCTAGATATCTTGGAAATCTTTGTAGTTTGACATCTTTAGATTTTAGAAACAACCATATAGCTTTCAAATTTCCTGATTTTCTATACAACTTGTCTGGATGCACATCGGTTACATTACAACAGTTGTATGTTGGCGGTAACCAATTCACAGGGTCATTGCCTGACGATATTCAAAACTTTCCATCACTGGTGTCATTAGACCTTTCTAATAACCAGCTAAACGAAACTATAAGCGAAAAAGTGTGGGAACTACCCAAACTTCAATATCTAGACTTTTCTTCCAATTTTCTTAGATGTGTCATCTCTGAAAACATCGAAAAGTCAAAGATTATGAGTTTACGATTTTCAAACAACTCTCTTGAAGGGTATCCTTCTGATGATTATATGTCAAACCTTTCTTATATAGAGTCCGTTTATCTAAGCTCTTGCAAGCTTGGGCCTAAGTTCCCCAAATGGATTCCGAAATTAAAAAAACTTTCATATCTTGATATTTCCAATACGAGCATTTCAGACACAATTCCTCAAGAGTTTTGGAACATGAGGCCTTCTCATTTGAGGTATTTTGATATCTCTTCAAACAATATTACTGGGAAAGTAACAAATTTGTTATCAAATTTTGATTCTGAACCTGTAGGAATAAATTTGAGTTCCAATAACTTTTATGGTCCTATAGGAAATGTTCCTTCCACTTTGACGACGCTGGACCTTTCGAAAAACAAATTCTATGGAGAAATCTCCTTTTTGTGCCAGATTGTTGATGGATATTTATCCTTCCTTGATCTCTCACAGAACTCATTCATAGGCAAAATTCCAGACTGTTTGTGGCATTTCACATACAGTTCTTAATCTAGGACAAAATAATCTGTTTGGAAGGCTCCCATCTTCAATCGAGTATTTGATCAATCTTGAGGTTTTGTATTTATACAACAACAATTTCTCAGGAGAACTGCCTTTATCCTTAAGGAATTGCACCAAGTTAAGCTTTTTGGAATTGAGAGGCAACAAGTTTTCTGGTTGTGTGCCTAGTTGGATAGGGGAAAAGTTATCAATGATGTATCTTCTTAGCCTAACATCAAATAACTTCTTTGGAACCATTCCTGTACAATTATGTCAGTTGGTAAATCTACAAATTCTAGAGTTGTCAATGAACAACCTTTACGGAACCATCCCCCCCATGCCTCGGTGGTCTCAGTACCATGATTCAAGAGGAATTCTCATTTCAACCGAATGTGCACTATGTTAACAGTAGCAAGGTTACGAGTGAGTATATTGACTATGCGATCATCAATTGGCAAGGAATTGTACGTGAATTTCGCAGCACTCTAGGATTGGTGAAGAGTATTGATTTATCTAGCAACAATCTAACAGGAAGCATCCCATGTGAACTAGCTGATCTCCATGGATTGATTGCATTGAACTTGTCAATGAATGCTCTCCGTGGAGAGATTCCACCGAAAATCGGTTTGATGAAAAATCTTCTACAACTGGATCTATCTAGAAACAATCTTTCGGGACAGATACCAACAAGCATGTCTCAGATGACTTCAATAGATTATTTGGATGTTTCGTATAACAATTTATCAGGAAGAATTCCATCTAGCACTCAACTCCAATCCTTTGAACCTTCAAAGTACACCGGAAATGGACTATGTGGACCTCCCCTTACCAAATATTGCCCCGGAGATGAAGAGAAAGAGATACCCCATGTCGTTGGTCAAACTGAAGGCGGTGGTGAAGGAATGAATGAACTTGAGATATGGTTTTATATAGGAGGTGCTACTGGCTTTGCGACTGGATTTTGGATAGTATGTGGCGCTTTACTTGTCAATCGTCATGGGAGGAATGCTTTTTTTCACTTTTTTGACAGTTTGAAAGATTGGGTTTATGTAAAGGCGATGGTGTTCATTGCAAAATGGCAACAAGTTGCACATGCGTAGTGTAGTACTATACATTTCATGTTTCTTCTTTATATCCCGAGTTTAATACTTTTTATGTTGTTTCTTCTTTATATCCCACGTTTCCTACTTTTTATGTTGGTTTAATGTACTTATCCTTGTTCCTACATGTTGAAAATTAAATTAATCAACAATAAATTAATATTACTTTATTAATTACCGAGTTATCAGCCAAACCAGTTTGTTCCAACTTGAGCAAACTGATTAAAGAAAGGTAGAAGAAGACTGTCCCGTTGTCGGACGAATTTAAAGAACACGTAAATTAAAACCAACCTGGCGAGTGAGAACGAAGATCCTTGAACGAAATCCTTGAACTGCACGGATGATTCCTGTCCTTAAAGGATTTTACGCGCTCGTATTGCTGTGAGCTGCAGCGTAAACTCCCAGGATTTAATGCAGAACTGATCTGGTATTCCAACAGCAATGGAAACCAGAAAACACAGAAGCTGGAACGAAAACAGGAACACACAAAAGAGAGAGAGCTGCGAAAATTGATGTAAATGAATGGGTAGCAGGAGGCTTTTATTTATAGGTTTGGTTATACCAGAGAGTGAGAAAAATAGGGAGTGATATACCAATCCATAACCAATTCGAAATCCTCAATATATAAATATATATCTGATACGAATTTAGTTGCTGGATGAATATCCCAAACGAATTCATGTTACTGGATATATATCTCATACGAATTCGGTTCACTAGAGATAATGAGATAACCCCCACTGGTTTCGAACTCATCTCTATCTCCCTATCTGATTCGATCCCCCACCTGACCAGACCTTAGCTAAAAATAAAAGCTCCTCAGCTCCTAGCGACGATGCGTACGTGCGAAGTGCAAAGTGCGCCTCAAACGCGCCCATTCGCGCCTCAAACGCGACCATTCGCGAGCTCGCGGCTCGGCTCGGCGCGTGTGTGGGCTTTACCCACTTCTCAACCCATTTAACACTTTGGAGGCCCATAAGGAACAATCCCTTATAAACCACTCAAAGTTCACTCCCTCTACCAATGTGGGATGGGGGAAACATACCAACTTGTATGTTTACCTCTTTAATATTTCCAACAATCCCCCACCAAGTTGGAATGTTTCCTTTCACTTAGACTAATGATGTCACTAGGTGTCACGAAGATTAAACCCAGTTTATGTTGATAAACAAGAAGAGACAGATTAGATGGTGTCCTATGGAATTAAACCATTAACCTGATAGCCCCCTTCGGTTTACCCCCACACATCACCAGCTGACTTTGCGTTCTCACTGAGCGCGAATATGGTCGTGCGCTATAAATCCTTTTCATGACCCTTTAGAAGATAAACCACTAATCTTCACTCGAGGCGGCACCACCCCTAGATCATATAGGCAAAGTTTTACATCACCCACGTTGCTTGGATGCCTCCAAAACTTTGTTAAGAGCATAAGCTCACCCTTGTTCTCGGCAACGACGTACTATCATACCTCACATGGATATATCAAATTTGATAGTACCTTCTATCGTTAAGTGACTTCGTTGTTACCCATTAAACTTGAGAAATAGGAGGACTAAGTTCAAGTTGGGTTTCCATCACTAACGATTCTATTGTGGTTTTAGACCCATGTCTCTCGCGGTATTCACAACTAAATCTCCTGTCAGAGGTTTAGTAAACGGATCTGCCAAGTTCTTACTTGTCTTGACATAGACAACCTTGATGGTACCACTTTCAAGCAGTTGTCTCACATAATTATGCCGAAGACCTATGTGTCTCGACCTCCCATTATACACTGCATTGTATACTTTAGATAGTGTGGCCTCACTATCACAATACATAGGAATGGACGACATTGGAACATCCCACAGACGGATGTCAGTAAGTAGATCTCTAATCCACTCTGCTTCCTTACTAGCCGCAGCTAGCGCTATGAGCTCAGCTTCCATAGTTGAGTGGGCAATACACGTCTGTTTCTTGCTTGCCCAAGAAATTGCTCCTCCTGCTAGAGTGTAAATCCACCCACTTGTAGATTTTGAATCATTGGAGCGATCAATCCAGCTTGCATCAGAATAACCTTCAAGTATTCTGGAAGAAGACGTGTATGTCAGTTCTAAGTTACTGGTCCTTTTCAGGTATCCAAGTACTCTGCCCACTGCCTTCCAGTGTTCTGTCCCTGGATTAACAGTATACTGACTCAGTTTGCTTACAGCAAAAGCAATGTCGGGGCGAGTGCAATGCGTTGCATACATCATACTTCCAATAGCACTCGCATACTCCAGTTGAGCCACTGCTCTTCCAGAGTTCACATTAAGTTTCACACTTGGATCAAACGGAGTATTAAACTCTTTAATATTTAAGTGTTGAAACTTAGTCAGAATTTTCTCTATGTAATGAGATTGACTAAGAGAAATCTGACTTCCAGTTCTCTTCACCTTGATCCCAAGAATGGTATCAACTTCTCCTAGATCTTTCATCTTAAAGTTCGAGGACAAATATTTCTTAGTTTGAGAAATACCTTCAAGGTGAGTGCTAATGATCAACATATCATCAACATAGAGACAAATCACGACTATATAACCGGGTTCGCATTTAGCATAAATACATCTGTCAGCACTGTTGTGTCGAAACCCGAAAGCAGTCACAGTGGTGTCAAATCTCTCATGCCACTGTTTAGGAGCCTACTTCAAACCATACAGAGATTTAATAAGTCTACACACTTTGTTCTCTTGTCCAGGCATCACAAACCCTTCTGGTTGCTCCAAATAAATCTCTTCATTTAGATACCCATTTAGAAATGCTGTCTTTACATCCATTTGATGGATGTACAGCCCTTTCAAAGCAGACACCGCTATTAGAGTTCTAATAGAACTAATTCTAGCCACAGGTGCATAGGTATCAAAATAGTCGATTCCTTCTCTCTGCCTATACCCTTTAGCAACTAATCTTGCTTTATAGGCAGAGATGGATCCATCTGGATGATACTTCCTTTTGAAAATCCATTTGGATCCAATAGGTTTCTTTCCCTTGGGTAGATCAGCTAACTCCCAAGTTCCATTTCCCATAATGGAATCCATTTCATCATTAACTGCCTCCTTCCACAAAGGAGCATCTCTCGATGACATCGCTTCGTTGAAAGTTTTAGGATCATCATCCAAATTTACAGCAAAAATGACCTCCCTCGTCACTTTCTTTTGAGTTCCTTCAACCAGGTAAGAAAAGAAATCATCTCCATAACTTTTCTCTTTTCTAACTCTAGTACTTTTCCTTGGTTCTTCAACTATTGGTGAGGGTTGAACCCTTTTCTCAGAAGTACTAGAAGTTGTGGTACCATTTGAGTTTTCATCATCTCTAGAAAACTTGTTCTCAAAGAATTCCACATCTCTGGATTCTACAACTATACCTGATTCGTCATCCAACAATCGGTAAGATTTACTATGCGAAGCATATCCAATGAATACACTCTTGAAAGCTCGTTCTCCCAGTTTGAGTGTCTTTGGATCAGGTACGCGATAGTAAGCAAGACAACCCCAAACCCTCAGATGCTCTAGGTTTGGTTTTCTTCCTTTCCACAACTCATATGGACTCGTAGGTATCACACGACTAGTGATCCTATTATGAACATAACATGCGGTTAACACAGCTTCCCCCCACATATTACGAGGTAGACCCGATTGGTTTAACATATAGTTAGCCATCTCTACCAAGGTTCGGTTCTTTCTCTCAGCCAAACCATTTTGTTGGGGAGTATAAGGTGCAGTTCTCTCATGTATGATGCCTTCTTCTTCGCAGAATGCATCAAACTTTCGGTTAAAGTATTCTCCGCCTCTGTCCGAGTGAAGAATTTTAATGCGTTTCTCCTTTTGTTTTTCAACCTCAGCCTTATATATTTTAAATGCCTCAAAAGCTTCGTCTTTTGAATGCAACAAATAAACATATAAGTATCGGCTCGAGTCATCGCAGAAAGTGATAAAGTATCTCTTACCCCCACGAGTAAGAACTCCATTCAGTTCACAAATATCCGAATGAATTGGTTCTAGTAGTGATGTATTGCGTTTATGAACACTTGGAAAAGGTTTCTTTGTGAATTTTGATTTAACACAAGTTTCGCATTTTTCAAAGTCTTTATCCTTTAATTTTAATAAACCTTTAGTTTGCATTTTTTCAATGTTTTTAATATTTGTATGAGCTAAACGTTTATGCCATAAAGAAATTGAACAAGCGATATAATCAGAAGACATAATTTCATTCAAATCAAAACCAATTGCATTACATTCACCAATACTAGAACTAACACTACCACCACTATCACTATCACTTTCATTCCCAAACCCGTCAATCACCGAAACGCCCCCTTGATCCGAATCTTCTTCTTCATCAATCCCATCTTCAGCTAAGTCAAGACGATACATTCCACCCGTGTTCTTTGCTTGACCCACATAGATGTCATTTAGAGAAAACTTCACACGGAGATTCTTGATAACCAGCTTGTAACCATTCCGATCAAACTTATCAGCATAAACAAGACCCTTGGTGATACCAGGAACATGCAACACGTCCTGAAGAGTAACCACTTGACCATCTCTAAAGTTTAGCCGCACTGTGCCTTTACCACGAACCTCTACACGATGTCCATCAGCACATACCACCACTGTTCCTTGAGGAACAGGAGCATAAGTAAGAAACGAGCCACGATTCCCACAAACATGAACAGTGGCTCCAGAATCCAAAAACCATCCTCTACATGCCACAATGCGTGTATATTGAGAAAGCATGTTGACTTCACCAAGACCCACGTTGGCCACTAGATTGGTAACTTTCTCAACATCAACAGCACTTGTAGAACCAACCGTAGATCCAGATTTCCTCTGAGAGCACTCTCGTGCATAATGCCCTATTTCTCCACAAACATGACATTTACCATACCTCTTTGGTTGATGGTTGTTAGTGTGTTGTGACTTCTTGAATTCTTTTTTCTTTGGTGCTGTAAACTTCTTATTCTTTGATGATGCCCCTTTTCCCTTTTGACCAGATCCTCCAGCAACATGATTCACACTCGATCCGACTTTACCTCTTTTGTCCCTGTTGCGCGTTTCCTCCTCAATTCGAAGGTGCTTCAACAGTTCATCCAAAGAGTAGTCCTCAGACTTGTGCATCATTCTCTTTGAGAAATCTTTCCAATTAGGAGGCAATTTTGCAATAATGACTCCTACTTGAAATATTTCTGGCAGCGGAATAGAAAGTGCGGTCAATTTGTTAACAAGAACTTGGAGTTCATGCACTTGCTCCAGGATTGACTTGTCATCGACCATTTGGAAGTCTAAGTACTTGGAAATAAGGTATTTGTTAGTACCTTCTTCATGAGCCTTGTACTTATCTTCCAAAGCTTTCCACAATTCTCTAGCACTTTTTACCGGCGCGTATAAGTCATAGAGACGATCCGAAAGAGAGTTTTTTATGTGGCCCAGGCAAAGATCTTCAGCTTCCTTACGGACAAGTCTTTGCTTTGCCAAATCTGCATCTGGGAGCTCTCCTGCCTCACGAGGAGGGTCATCAGGAATTGCGGGCAAGTCAGGATCAAGGATATAGTAGAGTTTCAGCACAACTAGCATGAACTTAACCTTGTCCGCCCAGCGGGTATAGTTCTGACCATCGAATCTGTCCAACTTGACAAACTCTTGATTCATGAATCTCAGATTGGCTGTTGGTAGTTCAGAGTCCATTAATTCTGTTGATTAAACGCAAAATAAAATCCTTTAAGATTGTTGAAAATTAAATTAATCAACAATAAATTAATATTACTTTATTAATTACCGAGTTATCAGCCAAACCAGTTTGTTCCAACTTGAGCAAACTGATTAAAGAAAGGTAGAAGAAGACTGTCCCGTTGTCGGACGAATTTAAAGAACACGTAAATTAAAACCAACCTGGCGAGTGAGAACGAAGATCCTTGAACGAAATCCTTGAACTGCACGGATGATTCCTGTCCTTAAAGGATTTTACGCGCTCGTATTGCTGTGAGCTGCAGCGTAAACTCCCAGGATTTAATGCAGAACTGATCTGGTATTCCAACAGCAATGGAAACCAGAAAACACAGAAGCTGGAACGAAAACAGGAACACACAAAAGAGAGAGAGAGCTGCGAAAATTGATGTAAATGAATGGGTAGCAGGAGGCTTTTATTTATAGGTTTGGTTATACCAGAGAGTGAGAAAAATAGGGAGTGATATACCAATCCATAACCAATTCGAAATCCTCAATATATAAATATATATCTGATACGAATTTAGTTGCTGGATGAATATCCCAAACGAATTCATGTTACTGGATATATATCTCATACGAATTCGGTTCACTAGAGATAATGAGATAACCCCCACTGGTTTCGAACTCATCTCTATCTCCCTATCTGATTCGGTCCCCCACCTGACCAGACCTTAGCTAAAAATAAAAGCTCCTCAGCTCCTAGCGACGATGCGTACGTGCAAAGTGCAAAGTGCAAAGTGCGCCTCAAACGCAACCATTCGCGAGCTCGAGGCTCGGCGCGCATGTGGGCTTTACCCACTTCTCAACCCATATAACACTTTGGAGGCCCATAAGGAACAATCCCTTATAAACCACTCAAAGTTCACTCCCTCCACCAATGTGGGATGGAGGAAACATACCAACTTGTATGTTTACCTCTTTAATATTTCCAACACTACATTGGTGTATGAGACAGAGATATAATGATAAGGTCATGCTTTACTTGTATTTGGCACAGTTTTAAGACCCCAATATCAATAAAATTGCCACCAACACCACGGGTGGCCATTTCCCATGTGTTGTGAAATAAGGGATATTGAACAAAAATCCATCGCGTAATTTCATATAAAAAAATAAGCATGTTACTATCAACTGTAATGACTGTGTTCTTTGCAAATCGAGTACAATTTGCATGTTACTCTCAACTAATAAGCTCAAACCCAAACCAAAACCAGTGTTAAAATACTTGTTGAGCTTTAGAAGCAGTCTAATTTGGATCAACTACATTTGGAACACATTTCATATGCTTCATTTTTTATTGAATATATCTTGCACAGCCTATGTAGAACATATGTTCGGAAACAGGGCCTCGGCAGCAGGAATCAGAAGTGATTATTTGTTGGATGATTGGATATTTGGCTGAAATTTCTTAGACCATGTGTAGTGGTTAAACAAAATAATGCCGTCACCATGGGGCATTATTCGACACGTGGCAGTCCAGTCAGCATGGGGCGTTATTGCAAAAGTGGCGTAGTGAGAATAATGCCTGATAATGCCCCTTCCAATCATTAAACAAAAAAAAAAAAGCAAACTATTTTCTCATTGGTGGGTCAAACCCAGTCAACCATTCCACAAACCATGTTAGGCGTTTTATATATAATGCCCCACCAATTTTTTTTTCAAAAATAATGCCCTATGTAATGGAGAAGAGGGCGTTTTTTTTTTGCCCTATAATGCCCCACTACACATGTCTTAAGACTGGTACGAGCTACAAGTTAATCGATATGAAGTTCACGTTTCATGTATTAATGGTCATAAAGTCTGAGTACATATATCCAAAATCTTGTAAATCTTCCAAGATTTAACTAAATAAAACTAAATACGTATCCATGGAAGGTTTAGAACGATCCGTTTTGACCATAACATGTTTCAAGCATTTCTATCTTCTTAATGTGTATAAGATGAAAATACTATTTATGTATATTTATTCTCTGATCTAATGGTGTTACGAACGGGTACACGTGGTAAATTTTTCTAAAAGAATGTTACCGTTCAAAAAAAAAAAAAAGTATAGAGGTCATACGGGTCAAAGGGGTAAATAATAATAATAATAATAATAATAATAATAATAATAATAATAATAATAATAATAATAATAATAATAATAATAATAATAATAATAATAATAATAATAATCCTTGTTTACAATTAAGGATAGAGGTGAGATATGGGTCAAACGGGTGGAAAGTCATCCAAATGGTTATTTTCAGGACATAAAACACCCTTAAACAGTTCTTCAATTAGATTACATTGAAATAAATAATTTATTATTATTATATATATATATATATATATCAAATGCTATAGCATATTTGCATCAGTAATTTTTACTTTGTCCTTTTCCTTCGTATTTCTTTTAATTTGTTTTTTGTTTTTCATTTTTTTTGATTATTCATCGGACTTTTATATTTTAAATAACTTAGGTTCGTTTACTTTATAATACAGGTAACGAAATGAACCGCGCCGATACCAACCAAACAACGTAAGTATATTGTACAGGTAATGAAATGAACAGCGCTGATACCGATCAAACAACGTAGGTACCAGTATTTGGTTTTTATTATTTTCGATGATATCCTTTGGGTATTATTTTCGATACCGATCGAACACGTGTCGATATCATTTTGGTCATATAATAACTTTATTTTTTTGTCTCTCTTTTGGTTGTTACAGCGACTGCTGATATCGTAACAAATCGAATAAATACCGATTGGATTCACACCCTTCACGTTATCATCGCGTCTATGTTTCTAATTAAAATTTGTTAAAAGTCAGGTCGCCCCGCCACGGAGTGCGGGTGCAACCAACTAGTTTAAATCAATTTTGACACTATGTTATTATACATCATTATAGTTTTTTTCTTATAAAAAAGTGTTTTGAGCAAACCCAAACCCGACCTGATCGAAGCCAACACTATAGGGTTTGATTCCCTACCCAAACCCATCCATTTTACCACCTTTAGAGTAATTGCACCAGATGTAATGTTTTTAACTTTTTAGTAACAGTTATGGATTGTTTGTTTGGCACCTAATGAGCTACTATATTTCACAACCATTATAAAATAGTCATGGATTGTTTCTTCCTTTTGTTTACTAGTTAAATAAAGTAATATTTTTTGGAGTAAACTTCCGTTTTGCTCCTGTGGTTTGGTCATTTTAACGGTTTTGCTCCAATAGTTTAAAAATAGCCATTTTCCTCCCTGATCTTTCGAGTTTGTCGCCAGTTTGCTCCCTAATCTTTCGAGTTTGTCGCCAGTTTCCTCCCTGATGGAGTTAGAGGCTGGGAGCAAAATGAAGATAAGTTGGAAAAATCAGGGAGGAAAATGGCTATTTTTAAACTATTGGAGCAAAACCGTTAAAATGACCAAACCACAGGGAGCAAAACGGAAGTTTACTCTATTTTTTGTCTTCGCCGAATAAAATTCCTGAGTCCAACACTGATGCAAAAGTCGAGTTACCCGTATTGATGCGGATGCCACAATAAAACATTTTCTTATTATAATGTCATCAAAATGAAGTTCAAGTTCACATAGGTAAAGCCCATATTACACATCCAAAATTCTTGTAATTCTTCCTAGATTTACACACAACCATAAACTGCTGACAAAATTTGAATTGATGGATGTTCTAAACTCAGTGAACAATACAAATAAATTGCTGATTTTTCTATCTTCTTAACGCGTATACGATGACGTGAAGTCTAAAAAATAAAGGCAATTCACTGACTATTTAAGATTGTCTTTTCATTGGTTGTTGGAGTATACGTTTTTAGCGATATCCACAATGACCATAATACCACCACACCGCGTAACAGATTTTTTTTTCTTTTGATAATTAGAATCTTCTGTACCCTCCACAAACAGAGCCAGAAAAATACTTGAAAGAACATACCTGCATTTAACTTCACATTGTTAAATCTTTAAACTGACGGTGTTATGTCAAAATATTACACCAGATGTGACAATTCTGACCTTATTATGAACGGGTCGATTCAAATTATGTTTTATCTATGATGGGTAAAACGGATAAGACTTTATAAGTTTTAAATCATTTTTATATTACTATCGAAATAATATAACTTTTATAAATCATTTTTATACCAAATACTTAGAGTAGCTTTTAACCAGTTTGAACCGTTTGACCCGCTACAGATAATCATAAGTCATTAGGGCTGTATACGAACCGAACGTTCAGCGAACAGTTCGTGAACCGTTCGGCGGGAAGTTCGTTTACGTTCGTTCGTTTGATAAACGAACGAACATGAACAGGAAATTTCGTTCGCTTAGTTAAATGAACGAACATGAACAGAGGCCCCGTTCGTTCAATTGTGTTCGTGAACGTTCGGTAAGATGTTCGTGAAAGTATTCGTGAACATTCATTCATTTATGTTCATTCATGTTGATTTGTTGCTGTTTTAATTAAAAATCATTGTACTTTCATATACTTTATCTAAACTTTTTATATTATATTATTTTTATTTATTTTATTACCCTAACAATTAAACTAGGAAGCCCTATTTTTCCACCTTGTTTATACATTGTTCCCATTTTTTTCTCATTATTCACATTGACGAATATAATCGACCTCCGTTCCAGCGTTGCTCTCTCAGTCATCCACATTTAGCCTTCGTCGTGTTCGCCAAATTTATGTGTTCGCGAACTGTCCGTGAACATGCTCATGTCCTTAATGAACGAACACGAACATAAAATCTCGTTCGGTAAGTGTTCATGAACCGTTCGTGAACACGTTTATTTCCTTAGCGAACGAACACGAACAATCTTGTTCGTGTTCATTCGGTTCGTTTACAGCCCTAATCATAACCCAAATCAAGCACATGGGTCGAAATCGCAAAAAATAAATATTAACTAGACTCAGTTACGATATTATAACCTTACAAAATGTATATAGAAAGATCAAACACTAGTTCGAGAAGCTTACTCCGAATTCAAGTTAAGTAGGAAGAAGCGGCCTTCTTTCATCAGATTCTACACGATGACTAGCCTGTAAACGAATCATACACGTCAAAGAAATGAGTGTTAATTATTGAAATTTGAGACAGTCACTTTAGAGAATTTAAAAGTTATGCACCAAACATTACACCAAATTTATTTCAACTCAAATATAAAGTAGGCACAATATTTCTATATTTATTACACTAGGTAACTTTGACTTTATAATCAAATTATTAATGTGTTGACACTTAAAATATAAATTTAAAAGGAACTAGTTTTACATTAGTTCTATAATATTATTAAGAACATCGGATTTAAATAATCTCAACTATTACCTATTGGCCAGTAACAGTCCCAAGTAACTAAACATTTTGTGACAGTCCCAACTTTTAACCTAATTTTCTTCCAACGGGCTTTTTCTAACTGAGGTCTAACCCGTTAGTTTTTTGCTGATGTGGACTTCTTATGTAGCAAAAAAGTCAAAGATTTGCTGACATGGACTGCTTATGTGGCAAAGTTATGATGACAAGCAGTCCACGTCAGCAAAAACTAACTGGGTTAGACCTCAGTTAGAAAAAGCCTATGGGGAGTAAATAGGTTAAAAGTTGGGACTATCACAAAACATCTCGTTAGTTGGGATTGTTGCCGGCCAGTAGGTAATAGTTAGGATTATTTAAATCCAATATTCCTATCATTATTTAGTTAACTTTTTTAGTAACAAATATACAAGTATAATAAAATATCTCTTACAAACCATTCGAATATGGTACTCATTTTTAAAATTCGTCACTCATTTTTAAAAGTCGTCACAAATGTGTACCTCTTCATTTGCCCCTGCTGCTATATTTACGAATGTGTCCCTATGATTGCTCTGAACTTGCTCCAACTCCAATACCCCATTTTCTTCTTCCTTAACTTTTGCAAGAGGCGAAAAAAACTATAAAAAAATGAAACAAGGGGTAAATTAGTAAATTCGTAAAATCACATTACAAGTAGGATGTACGGAGAGAGCAAACACTTGAGATGCCATACCTGATGCATTGAGATGAAAACAATGGATATTCCGAGCATAAAATTTATAGTCAGTTTGTGACCAAACAAAGCCGCAGACGCGAAGCCTGTGAAGATTGTAGCGACTGTTGAAGAATACTTTTTCAAAATCGTATCTGCATACCAAAAACCGAATTTTAGAATATGGGTATATACTCTAAAAGAAGTTGTTCAATAATAGACGGTGAAGATGCATTTAGTAGTCTTACCAGCATATTTGAAGAAAAACGAAGATAAAATTCCTTGAGCTGCATTATTTATAATTAAAAGCATTGTAGCTTTTGAGTGTCCTTGCAAAATATCAAAGCTTTCGGGTCCTGGAAAACATAAGCATGCAAAGTTCAGATTCTTACTGTAGATGGTTAACACTTAATGATAAATAATGTGCATATCAAAGAGTAAATATTTTGGCTACATTGAAGATTTCTGGGTCAACCCGACCCATACAAAAAGTGCCCCACATATAGCATTAATCATCAAGTTACAACATATACTTCTAGCCAGATACGGGGTTCGTAAGTGCCACCAATATTATAAAAGAAAGACATTATAGTATTATACATGATTTTAGTTATTGTGATACATAAAATAAGTAGAGTAAAATGCCATTTTCGTCCCCTGAGGTTTGGCCAGTTTTGCAACTTTCGTCCAAAGGTTTGTTTATCGCATCCGGATCCAAAAGGTTTGAAATTTTGCCATTTTCATCCGACCCGTTAACTCCATCCACTTTTTAACGTTAAGTCAGGGATTTTTTTCGTCTTTTTACTTATTTTTTTGTTTATATGTCATATAATATCTTTGAATGAACAGAGGTGGATCTTTTTTTCTTTTAGTGTTTTTTAGTTTAATAAAAAATGTCTAAAAAGACTGTAATACGTCTGACTTAACGGAGAAAATGGATGGAGTTAACAAATCGGAAGAATATGGCAAGATTTTTAACCTTTGGGAGCCAAATGCGAAAAAAACAAACTTTTGGACGAAAGTCGCAAAATTGGCCAAACCTCATAGACGAAATGGCATTTTACTCGATAAGTAATACTGCAAAGTCATAAACTATCTGTCTTATTTGATTGAAAAGAAATTCGGTAGACTGTATATCCGGGACAGTTGGTACCTTTGATAATGACGGTTACAATGATCCCCAAGAAGTTGAATATAGCACCATATCCATACAAAAATAAATTCTGCGAATTTGACATTGTGAAATTTTCAGATCAACCACACTGTTATTCTTGAGTTGATAAACAGTTTTGTACACTAAAACCATTATATGTTATTCTCAAGTAAGAAGATAGATGAAAAGGTAATTCATGGATGCAAATATGCAATGTATAATGATCACCTGCATGTAAATGCTTGTATCGTATTGGCTTTTCAATGCATATTCATTAAAAACTGATGCCATAGATGGCACAGTAACCTGTAGATTCCAATTTTCAAGTTAGTTGAATTATACGAACTATATTGAGCATTAGAGTTTTCAATGGGAAAAAGCGCATATTCTTGAAATAAAAGGTTGAACCAAATTTATTTCAATTCCAATGTATGCACCAATACATCAATTCTTTAACCACATAACTTAGATTTACACAGTAATTTGTTACGATTAAATTAAATTATTTATAATTATAATGGTATAAAACTAAAGTGATTTAATATTATACTTACTTGCCTATTTTAAAAATGCATTGTTAATTGCCCGGATGGTCCCAGTGGTTTCACGTTTTTTCATGTTTAGTCCCCACATTTCGGAAATAGCAGGTATGCTCCCTATGGTTTGTCATTTTGTTACTCGGATAGTCCCCTGACATTTACTCAGGGGACTATCCGAGTAACAAAATGCAAACCATAGGGAGCATACCTGCTATTTCCAAACTAACTGACATCTACTCAGGGGACTATCCGGGTAACAAATTAACAAACCATAGGGAGCATACCTGCTATTTTCAAAAGGTGAGGACTAAACGTGAAAAAACGTGAAACCACAGGGACCATCCGGGCGATTAACTCTTAATAAAATTAACAGATGAGAGAAAAAAAATCAGTATACTACTCGTTTTGAAGGTCTCAATGAGAGTGTTCCGATAATATATTTTTTATTAATTCTTACTTTTTAATGTTGAATATTCAATCATTTTGTGTGATAGATAATTTTACACCAAAACTACACTATTTTGGTGCATTGGTTGGAGAGGGTTCACACCATAATTAGAGGTGTACAACCCGGTTTTTTTACAAACTAAGCCGGTTTTTCATGTTGTAAACAAACCAGTTTTTTTTTTCAAACCGGTACGGTTTTAAAACCGGTTTTTAAGGTTCAAACCCCAAACTGGTTAAACCGATTCGCTTCAGTTTATAAACCGGTTTGGGACAAAAAGAAACGTTTTTTCTTACCACCAGTTCAGTTTATAAACCGGTTTCAAAGTATGGGAATACAAACCAGTCTAGAAACCGCCAAAACGAATCGGGTTGAAACCGATTTTTCGAAAACTGTTCTGGTCTTTTTATCGGTTTTTTTGCCCACCTCTAACCATAACGATGTTTTGGTGCATACATTGGAGTGGTCTAAATGACTAATTACATCATTATCTCAGTATGTTTAGAAGTCATGTAGAAATATGTCAAAATCAGTCTACAAAGAATGCTAAACCAACTTACAAAAATAAACATGTATATATAAGCACCCATTGCAACTGGAAGCCCCATTGCAGTAGATCCCTCGGGTAACGAACGCATCTGATTTATGCTAATTCCAATAAGCAACAGAGCAAGAGCCTCCCACTGGAAAACACAAAACGATATTCGTTTGAATAACTATTGCAACACACATACAAAAGTAAATCCTGAAGAAAACCCAAAAATACTATAAAAAGAAGAACATCGTAACAGACCTGAATTATTGAAAATCGACGCTTCATTACTATCTTTAACAGAACCGCAATCACTAAGACCTGCAATTTTCAGTTAAAATTAGGGTTCAAGAAGAATAACAAACAAACAAACAGATTATTAATTATTATTATTATTAATTATTAATTTTTATAATAAAAGAGGGTGTCTTAGGAATAGTACCTAAGACACAACCTCTACTTTTTTTATTGCTTTATTTGCCAAATTTACAACAATGCCATCCAAACCATGTATTTTTTCCTTTTTGTGTATTCAACCCTTCAACTTTTAGCATTGCCACTTACACCCCCTCAGCTTTCTAAAAATTTTGTAAAATGTCATTTTGATCCCCTCGTGTTTTACGTGCTTATTGTTACGTACGTGAGTCAAATATGATACGTTTTCGTGCTTATTTTTATGTACTTTTTTGGTTGGTCTACATTTTGTTTGGAAAGAGTCGTGTCAAATATAATACGTTTTCATTAAGCGGTATAAATTCAAGTTACTTTACGTTTCGACTCCGCCGCAACGCGTGGTACCATTCTTTAACGTAAAAAACACTATTTTCTTATGAGCTAATTTTTAGGTACGTTTCGTTATAAATCCAAGTTGATTTACGTTTCGACGTAAACTTTCTCGGTAATGAGTCGGGTCAAATATAATACGTTTTCATGCTTATTTTCATGTGCGTTTTCAGTTGGTTTACTTTTTGACGTAAATTCTGTCTAAAAACGAGTCGGGTCAAATATTTAACGGTATAAGTTCAAGTTACTTTAAGTTTCGACGCTACCACAATGCGCGGCGTGTCAAAACACTAGTTTAAAATAGGGAACGTATGTGTGTGTCAAAACTATATCTTTCAGTTTTACTTCATGAAAGCAAAATAGATACGAAATTAGAAAACTAATTCTGCTGATATACAACAATAGAGAAGAGCAGGAACACACAGACTTAGAGAAAAATAGTTGATTAATAAGATGTATTGATGCAAGGATGAAAACTTAGCGTGGTGCAGCAGATAATTACCTTTAGATTGCTAAGCATCTTTACAGTTGCAGGATTAAAATAAAGCTGCAAAAAAATTGTCATTTTAGATAACAGGATCCAAGTGATATATGCAGTTTGACAGTGATCATCAGCAATATGATTGATATTAAAAGACACAACTGCTACAGAAATTATTTTGCTTTACGCATTCATGATTAAATATATATATTTTGTATTCAAGTTATTTCCACTTGGCATCACTTTGCTAATAAGTTATAATATAGCTCTACACAGCTTTTGCTAATATGTGGAAAAAATAGTATCTACTTGTGAAACAAACCAATGTTTTTTATCTTCGTTTCCTTCCTTTTGTTTTAAAATCATTTCGGTTCTTGTTGGATATGAGAATGATCAAGCCCTGGAGTATTTATTTAAATATACTTTCTAATATTTAATGAATTTTCTCGTTGAAATATGTCAAAACAACTATTGTAGCACAAGCGAAAAGCATCACTACAAAATTATAATGGAACTACATTCTAAGCTCCAATTTTCCATTATAGCCGTTCCTTCTTTATGCAATTGATAGTAAAATCAAACCTATGTTGTCAAAGACGCAAGGCGCAGGCGAGGTGCATCGGTCTCGCCCAGAGCCTAGGCGCAAGGCGCAAAAAAAGCGTGGGCTTTTTTAAGAAAAGCGCACATAGAGAAAAAAAAATATAAAAAATATGTTATGCTTTGATAATAAATAAGATTCCACTTATAAAATTAAAAAAAAAACTATTATATATGCCATTTAAGATCATGTAGCTAATAGTTTTGCACGCGTGAGGCAGTTTTGCACGCACTTGGTTTCGTTTTTAATGGTCATTTGTGCTGTTTTACCTTTTTCCCTGCGCCTCAACAACGTTTTTTTGCGCCTAGGCGTGCGCTTTTTGCGCCTCAGCACCGTTTTTTCAAAAAAATCCCATTTTTGCGCCTAGGCTACCACCAGGCGCTATAGGTGCGCCTCGCTGCGCCCGGGCGCCTAGGCGCGCGCTTTTTGCGCTTTTGACAACATAGAATCAAACAGTACCATCTAAAAATTATGGTGTTTTTCAAATATAAAAACTATTATACCAGAAAGGAATTCTACATTGTAAGTACCTGCATGGTGAACTTAAGATAGTTATTAATAGCATAGAGGAATGCCGGAACAGCAAGAAGCACATTGTTGCGAGCTGCCTGCAGAAAAACATGGCAGACGTCAGTTACAACTTACAAGCTTTCTGTTTTATCAAAAATGACTTAATGCCTTAATAGGGTCTAAGATGTTAGTAATACTTGAACATGTAACAGAATCTTCAAAACTCTGTACCTGAAGCACAAAAGTGTGGTTCTTGTAACATTTGCAAGCAAGATAACTTTTTTAATAACTTAACACTAAAGTAGCGATGTGCATTATTAGGTGCTCTTTGGTCTCTAATAAAAATATTTCCATTGTTTCAGTGTGATAGGCTACTTCATTTGTTACCATTACTTTATTATAGGTTAATCATTAAGCTAAAGTAGACATTGGTAGCATCAAGAAATACTGAAATACAATGCTTAGAACCAAAAAAAAAACAAACAGCAACAGTGTTCAGTAACTGAAAACAACTACTGCATTGCTGCAACATGGTTTGTTCTAATTATGTTAAACAAAAAGAAATGCCAGACAAAATCATTTAACAAGCTAATATCATTGAAATAATAACTGGTTTCAAGTGGATCTTATAGTGACCACTGACTAATATAGTAATATCTCATTAATTATCATCTATTCCAGTGGTGTTAAATGTAGTAAAAAAGAAGATAAGGATGGTGGTCCGGCAGACAGGTAAGATGATATATTTATATATTGAATAAAGTACACGGATGGTCCCTATAGTTTATCAAAATTTTAAATTTGGTCCCTAACTTTCCAAAAGTACACGGATGGTCCCTGTGGCTTGCACTTTGTAACACATTTAGTCCCCCAGCTTTTGCCGAAAGTAGATGGATAGTCCCTGTGGTTTGCACTTTGTAACGCATTTAGTTGCTAACTTGGACCTGCTAAAACCTTTAGATTTGTTGGCTGGGGACTAAATGTGTTACGAAGTGCAAACCACATAAACCATCCGTGTACTTTTGAAAAGCTAGAGACCAAATCCAAAATTTTGGTAAACCACAGGGACCATCCATGTACTCTTATATATTATAAGAACCACATTTTCAGCCAAGTAAAAGTATAATTGCGTATGATAACAAGTATCCCCAAGCATACTAAGTCTACACACTGGTGTTTAGCCCAGCCTTTGTTGTTAAAAGAACTGTAAGCATGGCCATTATATGTTGACCCAAAACCAAGGGCGAAGGATAAGAGGGGCGGGGAGGGGGCGCCCGCCCCCCCGAATTTTTCGCTCAGTAGTGTTATATATGTAGTTTTCGTATAGAAATTTGTGGGTATATATACGTTTTCGCCCCCCCCCCCCCCCCCGACCGAAAAATTCAAGCTTCGCCACTGCCCAAAACCAAAATATGGCAACATTACCTGTACAAAACTGGAGACAGAAAGAAGTGGTTTTTCTCCAATTTTCTGATTTCTAGCCTGAAAATTTAGAAAGAATTAAGCAATTTGTAAAACCATATAATTTTAGCAAAAAATAACATAGATCATAAAAAGTTCTGCAGAAGAACTGATCAACATAAAGGACAATGTAAATCTAAAATAAGAAAACCTTACCTGTATTAGAAGCATTACAATTGCAAAGATGACCTTTGCAAATTCGGTCAGAAAGTTAACACTGACAGGGCTAAATTTGAATTTTCCATCAACCTTGGACATGTACACCAAAATTGGCTGTAAAAGAAAACGAAAATACTAAGCCACTAATAACTTATGCAGCATGAACAAATAAATAGTTTTAATTAATTTTTATGTTTTGATCAAAGTGCAGTTTGGTCCTTATGAATTCTACCAGTCTTTAAGCAGAAAGTAACAATGTAGTAACAAAATACTAAGAGTAGACACTTAAGATAGCCAATTTGAAAAGAAGTACTCAAATAGATTCTGTCGTAACTTTTTTTTTTTACTTTAGTGATCAAGATTTTGAGCCGGGGGTCTCATTGGAAGCAGCCTCTCTATTCCTACGGGGTAGAGGTAAGGCTGTCTACATCTTACCCTCCTCAGACCCTACCTTAGCTTTGCTATTGGTGGGATTTACTGAGTATGATGATGACTTTAGTGATCAAGATTCTGTTTACCACTGTTGGGGATTGGTGAATAAATAACATATAAATGCAGGGCTCACAATGTGACAAAAGTTTCTTTTAACGAAAACTACAGTGCATGAACAAAAGGTAAAGACTTCCCAAACAAACCCATACACAAAATGACAAATCTGACTCTTGTAGTCTTATTACAAATAATAAGAAAAAAAAAATCACCTGTAAGCCAACTAACATGCAGTCACCAACAACCAAGAGAACATTGAGGGCCCGTTGCTTTTTCGAAAACTTGCTCCTGTGTCGATCATAAGCCTTAGATACTGTTTTTGCATACGGATTCACCAACTTGGAATGACAGACACTGCATTCTATCATCCCTTGTTTCATTATCCAAATCCTCCCCGCCTCACTCACTTCCTCTAAATCTAAAATAACAATCCGCAACCAACACAAATCAGCATAAATTAACAACTAGATACACTAACTCAGTAAATCACACTTCATGTGCATTTACAAATCATCTAATAGATATCAATTTCATAAGTAAGTTAAGTATAGTACATGCGAAACCCTAACTCATCTTCAAAATAAACTATTAAGATCTTCCAAATCCTCCTTTCACTCACTTCCTCTAAATCTCATATCTAATACAGTAATCCACAACCAACACAAATCAGCATAAATTAACAAATAACAATCCATCACCTAAATCACCATCTACATACACTAAATCCATAGTTGTTAAAAGCCATCGCCTCTTGCGCCTAGACCCAATTTCCTAGTAAGGCGAGGCAATTACGCTTTAATTCTCCTGGCGATGGTTCATGCGCATATTCTAGCTAGATTCCTAGATTCTGGAGAGTTTCTGGCCAAATTCATTAACTGGCAAGATTCCAGCTAGATTTCTACTTTTATCTAATAAACTAGCATTTATAACTTCTGGTACTAAATAGACAATATAAAATGTTATACAATAGTTTTAGTTTTATTTTATTTGAAAATAGTATTAATTTTCTATTATATAAAAATATTTTAAGTTTTTTTGTTGTGCGCTCTTTTTTCTCAGGCCCGTGCTTTTTTTGCGCCTAGGCCACAGGCAAGACGTGTGCGCCTTGAGTGCGCCTAACGCCTTTAATAACTATGACTAAATCAGTAAATCACACGTCATATGCATTTATAAACCGTCTAACTGATAACAATTTCACAAGTGAGGAAAGTATAACATATGCTAAACCCTAATTCAATTAGATCTTAAAAATAAACGATAGATTAACCTCCTCCGGTCTCTGATCTCGTAACTTCGATATCGAAAGACCAACCTAACTCACACGATCAATGAAGTACATCTAAATCTCAAATCTATAATAGCAATTCTCAAACACAAATCAACATAATTTAACAATACATAACCTAAATTACCATCTACATACGCTAAATCAGTAAAACACACATCCTGTGCAGTTATAAACCGTCTAATCGATAACAATTTCACAAGTTTACGGAGTATAGCATATGCTAAACCCTAACTCAATAAAATCTTCAAAATAAACGATCAATTAACAATCCGAAACCTAAATTAACAACTAAATACACTGAATCAATAAACCAGTAAACCACACGACATACGCAATTACAAATCGCCTAATTGATAACAATTTCACACATAACTGAACAATAGCATAACCTAAACCCTAATTCAACCAGATCTTCAAACTGAGCGATAAATTAAGCTCATCCGATCTCAGATCTCGTAACTTCGATGTTACAAAACCGATAATTCTTCATTTCTTCACACGATCAATTATATACATCTAAAACACAAAATTAACACTAACCTGAACTATACGATCTCAAGGAAAAAATCAATTGGCGAGAGTATGAGTATGAATATGAATAATCAACGTTAGATCTGGCAGCTCCGGTGAGCGAGATTCAAGTGCAGGCGGTTGAATCTGTAGAAATAAGGCGCGAAAGAAACCCTAGAAGATACGAAGAATATGCTAATGAGAGATGATGGAGAGTTTGTTGTTGTTGTTGTTGTGGTTTGCTTTAGAATTACAACACCACGGCGGTTGACGCGTTGCTGTGATCTACGAAAAACGTTACCGACATTGCAAACGGACTTAAATGGTGGGGGTTATTGTTTGTCCGACTTGTGATGTACATGATCTTGCCTGGGGTTGATCCTTGAGCCAATTGGGTTTTACTGGTAATTTACTGTCGTGCCTATGGGCAGGTGGGTTATCGGGTTTTCCCCGGAATTGGTGGTGGACCACTCGGGTTACTCTCGGAGTACTCCGTTTGTCCAGTGGGTGTCCCGAGAATGCTCGGAATTGATTTGTTGGCCGTTCAAAAAAAATAATAATAAATAATGCCAATGACAGAAAAATTGTTTAGATAATAGTTTTAAGGAGGATGTGGTCTTGGTTCTAGTGGTATCGGGTGTTTATTTTCATCGAAGTAGTGTTGGTCAGGTTTTTTATATAGTTGTGTGTGTGTTTTGTAACATATGACGTCTTGTATATAGAGAAAAGATTAGCATGACCCATTATAACACCTTAACCAAAGCTCATATTAGTCGTGGTCAGGAGAAATCATTGGCAGTGGCAGACGCAGAAAATATTTTCGAGGGGTTTAACCAAATTTTTAAGGGGTGCGGTCAGAATTTTACCATATAAAATACACTATTTTTTTTTCAAGGGGGGCGCCCGCTCACCCAGTGCTCTACCTAGGTCCGCCCCTGATCATTGGTTCGTAAGGAATGTATCATCTCTCTTAAATTACCAAAACGTTTCAGGCACATTGTTTGTGGATCTGATGAACTCCACGGTTAAGGGTGTGCTCATGTGGGAGTATGAACCAGGATGAGTGACCTGCTCAGAAGTCTCCACCATGGCAACGTAAAACAAACATGTGAGTTCCCGGATGCATAACCCATTAGGGATAAAGCACACAGTGTAAATGAGACGAGAGGTCGGATGTTAGAGTTCACCAATATAAAAAGGATAAGTTGCTTTAGGTTAAGGAAAAGCAAAGTCGTACTTGAGTGAAACAATACAAGTCAAGCTGAATATTGTCTAAAGTTAGTCAAAAATTTAGTTTGTTTATAACTTTGTGTCAGCTTATGGGTCGGTATCTACAACTGTAATTAATTTACCTGTTTATTTCTATAGGATCATGTTCAAATAAGAACATCTTGAGTTGTGAGGAACATGAGAACTTTTACTTATCGTGCGAGTTTTGCTACCATTTGCACAAATGTAGATGAAAATGTCACAAAAAACATCTGTTAAAAAATTTGTCAAGCCGCTATTTATTCTCCATTTACATTAATGTAAAAAAAATACGGGGTACGTCATTAATTTTGTAAAACAAATTTACATCATCGTAAATGGAGAATAAATACAGATGTATTTGGGTATCTAAAAGATTACAAAGTTGAAAATATCAAAATATGGGAAAAAAGTTAATTATAGAATTAATGATCATGTATAAAATACAAGTAATTGATTGCACATTTTTATAAAGGGACTCCCTCTTTCTTCATCTTTAGGCCGGCTCAACTTATTTGAAGGCTCAAAGCAAATTAAAATTTGAGCCCCTTTCCAAATAGTTTAACACTTTTAACTGACCAACTTTATACTTTTGATTTTGATTTGACATGGAGATATAGGAAGCTATTAAGAAAACATACAACAAGGAGGAGGAACATAATTGTAGTTTGTACCTATTATTTCCCTTCTCTTGATTCTGAGTTGATTCGATGTTAATAAACACGGAACAGCCCAACATTATAGTCATTCTGTTTGAAAGATGAAGTCCAACTTTAAAAAAATAGTTTCAAACGAAACCCTCCTAAACCATCACCAAAACTATGCTACACGGACTAGAACATGAGTCTTAGGGGTGACATTTGAGATTCCTTACCAGTACAATAGAACAACATTAGCAGTAAAAATCATCAAGTTATTTATTAACTAGTTAGAATAATTGAAGTTTTGAATTGATGACTATATTATTCGAAGTTAAACACCGTAATACTTTTAGTTAAAATAATAATATTATTTATCAATGGAGAACGCAAATTATGT
Organism: Helianthus annuus; assembly: GCF_002127325.2. Taxonomy (NCBI): domain Eukaryota; kingdom Viridiplantae; phylum Streptophyta; class Magnoliopsida; order Asterales; family Asteraceae; genus Helianthus; species Helianthus annuus. The sequence goes on along the minus strand of NC_035434.2, from coordinate 172,170,821 downwards.
TACATCTCATGCCATGGTAAGAATATAGCTGAAACGCAAATCTATTATGGTTATACTCGCATAGTTTACTTGCATATGATTGAGCAAGCTGTTTGGCATTCATCCTTACTGTGATAGGTACAGATCTGATAGCCAATGTCACATAAACAACACCACTCTACATTGGAACCATTCTCTTTGCAAACGAACGAACCAAGTTTGCTTGACGAGTTCAAAACACTTGCTTCATGTCTTTGACTACTTTGGATTCTTGTGCCTACATACAATTTAAGGAATATTTATAGATTGAATTATGACAATTATGTTATCCGATTCCTATGTTTATTGTGAGAGAAGGAAAAAACATATATACATTTTACTTACAATCAATAAATGAGATGAAAACCAGATTGAAAATAGCAAAATATGCGATAGCGAGCTTCAACATCTTCGTGTATGTCTTCTTCCTTTCGTTTGGATGATAAGTAAGGTATACAAAGGTGGTTTAAGTACAAATGAGATGAAGAGAATTTATATGTTGAAAATATTGATTTTAGGGTTATTTTTGTAGTTTAAAAATTAACTATAGAGATTAATGTAATTAATGATTCTTTTGTAACTTATATTGTGATTACTAATTCATAATGTTCTTTTTATTATATTGATTTCCTGACCATATTCACTTTTATTACATGATTTAATGACATTTATGATTTTATTCACATGAATCGGTTATGATCTGATCCAGAGAATATACTTGAAAACACTTGGTTTAGTCGATCTCAAAGAAACCTAATTCTTAGAATAAGGCATTTTTAAAATCGTAATGAAACTTATATTTAAATGGAGTATATATATATTTAAAAATAAGTTGACATATATACTTTTTATTTACTTTTTAAATTGTTTAGTTGCGACATGTGTACTAGCTATATTTTCATAACCGTATCAAATTTCCACCTACCGAACTTAAGAACCAGATGTCATATTTGTTTTAAACTAGTGTTTAACACCCGCGTTGTGGGCACGTTAGTCGTAAAACTGTGCTACATAGTAAGCAAACGACGTCAAAAAGTTGTAAAACAAAACATTAATCTATACTGCCATGTGACGTAAAACGTAGGGTATAAATTGTAAAACAAAAATGTGAATTTATACCGTCATGTGACGTAAAACGTAGACAAATATAAACACAAAGTTATACTCTGAGTTGGCATAAAATATAGATAAACTCGAATTTGTACCGAAAAAGCTTTAACATAACGAAAAAGAAAACACAAACTTGAAGATACATATAAACCATTCTAACTAAAAAACAATAAAAGAAAAAAAAATTACTACAATAAAAAACCAAAAAAAAAAAAAAAACAAAGAGGTAATACACCAATTCTTATTCTTATTCTTATTATATAATAATAATAATAAACCAAAAGCTACAACCTTCTAAACTAAGGATACAGCTAATTAAAGCATGAAACACTAATTAAGCTAAATGTACAAAACTTTATACCTAGAAATAAATGTTACAAAATTATATTATATAAATAACAATTATTTGAATTTCTTTAAAAGATGGTTGTAAAATGTGATCTTTGTTAATTAACTATAGAGTTAATTGTCATTTTAGTCCCTGAAGTTTGTCCAAATTTGCCATTTTAGTCCAAATAGTTTTTTTTTCGCCTCTGTGTCCCTGACTTTTCCCTTTTGTTACCATTTTGATCACATACCCTAACTCCATCCAAAAACCCCATTTTTAACCAGGGGTATTTTGAGGATTTTCATTTTAAATCTTTTCAATTGCCATTTTGATCTAATTCTAAAAAAACAAAAAAAAAATCTAAAAAATCCAAAAAAATATAAAAAATAAAAAAATCATAAAAATAAAAAAAAATTCTAAAAAACAAAAAATTCTAAAATATCAAAAAAATTCTAAAATATCAAAAAAATCATAAAAATTCTAAAAAATCAAAAATAAAAAATAAAAAATAAAAAAAATCATAAAAATTCTAAAAAATAAAAAAAATCTAAAAAATAAAACAAAAATGGATAAATGGATTTCTGCCGCTTTTTTAGAGTTTTTATTTTTTTAATATGTTGGATTCTCTGTTTTTTTTTTAATGGATAAATGGATTTATGCCGTTAATCTGCTTAGAGACGGAACCAAAAGAGGTAAGGAATCCATGACCCCTCTATTGAACCCTTTGATTATAAAAGAATAAAACTTTATAATCAATTTTTAACAGTAAAACTAACTTCCATTAAAACCAAAGACAATACAAATGAAAGTCCAACAAGATGCCTTATGCAAATAAAACTTTATAACTACCATGTTTCACTATCTTACCACTTCTCCAAATTGAGTGAGTCTAATAATTACATTATGTTACATGTTTCACCATCTTACCACTTCTCCAAACTTTATAACTACCATGTTTCACCATCTTACCACTTCACAATTTTATAATTTTTCTGATTTTTTTAGAAATTTTTTGATTTTTAGAATTCTTTTGATTTTTTAGAATTTTTTTGATTTTTTAGAATTTTTTATTTTTTAGAATTTTAGATTTTTTTATTTTTTAGAATTTTTTTTATTTTTTAGAATCTCTTCTGATTTTTTAGGATTTTTAGGATTTTTAGAAACTTTTTGATTTTTTAGAAATTTTTTTGATTTTTTAGATTTTTTTTTTTTTGATTTTTTAGAATTTTTTATTTTTAGATTTTTTTTATTTTTATGATTTTTTTATTTTTTAGAATTTTTTTGATTTTTTAGAATTTTTTGGATTTTTTTCGATTTTTTTTATTTTTTAGAATTGGATCAAAATGTCAATTGAAAAGATTTAAAATGAAAATCCCCAAAATACCCCTAGTTAAAAATGGGGCTTTTGGATAGAGTTAGGGTATGTGATCAAAATGGCAAAAAAAGGAAAAGTCAGGGACCCGGAGGCGAAAAAAAACTATTTGGACTAAAATGACAAATTTGGACAAACCTCAGGGACTAAAATGACAATTAACTCTTAACTATACAAGTTAAAAAGCCAAATGTACAAACATATCGTACACATTAAACTAATAATACATAAGATACAACAAACAATAGCATAAACTTGTTACAATTTGATAATATATAAATATCCATATATATACATATATATAGAGGTCAGTTAACATACAATACGGCTTAACGTACATCATGTACGACAGATAATTACGCACATTATAAACTAAAAAGCCCAAATAACGCATGTTGGAAAACATTAATCACGCATGTTATACACATAATCACGCACGTTGTCGTACGTGATGTACGTTAAGCCGTATTGTATTTTACACTTTATATATATATATATATATATATATATATATATATATATATCTAAATGGAGGCATCAAAATTTTGGAGGCCCAAAGCCCTTGCTTTACTTAAATGGCCCATGGGCCAGCCCTGTCTGTTAACCTCGTTGCATCCACCTCATAAGCTCTTGTTTGTTTTCTTTGCCGAAAATAATCATAAGAAGTAGAGTTCTTCATATCTCTTGCTAGTTAGTGAAACATATAAATCTTACAAAAGCAAATCAAACTTATTGTGAGAAGATTTCTTCATATTTGGCTAGTTAGTGAAACATGCAAATATTACAAGAGTAAAATCAAACACTTTAAGTAACATGGTTTGTTGATTGATGTTCTTAAACATTTTTTAAGTCTACCGCAAAGTTGTTTCATAGAACCGTTCTTTCATATCGTTAGTTCGTTTTACCAAGAGTTTGGCTAGCACATTCAGTTGAGCTCCTTGTTGAGGGCAAGTATCTATAAGGGAGTATTTGTTTCTTGTCCACTACACCAACGGTTTATCAACCGCTACTCGCTGAATGGCCGGCCCTAATTCGTATACCCTGTTCGAGCTCGAAAAAATGTGTTCTTAGGCCTTAACGAAATTGGGTATTTGGCTCACTAAAGATCTAAACCTAATGCCAAAGGGGTTAATAACTAATCTAAACCATAAGAATAGTTTTGTAAGGAGGGCTATGTTGGTGTTTGTATGAATGTACCCGATTAAAAAAATATTTTACATATACGTATCAGGTTTTTTTTCATAAAAAACGTGCCCTCGAATTATCGGGCCCTGGCCGGTGGTCCTCCCCGCCCACCCCAGGGCCGGCCATGCTAAATGTTGTAGCTCTTTAACACCATATAACTATGGGGCATGGGGCTTGGGTTGAGGCGTGGGTTGGGGGAAAACGCCCAAGCCACCACCTCGGGTGGGCTTGGGTTGGGGCGTGGCCCTTGGGGCTTGGGTATCAGCCGGGCGTGGGGCGGTCTTGACAAGCTGACATGGCGGGCTCTCAATAGCAAACCAAACTAGCCGTTGGCCAACGGCTATGTTAAAAAAAATTATTTTTTCACTATAAAACTCACATTTTTCTTCCATTTTTTACCACATTCAGCCACATCTTCTATAATCATCTTCAATTCTCATTCTACAAAACGAAAAAAATGCATCCTCATAACCGTGCTTATGACCCGAACAACCCGTATGCATTCCAAGAAAATAATCCTAGCCCACCACCCAATCGTCCAATGCATCGTCCATTTTTCATACACTCTTCTATGCCCGTTGAAGCGAGTTATGCATCATATCTTGGAAATCGTTTGTATACTAACTTCCCACACACCGAGGATTCGATACCTACCCCGTTTACACAAACGCTCATCAACCTTTCACCAACCTCCATCGACTTTTCACAAACCGAAACCGTCCCCGAAACTCAACCACCCAACGATGGTCCTTCCGCATCGAAACCCATCAAAAAGAGAAGTCATAAGAAAAAAACCGAGGCAGAGAAAGCACTTGAAACCGTCAAACGAAAACAACAAAAATGGGTCGTTGCTGAAGAACTTGCATTGGCGAGGGCTTGGTGTCAACAATCTCAACATCCAAGTTTAAGTATTCTTAAACTTTGTTTTTATTAATGGTTATTTTTTTATAACTTTGTAATATATTAAACTTTGTTTTTATTAAAATAGGAAATTCTCAACATCGAACCCATTTGTGGGAAGCGGTTAGTAGAGTATTCCATGAAGAATTGGGAAGGGAGGCTTATCGTGAAAACGATAGCTTATCCTCGAAGTGGAGCGAGATTAGCGGCCAACTTACAAAATATAGTGGGTTTTTAAATAAAGCAAAGCAAAACCCAAAAAGTGGTGAAACCGAAGTCGACATTGTGACAAATGCATTGGTTGCATTCAAATCAAATGTGGGGACCGACTTCCGTTTCATGCATTGTTGGGAGATTTGTAAGTTTCATCCAAAGTGTGCGAATATCCCCACTGGTAGCGAAAGTAACACGTCTTCCAAAAGGTCAAGGGCCTCGTCCCAAGCCCAATCTGATGCACGAGATCAAGAGTTTGAGGACCTTTTGGATGATTCGCCAAGCCCAAACCGGCCTGAGTATGGAAGAGATGCCGCAAAAGGCGTGCTCAAAAATCAAGATCTGGTACGACATCGCCTTCAGCTGGGAGTTCGGGCTCGCGTAGAGGAATATACAGCGATCAGTTGGATGACATTGCATGCAAGTTAGATACATTCAACGTCTTCCAACAACAAAGGGCCGAACAACGAAAGAGCAAAGAAATTAGAGATGCCCTGAAACAAAGACAGGATGATTTGAAATTTCTATCACATCCCATTGATCACCTAGAGGGTGACGAGTTGCAACTAGTCTTGGAGATGAGAGGAGATAAAAAAAACAAATATAAACGTTAGGAATTTTTTTATGTAATTTTCTTTATTTAAAAATATTAAAAAAATTAAATTTGTTGTTTTAAAAAATATTCAAATAGCCCAGCGAAGCCCACCAAACCCACGCCCCACCATACCGTGTGTGATGTGGGTCAGCCCATGTCTGCCCCCCCCCCCCCCCCCCCACAAGCCACGTGTCAACTCATGCCCCAACCCAAGCCCCACCATACCCCACGGTCTATGATTGTTTACTTGTTTTGTTTTCATCTATTGTTATATTGCAATTGCAATCATATTGGGTAGGAGGTTTATAATGTTTAAACCATGGTATACCTTCATGTGTTCCATTGCTTAAAAGTTTAGAAAGCAAAACACAAATCCCGACACGTTTGACTCGTTTCAAAGATGTGTCTGGTCCATTGCAACAGTTTGCCTACTTCAAGCATGTCAATGATAAAACTAAATTTTGATAAGCATGTATAAAAGAACGCGTCTCATTATTGTGATGCATATAACTTCACATGTTTCATATGTTGTTGTCATGAGTTTTGATGTGCATGCATATAACGGTGTCTTATCAATTGCAACATACTTCGCAGGTTTGTAGCATGCTGCATGTATGCAAAGTCATGTTATGAATATTCGTTTGATTTTTAACTTTACCACTTGAGGAAAAAAATGAATGAGATGTGCGGAGTATGATATGAACAAAATAGTTATCAAACGATATAACGCGGGGGGGGGGGGGGGGGGGGGAGGGGGAGGGGTGAATTTAGGGTGTTTAGACGGAATGAGAATCCTTGTGTATAGGTGATTATGTTCCATTGACCAATCAAACACTACCTTAGATTTCGAGATCCAGAAATAGATTTTTAATGATTTGAATCCGAAACGCTTGAGTACCCTTTTTCTTAAAAAAATAAAATAAAATTAAAACGTTGATCGAAACCACAATTTGTCAAACTAGGTCTCGTACAGTGGCGAAGTATTGTGGGTGCCCGGGGGTGCACCCCCCCACCCCAATGTTTCAGCTAGAAGTGTATAAGTTCCAATTTTTCGTCCGAAAATTTTAAAGTTATATAGGATCCCCCCCCCCCAAATTATTTTTCCTAAATTGTATATCCTAAATATTTATAAACTTTGTATATAAATGATGGGTAGTTTGGTAAATATACACTTTGTTTTATTTGGAACTATTATTATTTGACCCGACTTGAATCGAATAGCCAACCCGACCTGACCCAAAACATAATGATAGGAAAAAAATTTGGGTCCCATCACTTTACGCCCCCTCAAAACTTTTGGTAAAAGTCCGCCACTGGTCTCGTAGGAAGACGGTCCAACAAACACACCAAACCATTATGTTAACCTTCCCATGAAAATATCAATAATTACCGAGTAAATAATGGTATTGCGATAGTTCCACTCGGCCCTCAACGGTCACTGCCAATCCCTCAATCACTTGTCATATTAGCTTCCTACAAACTTTTAAAAAGGGGAAATCACGAAAATAGTCAAGTCAACGCCGTTTTTTCAATTTTGGCCAACTGAAACGGCTCCCCAAGCCTTTACACGAATTCCGACACGGCTCAAGACATAACTTAAGAGCTTTCCTCATCAGCCACTCACCTTTTGCCACGTGTCCGACAAACTTCTGAAACGACTTGGGTCACCTCAGGTTACTGTGACGGCTTGAGTACTTGCCGGAAACGGCTTGAGTACTTGCCGGAAACGACATGAGTACTTGCCGGAAACGGCTTGAATAGGGTCTCGAACAGTACCTGTGACGGCTTGAGTACTTGCCGGAAACGGCTCGGCTTGAGCACCACCGTAAACCACCACCACCTCCACCCACCACAACCCGGATTAGTATAGATGCGGCGGATTAGTATAGATACGGCGGAGTTTGTTGAGTTGTTTGAGTTGCGAGTGGTTGCGAGTCGGAACAGTGCGAGTCGGAACCTCTGATATGTTGAAGGAACTCGAAACACCTCTGATATGGCTGAACAAAGGTGCACGTTCACTGACACAGTTGTGGTGGGTTGTGGTGAGTGGAGGGTGGTGGTGCTTGGTGAGGGTGGTGGTTGGTTGCAGGTTGGTGGTGCTCGGTGAGGGTGGTGGGAGGTTGCAGGGCGGTGGTGGGAGGTGAGGGTGGTGGTGCTCGCCTGCTCGGTGAAGAAGATGAAGATAGGGAGTAGTAGGGTGGGACTGTGGGAGTGGTGAAGAAATAAGGAGATGAGGGAGAGAGAAAGAAGACTGTAGGAGTGGTGAAGACAGGGAGCAGTAGGTGAGTAGGGTGCAACAGAAGTCTTGCAGAAGAAAATGTGACAGGTGCAGTTAACACGTGTCAAAAGGTGACTGGTGTTTGAGAAAAGTTCTTAACTTATGTTTTGAGCCGGGTTGGAATCTGTGAAACGGCATTTTATGGGGTGTCAGGTGGCTATTTTTAAAATCTTGACCAAATCTTGATTTCCAAACAACTCTGTTTATCAATTTCAAGATTGTACTATCTTAGAAATCGATATCATAAAAGAGTGTTTCCCATCCAAATTTCATGATTGTACAATTTTAGAAATCGATATCGTAAAAGAGTGTTTCTCATCCAACAATCATGCAAAAATAATATAGCTTCCCTAAGCTTGCTTTCTCAAACTAGTAACTAAAATAATGTCTTTCTCATGATGTTACAAAACATATTTATCAATTCTTTGTCAAACCCCATTACCTCAACCATACCCGCCCCATTAGAGAGACCCAATTTAGGCCCATAAATCAATTTTGTAAGGGTAAGGGTTTGTTTTTTTACCTCTTAATAAGCCTTTTAATAGTTTAGACCTCTTACTGGTTCAGCACTTAATGGTTCAGACTGTTTGTTTCACGAGCAGATGTCTGAATGGTTCAGACATTTGCCTCTGAATGGTTAAGATTTATAGAGAGTCTGAATGGTTAAGACCTCTAATCTTAATTGGTCAGACATTTGCCTCTGAATGGTTAAGCATTATACAGTCTCTTAATGGTTCAGACCTCTTACTGGTTCAGCACTTAATGGTTCAGACCTCTTACTGGTTCAGCACTTAACCATTCAGATGTTGCCAAACAGCCTTAAGCCAAAATATATTTGGGTTATTCAAGAAAAAAATAAAAATAAAAGACCCTAGGCATGCACATAAAATTTAAAAGAAAAAATTAAATAAGACTTATAATATTTAAATATTTTTCCATAAACTTATAAAAAAAACAGTAGTGTAGTACATATATAAGCACACTCACTGTCGGCTTATATCAAATTATATGTTGACGTTACATTTTAAAGTAAAAATAATCAAATAATAATAATAATAATAATAATAATAATATATAAAATATTAGTTTAAATTTAAACTAATATATAAGTTACTAAAATTACTTGATACATAGAAAAAAAGGTTAGGATTATACCTAAAATACAACATATATGTGTAAAAACCATATATGTTTGTGATTCAATAACAATCCTCGCCCACTAACACATACATATGTGAAGGTTATGTAGATGATGTTTTGTTGACGTAAATGTGAAGTAGACTATTTTGTTGACGCTAAACTCCACCTTGTCAAACTTTTACCATAACATATAGAATTCTATACTACCATGCATGATAAAAAATCGATCCATGTCAACAACTTTTCTAAACTACCATCTATGATCAAAAATCGATTAATGTCGGCGACTTTGCATTAAGGTATCCACATCATCAAACTTTAATTTGTTTAAGGGGTAACAAAATCATTATTTTAATTTTATCTCACACGTGACACGTATATGTTTTTTAGCCAAATTAAATGTCTTCATATATAATGTTTTGAGCGGTTTCTTTTGTGCAAGGTGAGAAAGTACGCTAGTTTTCTTATGACATTAACCAAAAAGTGGTTAAGGGGACATCCTGGTGATTAAGGTGTGTGACTACCAACCAAAAGATTAGTAGTTCAAATCCTTAAGAATACAGATTGTGTCATTGAAAATCCAGAAATTGTTGTTAAAAAAGAACAACAACAACCATACCCAGTATATCCCACAAATAATCAAGCTACTTATAGGGTCTGGGGAGGGTGGGATGTAGACAGACCTTGCCTCCATCCCCAAGGATAGAGAGACTGCTTCCAGAGAGACCCCAGCTCTAAAATTGTTGTTAAAAAAGAAGTTAACTAAATGATTATTACAAGTTGTTAATTGATTTGATGACTGGATTTTATTTATTTTTGTAAAAAACATACATATCATCTATAACACGATCATAAACTAGAAGACATGCTAGGTTCATTACACATTTTTTTGAATTTAATGAAACTTTATTAAAAGTTACATTATAATCAAACTTTTTTTTTTTTTTTTTTACATAAAAATTTTCGTTTATGTAAAAATTGATAATAGCTAAAAAAAACAATAAGATTATCAACGACCAATGATTTTTTTTCGAACAAACCGACAGTCTTGTACCAAAAAAGAAACAAACAAACCGACACTTCATGTGCAAACCCAACTCCTACAAACTCACTGAGTTCAACCTCGAGTCAGAACAGTGAGTTGTCGGTGGCGAGTTAACTTCAACCTCTAGTTGGTGAGTCATGGTTCAAAGCTTCCATCCTTCCAATACGTTTACTTTAATTCCCAAAAAAAAAAAAAAAAAAAAAAAAAACTTTATTACAAATCCAGCCTGTTCTTTAATAAACACCAGGATGTATACACATCAACCGAACCCCATCTGTCAATCTCCACCGTCCATTTTCTCATCATCTCCATTATTCAATTGTCACAAATATTTAATCTCTCTCTAACACACACACACAAACACTTCACATTTGGGGCAAGATTTTTGATACAAAAAGCAGTTGCAAGATCTTGTTGTCAGGGGGGAAGTCTCCACTCTTTGTAAGTGCACATTCTACTTTCTTGAAATTTTTAAGAGTTTTTTGATCAAGATTGTGGGTTAAACCCTAGAAAGATGCAAAATTTGTTGATGGGTTTGTTGTTTGTTGGTTATAGGATCTGGGTTTATGTGATTTATGTGGTTTTTCAAGAAAAAAGAAAATCAACAAATGGTTTATTTATCAAGAAAGGGACTTGGGTCATATTAAATTTTGTGGCTTTTTGTCAAGATTTTTATTAGAACCCTAAAAAGATTGAAAATTTGTCAATGGGTATAGTTTCTTTTTTTTTTTTTTTTTTTTTTTGTTAATTTCAGCTTTTGGGTCTAGTTTTTTAGTAATTTTCCAAATTATCAAGTAAAGGAAGTTGATTTATGTAAATACCTTTGTTTTTGGGTCAAAAGTTTTTATAAGAACCCTAAAAAGATTGAAAATTTGTCAATGGGTGTAGTTTTTTTTGGTTATTTTCAGCTTTTGGGTCTTGTTTTTTAGAAAATCTTCATTAATTGTTCAAATTATCAAGTAAAGGAAGTTGATTTATGTAAATACCTTTGTTTGTGGGTCAAAGTTTTTATAAGAACCCTAAAAAGATTGAAAATTTGTCAATGGGTGTATTGTTTTAGTTAATTTCAGCTTCTGGGTCTTGTTTTGTTTTAAAAAATCCTCACAAAATGCCCAAATTATCAAGAAAAGGACTTGGATCATATTAAATTTTGTGGCTTTTTGTCAAGATTTTTATTAGAACCCTAAAAAGATTAAAAATTTGTCAATGGGTGTAGTTTTTTTTTTTTTGGTTAATTTCAGCTTTTGGGTCTTGTTTTTTAGGAAATCTTCATTAATTTTCCAAATTATCAAGTAAAGGTAGTTGATTTATGTAAATACCTTTGTTTTTGGGTCAAAAGTTTTTGTAAGAACCCTAAAAAGATTGAAAATTTGTCAATGGGTGTAGTTTTTTTTGGTTAATTTCAGCTTTTGGGTCTTGTTTCTTAGGAAATCTTCATTAATTGTTCAAATTATCAAGTAAGGGTAGTTGATTTATGTAAATACCTTTGTTTTTGAGTCAAAGTTTTTATAAGAACCCTAAAAAGATTGAAAATTTGTCAATGGGTGTAGTTTTTTTTTGGTTAATTTCAGCTTTTGGGTCTTGTTTTTTAGGAATTCTTCATTAATTATCCAAATTATCAAGTAAAGGAAGTTGATTTATGTAAACACCTTTGTTTTTGGGTCAAAGTTTTTATAAGAACCCTAAAAAGATTTAAAATTTGTCAATGGGTGTAGTTGTTTTTGGTTAATTTCAGCTTTTCGGGTCTTGTTTCTTAGGAAATCTTCATTAATTGTTCAAATTATCAAGTAAAGGAAGTTGATTTATCTAAATACCTTTGTTTTTGGGTCAAAGTTTTTATAAGAACCCTAAAAAGATTGAAAATTTGTCAATGGGTGTAGTTTTTTTTCGGTTAATTTCAGCTTTTGGGTCTTGTTTCTTGGGAAATCTTCATTAATTGTTCAAATTATCAAGTAAAGGAAGTTGATTTATGTAAAAACCTTTGCTTTTGGGTCAAAGTTTTTATAAGAACCCTAAAAAGATTGAAAATTTGTCAATGGGTGTAGTTGTTTTTGGTTAATTTCAGCTTTTGGGTCTTGTTTTTTATTATCGTTGAATACAAATAATAAAATATTTTTTTTTGTTTATTTATAATTTTATATCTTCACATGAAATGAGCTTAATTTTTCATCGTGTGTTCTGTTTTCGTTTCTTTTTTTTCCAGCAAAGAAGAATGGAGACAAAACATGTGTGTCTTTTGGTGCTAACCGTACTCTGTTTAATCGTTTCGATCGCGGATGCCGACACATCGCCAGTATTGGTGAAAAAGGTCAAGGGCAAAAAAGTTTGCGATCAGGGTTGGGAATGTAAAGGGTGGTCCGAATATTGTTGCAACCTCACAATATCTCAATATTTTGATTATTATCAATTTGAGAATCTTTTCTCGAAAAGGAACGCTCCAGTGGCACACGCTGTCGGTTTCTGGGATTTTAAGTCGTTTATCACCGCTTCAGCCATTTATCAGCCCCTAGGGTTTGGTACCACCGGCAACAAGACGACGCAGATGTTGGAGATTGCTGCTTTTCTTGCTCATGTTGGAAGTCAAACTTCTTGTAAGTTCATGCTTCCGACGTGTTGACTTTTCGTTCTTTATTTACGATGAGTATTTTTATCACACGAAACAGGTTAAATTTAGAAAACTGGGTAAATGGGAATGGGTTAAAATCACAGATGGGTCGAAAAAGTTGTCACTCGTCACTTTGGGTAGGGGTGTGAATTTCTGATACGACCCGAAAACACGACACAAACCTTACACGAAATTCGCGGATTTGAGTTTAGTCGAAACGGGTCGGGTCAGTTTCGGGTTGAACCTGTGAAACCGTTTAGCAAAATGGGTCGGGTTCGTGTCAACCCGGTCGGGTTGACGGGCTGACCCGTTTAACCCATTTATGTTATATTAATTTTTTTTTACAATATGTTTTATAATTAAAATGTAACAGTAATATATACATTTTGTATTTAGTGAAACTTTAATTTTAATATATTACTTTGCAAAAGAAATTAAAAAAAATTCCGGTTAAACGGGTTGTGCTCAACCCATGAATATTCGGGTCGTGTTTGGGTTCATATGTATGACACGTTTTTCCGGTTCGGGTTTGTCTAAAATTTTCGGGTTCGGGTCGGGTTGAACCCGCCAAAACGCGAACACGACCTGTTTAGCACCCCTAACTTTGGGTATGAATTTAATAACAAGATCTAATTGGAATCCATATGGACTTTTAAACGCACCCCTTTAGGTGGTTTTGAAGGATACCCAATTATATCGGTATCTACCTATTCCTTCAAACCCATACCCTTGACTAAACATACTCAAAACACTATCAAACCCATTCCCCCGAGCCAAACACCCACTAAATGGGAATATAGCATCATCATCATCATCATACTCGGTAAATCCCACCAATAGCAAAGCAAAGGTAGGGTCTGAGGAGGGTAAGATGTAGACAGCCTTACTTCTACCCCGTAGGAATAGAGAGGTTGCTTCCAGTGAGACCCCCGGCTCGATAGTAGTTTTGCATCAAGCCTTGGACATAAGGCACATAACACTCAGCAATCGGGACAAAGACCGATTAGTGCATGTACCCTTTTGTCTTTCAGCTATCAATGCCACCACATGATGCATGATTAACCGTCCTCAGCTTTTAACGTTATTTTCACGAAATTAGTAAAATAACATTAAAATTAGCGCACTTTCACTTTTGCCCCCCAATGGCCCACACATACATACATTATATGCGCATACCGCAAGCGGGGCGTAAATGGGAATATAACATGATTTTTGTTATTGAAAATGGTTTAGGTGGATACGGAGTGGTGACCGGAGGGCCCACAGCATGGGGATTATGTTACAACAAAGAGATGAGCCCTATGCAAGATTATTGTGATGATAACTATAAATACACTTACCCTTGTGCCCCTGGAGCTTTATATTTTGGTCGTGGTGCTTTGCCCGTTTTCTGGTATGAATCAATTTTTTTCCGATGTTATTTAATTATATGTCACTTACTCTAAAAACTTGTAATTAGGTATGTGTTTGAGCCTTTGTTCTTTTTGCGCACCACAAAATAGTCGATTCTTGTTGGGCGGGTTGGGTAAAGAGTCGAAAGGTGTACTTTTTTTAACGGGCTGGATTGATCCGGAACATTGTGTATTTCAAACCTTTTCTAATAAAGAGTAAAATGTCATTTCGTCGCCAAGGTTTGGTCGCTTTTGTGACTTTTGTCCAAACGTTTGTTTTTCCGCACATGTATCCAAAAGGTTTGAAATCTTGCCATTTTCATCCGACTTGTTAACTCCATCCATTTTTTTACGTTAAGTTGGGGGCATTTTTGTCATTTTAGCTATTTGGTTTGTTTATTTATATCGCAATGGCAAGATTAAATGACGGAAATACCCCTGACTTGACGTTAAAAAATGGATGGAGTTAATGAGTTAGATGAAAATGACAAGATTTCAAACCTTTTGGATCCAGATGCTGAAAAACAAATGTTTGGACGAAAGTGGCCAAAGCACAGGGACGAAAATGACATTTTACTCTTTAATAAATATGACTACTATAGCTAAATTTTTCAATAATAGACTATCTTTTTTAAGTAATGTGATTTTGTTTCAGGTCAAAATGGGTCAGTTTTTTTGTTGACCCGAAAAACATTTCTCCAAAAAGAAAAAAAAATTACGCTTACAACCAGTCACACATAACTAAAATCCATTCATAAGTAAATAGATATAAAGTGCCACCTCTTGACCCGTTTAACCTCGTTTTTCCATATAAAACATAAACCTAACCGTCGCGTTGTTTCAGGAACTACAACTATGGATACCTTGGCGACTGCTTAAAAGTCGACCTTTTACACCATCCCGAATACCTCGAACAAAACGCCACTTTAGCATTCCAAGCAGCAATTTTCCAATGGATAACTCCGTTGAAAAAGGGCCAGCCGTCGCCACACGATATCATGGTAGGCAACTGGAAGCCCACCAAAAACGACACCGACTCCAAAAGGATTCCTGGATTCGGAGCCACCATGAATATCCTATATGGCGAACGCACGTGTGGAAAAGGCGATGTCGATGACATGAACACCATCATTACACATTACTTGTATTATCTTGACTTGATGGGCGTTGGCCGAGAGCAAGCTGGGCCCCACGAGGTTCTTACGTGTGCCGAACAGAAACCGTTTAACCCTTCGACGGTTACTAAAGACTCGGCTTCGAGTTAACCTTGGGGTTGAAGTAAAACACCATGTTTGAGGTTCATGGTCCTTTGTTATTAAGTGTTTTATTATTTATTTTGTGAGATATGTTTTTTTTTTTTTTTTTTTTTTTTTTTTTTTTTTTTAAGTTGGAATTTATAAAGACAAATCTTATATAAGTTTGTTCAGATTATGTTTCTTGGGTTTGCTTTTGTATTATAATTTTTTAATAAAATTGTATCAAGACATGTTATCATGTTACATGAAAAATTGTAAACCTACTTATTTGTGCATTGCTTTTGGTAACAAATTGTTATTGTCCTTTTGGTTTGTAAAGCTACCCTTGGTTTTGAAAAATTAAAAAATTATTTGGATTCGAATCAACCCGAATCCGAATCATTTTTGAATTCTGTGAATTCAAATCCGTTTGAATTCGAATTCAGTTTCAAAAATGCCAAACCCGAATCGATGAACACCCCTAAGTTTATTATCTAGGGTTTAGTGGAGTGGGTTTTTTCAAGTGTTTATTTCTAGCCTAATTGCGGGGAAGGAATAAAATAATAAATTTGGGGTGTAAACGAGTTCTCAAGATTAGTTTTTATGAGTTAAGTTCATGTGAAAATAAAATAAACATACGAATTGAAAGAAAATCGAAAAAAGCGGCGGTGGCATTTTGATAATTATCAGCAACTTCAAAATTACTCTAGTAGAGTAATTTTGAGCTTCTGTAGAGTAATTTTGTAAAAGTTCATGTAGAGTAATTTTGGTCGTGTAGGGTAATTATCAAAATTGTAAGGTAATTATCAAAACTACACTAACCCCCCCCTCCCCCCCCCCCCCCCCCACAAAAAAAAAAACCTAAACCACCTCCCCAAAAACCTAAAAAACCTAAACCATTGTAAATGTTCATGTAGAGTAATTTTGGTCGTATAGGGTAATTATCAAAATTACACTAACCCCCTCCCCCCCCCCCCCAACTAAAAGCTAAAAACTAAACCATAAAGCTAAACCACATAACTAAATGCTAACAAAATTACTCTACAGAAGTCAAAATTACTCTACTAGAGTAATTTGATAATTACCCTACATTTCCCAAAATTATCCTACAGATGTTCAAAATTACTCTACAAGACACTTTTTGCTTTTTCCCCAGTTATTTTGAAGTTGCTGATAATTACCAAAATGACACCGTCACTTTTTGCTTTTTTCCTTAATGCGTACGTTTCGTACGTTAATTTTGTTTTTATTTGATCCTTTACCTAGTTTTTATTGTTAAAAACATAAATTGGTGTGAGGTTAAACGAAGCTTAAACTCGAGCATAAAGTGAAGTCCATTTTGTAAACTAAGCTTGAGCAGAAGTTTTTCATTTCGATGTATCCTAAGTCCTTGGCTCGCCAACCAATTATTGATATAAATATAATAATTATATTTTATACAATAAATATATGATTAGATAATAAGTAGTGTTATTATAAATTAGCTTGTAAGAAAAAGTAACTAAATAATATATATTTTGTGATATGTAAATAAAATTATAAATATATAAAAATATTATCATATATGCATATAAATAAAATAATTGAATACTCAATGAATAAAAGAAGTGTTGAGCCTGACCCAAACTAAAAAAGCCTAGTTCGAGCTCTAGACATAAAACTCTAAACAAATCAAGCTTGAGCTTGAGCTATCTTTAATTTAATGAGCCAAACTTGAGCTTAAACTACACCTATCCAATAATTCGTTATAAATCAACACATAATAAATAACTGGTTGCGTCACGTGTCATGATTTTATTTTATGAACCCACTATTCTTTTTCCCGTTTTACGGTTTTACCTATTTCACCATTCGTATTCTATTTCTTAATATAAATTTTTTAATAGTTAATTAAAAAAACTAAACATAAGATATCCCTAAATCGTCATCACTAACCATTTAATATTTTCTTTATTCAAACTGTATAATATATAACCAGGTCTTTTAACATGTCGACACCAACTCACCAAAAATAAGCAGCTTTGTTCTTAAATGATAACTTGGTCTAGTGGTAAATCGGTCTGCCCTCCCTAGTGGAGACGCATGTTCGATTCTCACTTGAGCCATTTTCAAGGGACATCCGGGTGAAGAGACAAATCGGGGCTTTAACCCCGGGTTCGAACATGACGGGGGGCGAGTGTTTACGGATTCCATCCGGTTCCCGCGCATCGGAGGGCACAGTCTCATGACGATCAAGGAGTCAACCTTGGACATAGCCCCAAGCAGGGTGGATTTACACGTGAGATTCTTTGCTGTTAAAAAAAAAAGGTTTTGTAAAGTCAATGACTTAAATAACCGGCAACATAGTTTATTACTTGTCTATATTCTAAACTAGCATTGATCATATAACAATCATTATGTATCATTAGTAAATTAATTGACTATACATACAAAACATGCACGATCTTCCAACTCCACAAACTATCATATCATTTTATCATTTTATTCATTTTTGTAATGCATGAACTAAGCATAATTAGGATTCAAATAACGTGTATGTATACAAACATAAATGCATACATACATACACACATGTGTGTATATATATATATCATGTTTGGTCTCTATTATTCACATATCCTTAAAAAACATAGGTAACATGAAAAATATTGTTTTCCTTGTGATCATTGCACTTGTCTCATCATCAGCATCATCAAAAGTTACATACAATGTGACAAGTTTCGGAGCCAAAGGCGACGGCAACACCGACTCGACAAAGGCGTTTCTCAGCGCTTGGTCGGCTGCATGTAACTCTACCAAGTCGGCTGTCATTTACGTCCCCACCGGCACCTTTTTACTAGCAACCGCCATCACGTTTGCCGGTGAAAGATGTCAGAGCAGTTCCATCACGATACGCATATATGGCACGCTTGTCGCTCCTTTTAACTACGCCGCTATTGCGAACTCGGGTGACTGGATTAGGTTCCATAGAGTCAACCATGTCACCATCTCGGGTGGTACCCTCGATGCCCGAGGTGGTTCGCTTTGGTCATGCAAAACCTCTGGCAAAAGCTGTCCGTCCGGAGCTACGGTAATAATAACATTTCCTACGTATTTGTGACAAAATATTTATTTTTAGTTAAGTTAAATTATCAATGATCCGTCGGAATTGCGTCACAACTTGCGAAAACTTCCCGTCAAAAAAGTTTTTATATATGTAATTGTTAAACGTAAAAACTTTTGTGAATAGTGATTTATCTTTTTTTTTTTTCTTTTTTCTGATTTTTGTCTTTTTATATTTTGTATACTTTTACAGTTTTACCCCTCAAATGTCAGCATTGATACTTACATCCCCTTAACTTTCTAAAGACTTTGTAATCGAGTTTTGCATGTTTATTTTATGTACATGTGGGTATAAATTTAAGTTGATTTACGTTTCGACGTAAATTTTTCCGGAAATGAGTCGGGTCAAATATAATACGTTTTGGCGCTTATTTTTATGTACGTTTTCAGTTGGTCTATGTTTTAACGTAAAATTATTACGGAATGCCGTGGCAACACGCGGGGCAATTTACTAGATATATGTATAATTATTAAACGTAAATATAAGGATATATACAATTAAATTTATAAATAATAGGGTTATTAGATTTTATCACTCCCAACTATTGGCTATTGGCCGCTGTCACCCCAACTATCACTTTGACGCCCGTCACCCCTAACTTAACACTTAGTGTGTTCTGTCACCAGATCACTAACTAATCACTAACTTTTTGATCCTGTTACTACACTTTTTAGGGTGTCATAGGGATCTTGGGAAGGTTTTAGGGATCTTAGGACACCCCCCAAAATTATAGTAACAGGATCAAAAGTTAGTGATCTGGTGACAGAACACACTAAGTGTTAAGTTGGGGGTGGCGGACGTCAAAGTGATAGTTGAGGGTGACAGCGGCCAATGACCAATAGTTAAGGGTGATAAAATCCAATAACCCTAAATAATAATAATAAAATCAGTATAATAATAAAATATAAACATATTTCCTACACATTTATGAAAAATGCTTATTTTTCATTAGATTTGTCACAAACGCGTAGGAAACAACCCATGTTTGAATGCAGTTTCCTACGCATTAACCACAAAATGCTTAACTTCTAATAAACGCGTCAGAAAACGTGATTTGTGACACATTTCCTACGGAAACTGGTGTCAGAAATTTCATAGCATGTACATATGTATATAGCAATGAGTATTAGTTTTGTGTATATTATGCAGACACTGGGAATATACAATTCAAAGAATATTGTTATAAGTGGCTTGAAGTCTATAAACAGCCAAATGTTCCATATTCTACTAGATGCATGCACCAATGCAAGGCTACAAGGAGTGAGCATCTCAGCATCTGGCGCTAGCCCGAACACGGATGGCATACACTTAATATCGTCGAATGGTGTCACCATCTTGAATTCCAAAATCGCTACGGGGGATGATTGTATATCTATAGGTCCTGGCAATAGTAACCTTTGGATACAGACGGTCGCGTGTGGCCCTGGTCATGGCATCAGGTGAATTTTTTTTATACTTTACATGTATAAAGTTAAGTGTCATTTACGTCCTTGTAGTTTGTCCATCATTTTTCTCCCTCACATTCTCGAAACGTGCCCTTTTAGTCCAAAAAATTAACCCCAGTTAAAAAACTCAGTTAGCTCAGGGGTAAAATGGTCATTTTATATAGTGGTCGGAGGTTGGTGCACAGTGGAGGGTATGTAAAACTTTGAACCACTCAGAGCCACTATGTAAAATAACCATTTTACTCTCGAGCTAACCATGTTTTTTTAACTGGAGTTAGTTTTTTGGACTGAAATGGCACGTTTCGAGAATGTCAAGGAGGAAAATAATAAAATTTTGAAATTTGGCCTGAAATGGCAAAAGCGTACAAACCACGGGGACGCAAATGACACTTAACTCTAAAACTAATATAAAGTTTTCTCACCGTTTTGTGTTATTAGTATTACCTTTTGTTTTATTGGTCTTTGATTTCCGTGCTCACACTTTATGCTATCTTGATACTATAATATACTATATTATACTTTACATGCCATGATATGATTTTTGCCGTTTTGGAGCCGAGTAGGGCTTCAAACGAACTAAACTTTAAGCGAATAGTTAATGAACCTTCGGCGAGAAGTTCGGTTGTGTTTGTTCATTTAATAAACGAATGGACTCGAATAAAACATTTTGTTCGGTTAGTTAAATGAACGAACATGAAAAGAGGTCACATTCGTTCATTTATGTCCGTGAACGTTCGGTAACGTGTTCGATAGTTCCAAGGGTTTTAATTTTTATATTTATATTTACATTTTGATATTCTTTTATTTTTATCTATTTTATTACCCAAACAAATAACCAATTAACTTTATTTGAGGTAACTGAGATAAATAAACCCTATTCCAGTATTTGTTTGTGTTCGTTTCTGTTCATGAACACTCATTTGTGTTTATAGACGTCCGTTTGTGTTCATGAACATTTGTTTGCGTTCGTTTGTGTTCGTGTGTGTTCATGAACATTTGTTTGCGTTCGTTTGTGTTCGGTACCTAAAATTATCAAACGAACGCGTTCATTTCCTCTATGAATGAACACGAACAGAAAATCTCGTTTGGTAAGTGTTCATGAATTGTTCGTGTACACATGTTTTTCCTTAATGACGAACATGAAAGCCTTGTTCATGTTCGTTCAGTTCGTTTGCATCCCTAGAGCCAGTGGCGGATCTAGGATTCACGCCAAGCCGTAACGTTTTATAAATAAGCCGTAACGAAATCGAAAAAACATCAAATTTTTCCAAAATTTACACTAAAAACGTCAAATTTTTCCGAGCCAAGCCGTAGGGGAGGTTATCCCCCGGTTAAGGCTAGGTCCGCCCCTGCCTAGAGCGTGGGTATCCAGACCCTACCAATAGCTTGTTATGAGTCAGATTTTACTGGGTACGTTTGTTTGTTTATCACATAGATACGCGTTATGTAACATTCTTTTTGGCTGCAGCATCGGAAGTCTAGGGTGGGAACTCGACGAGCCAGGTGTACAAAACATAACAGTAACGATGGCAACCTTTCGAGGAACTCAAAACGGCGTAAGAATAAAGACATGGGCAAGAGCAAGCCACGGGTTCGTAACAGGTGCTCTTTTCCAACATGTGACCATGGTCAACGTCAGTAATCCGATCATCATTGAGCAAAGGTACTGCCCCGACAAAAACAACTGCCCAAATCAAGTGTCGGGTGTGAAGATCAAGGACGTGGTGTATGACGATATACATGGAACATCGGCCACCAAAGTGGCGGTGAAACTCGATTGTAGTCAGGGTAACCCATGCAGCGGGATAAGACTAAAAGACGTTAACCTTAACTATGTTCGTGGGAATCAACCAGCGGTTTCCTCTTGCGCGTATGCTGCTGGGACCGCGTCTGGCATATCTAACCCGACAAGCTGTCTCTAGTTAACTAGTTGTGTTGCTCGGTTTGAAGATTCGAGTATTTCAAGACATCTTCACCATGAGTTTTGTTCTTTACATTGGCTGCTATTTTTTGATGTAAAATGTATTGTATAAAACCATCCTTTACTTTCTTTCTATCTATCTTTTGCTGCATTTTTTGACATGAGAATTTGTACCAAACTACCAACTTTAGCATCACTATATTTTGACGACAATTAGTGGCGAAGCTTGAGATTTCCGACCGGGGGGTCAAAGACGTATATACCAAAATTTTCTATAAAACCAGGGGGTCAAAAACGTATATACCCAAAAATTTCTATACGAAAACTACATACTCTCCACAACTGAATGAAATGTTCGGGGGTCAGCCGCCCCCTTCCGCCCCCATAAAGCTACGCCCTTGATGACAATAGCAACCACAACACATCTAGCAGGCTGCATAAAATGAATGAAAGAAAACAAAATAAACTTTTATTTTTAAAACAACTTGTTTTTGACCCCAGCTCAAACTAGAGGTATACACAAAAAAACCGTACCCGGAATCATAACTGGTATAAAAAACTAGAACCGGATTTTTTCAATACCCGGGTATTCTATACCCGAAACCGGAACCGACCCTACCCGTAGGATATAGATAGGGTACGCATTTTAATCTCAATACCTGGAACGGGAACCGGAACCGATCATGCTCGATTAATATCCAAACCGGGCAAGAACGGGAACCGATTATACCCGGCTATACCCGATACATGATTTTAATATCTATCTTTTAAATTTTTGTTAGTGCATTTATTTTATTTTTTTACATTATACAATGCATGTTTAATACTAATAAACAAAAAGACGTAAAAATAGGGTAATAAAAACGTAATGGAGTATTAAAAACCTGAAAATTGGGTCATAACAAACTTGAAAAATGAAAATAGGGTAGAAAAACCCAAAAATAGGGTATTTTAATACCCGGTTTCTTAAGAACCAGAACCGAACCCCACACGAATCAGGCAGATAGGGTATGGTTTTTTTGGTCAAGTAACCAGAACCGGAACCGAACTGGTTATAGCAATAACCGGTACCAACCCTTAAAACGAGAAACCGAAACCCGTTTCATAATCGAAACCGATTATTAAAATCAGTGTTGTAAAAATCGTGACTAGTCGGCGAATAATCGCTAGTAGGCCAGTAACTGAATAATTTTTCGTTAATCAGTCCATTAATCGCTAATCGGCTCTAGTCGGCTGGCCAAAAATCGACGATTCCAGCCAAGTTCCAGAAAAAAACCTGTATATTCCGGCCAAAACCTCTAAATTCAGGCAAGTTTTCAACCAAACCATGTGAATTCCAACAGTTAATCTTGTATACTTAAAAAATGAGTTGAGTAAGAGTTAAAACTTAGCTACTTAAATATTTATCTATAAAAATGTGTATATGTATATATAAAACTTAAAATTACATATAAAAAACCCGATCCGATTAATCCCTAGTAGTCGCTAGTTCCCACCTCACCGGCCGACTTGCGGCTAGCGAGTTCTCCAACCTTCGTTAAAATTACTTGATTTGTGCACCTCTCGCTCAAACTAGAACAATTATCCAGTCAACCCAAATTAGTGAAGTCCATCATCACTAAGCCCACATTACGGTAACAAATAAAAGGTACAGCCCATAGCAGGCCCAAATCTGACCAAGGCTCCCAAGTCCAAACTAAAATAAAAAACAAAATAATTAAAAAAAATTAAACAATACATAAATAGGTAAATTGTTAAAATCGTCTCTAAGTTAATGATACATTTTAACTGAGTTAGTCATTTGAATGAAAATGACAGGAAAGTTCAAACCTTAATGGCCCAGTTATAAAAAAAAATCTTATTTTGCATGTAATACACAAAAGTGCCCAAACTTCTGTGACGATTTTGGCATTTTAATCTTTTAAGTAAAAAACAAAACGAATATTATAAATATAACTCAATATGGGGCGTTTTTCTAAAATGGGTGTAGTGGGGATGTGGGCATTATGTTAAAAGGGGTGTAATAAAAAAAACCATCAAAAATTGTTATTGGCCAAACAAAAAGGAATGCACAGTCATTGGCCAACACAAAATGAACATGTCGTGGAAAAAACAACGGCAAAACAATTTTTTTTTTTTGAGAAAAACGCCCATGGGATGGTTTGGGGGCGTGGAGGGGCGTGGTTTTGGCATAAAACGCCAAAATTTTTCCCCCACTACGGGTGTTCTTATAGTCAGCAAATTCAGTCATCTTTTTGCATTTAAGAAGTTCATTTAGTGTTAAATTAGAGGTTCTGGTATGTGTTTCATGTTACTAGGAGTCTATTTAGGTTGTTCACATCTATGTTACATTAAAAAAATGTAAGACAGTTCCTTAATAATAGTCATGAAATCATGTAAATATTTAGAACTAATGTAATCTCCTATCTGACATGACAAAAGGAAATGGCCACCTAGTGTATTGGTGGTATTTTATTTATAGAATGGACTTAAAACAAGGATTAAATACAACAAACAACTATGGATGTGCAACCATCTTTGCAATAAACACCATGACCTTTACATAAACCCAATTTTCCAAGCTATTCAGAAAATGAAACAAAGCATGTCTCGCACGGCGATTGACAAGTAAAGCAATACATGCCATCCAAAATCCGGTAGCAAAACCAGTGGCCCCTCCAATATAAAACCATCTTTGAAGATCATCTATGCCTTCCCCATCATCCATATTTTCACGAGTGACGAGTGGACCTTCTAATTCTTTGTCTCCTGGACAATATTTGGACAAGGGAAGTCCACATAATCCTGCATTTCCGATGTACCTTGAAGGTTCAAAGGACTGGAGTTGAGTGCCAGATGGAATTCTTCCTGACAAGTTGTTATACGACACGTCTAGATAGTTTAATAAGGTCATGTGAGACATGCTGGATGGTATTCTTCCTGAAAGATTGTTTCTGGATAGATCCAAAATTAGAAGTTCTTTCATCTGACCAATATTCGTTGGAATCTCTCCAACCAAAGCATTCATTGACAGGTCGAGTGCAATCAGTTTCTTGAGATCCGTTAGTTCATCAGGGATTTTTCCTGTTAGATTGTTGCTTGATAAATGAGTTAAATGCCATTTTAGTCCCTGTGGTTTGGGCTATTTTGCCAGTTTAGTCCAAAGGTTTCATTTTTAACCTGTGGGTCCAAAAAGGTTTCACAGTTGCCATTTTAGTCCACTGGGTTAACTTCATCCATTTTTTCTGTTAACGAGAAGGCCAATTCGGTCATTTTATATATAATTCTGTTAACTAAAAGGGCAATTCAACCATATAAAATGACCGAACTGGCCTTCTCGTTAACAGAAAAAATTGATGAAGTTAACCTAGTGGACTAAAATGGCAACTGTGAAACCTTTTTGGACCCACAGGTGAAAAATGAAACATTTGGACTAAACTGGCAAAATGGCCCAAACCACAGGGACTAAAATGGCATTTAACTCCTTGATAAATTGATAATCTTCAAAAATCCTAGAGTCTTGCTAAATTCATGTAAACTTCCTTGCCACTTGATCATGGCACGATCAACATACTCACTTCTATCGATGAAGGTAAAGTCAAAATAGTGCACATTCTGATGTGGGAATCCATCTCGACCCATCGAAGTGATATTATTGAGACATGAAGGGATGGCTCCGTTGAGATTGTTCGTTGACAAGTCTAGAATTTGTAAGTTTGCTAATTGACATAATTGTGAAGGGATGGTTCCAAAGAAGTTATTTGATGTTAGGCTAAGCGCATACAACTCCGATAAGCTTTCCCCTATCCAAAACGGTACGTAACCAGAAAACTTGTTGGCCCCCAATTCTAAAAACATTAGCTCGGCGCAATTCTTTAAACACGAGGGCAGTTCTCCTGAGAAGCTATTGTTGTATAGATACAAGACCTCGAGGTTGATCAAATACTTATTGTTCCATTCAACTGATTGTTAGAAAGGTCTAAAGATTGTAGGGATGAAAACTTTTGGATATCATTGGACAATGACCCTGTGAAATGGCTACTTGAAGCATACAATCGTCGTAACATAAGCGATGTGCATCCGGACAAGTGGTTTAAAAAAATAGGAAATTTGACAGGCACAGAGTTTCTATCAAAATACAAAGACGTCAAACTACAGAGATTTCCAAGATATTTTGGAATATTATCCAACTTGTTGCGAGAGAGATAAAGATGTACAAGTCTATTGCTTGTTAACGGGAACAACCAATGATACATGGACGAGTTGAGATTGTTTTCTATGAACGAAAGGGTAACAATAGAAAGAGTTGTTAGATGAATAAGTGTATGGATGCTTGACTTGTGAGAGGTCACATCCATCTAAACTCAGTGGCGGAACTAACCCAAAAAGTTAAAGATATCCTAATTTTATTTTAGGCTCAGGGGTATCCTTTATATAACAGGAACGGAGTTGAGATGTATTTTTACATTACGAAAATGGAGTTAAGGGGTATTTTTACTCTACGAAGACGGGGTTGAGGGGTAGCCCGTGCTACCCCTATTTGTACTATAAGTCCGCCACTGTCTAAACTTAAGTATAACAACTTTTTAAGACTTAGAATCTCATTTACCGAGTTATCTACCTTGCCCAAGGAAGTACTTGACATATCAAGGCCCTCCAAATGAGACAACCAATCTAGATTCTCAATTGTACAACCATTGAGAGATTCAAGTGAAAGCTCTTGCAAGTTCGTGAGGTTTTGAAATTCCGAAGGAATTGTTCCAATAAAATCATTCAAACCAAGGTAAAGATACCTTAACTGAGTCATGGAACCAATGAACATGGGTACGGTTCCCGTAAAATTATTGTTGGAAAGGTCAAGATACTTTAAACGCGTCATGGAACCAATGAACATGGGAATGGTTCCATTGAAAAAATTTCCGTAAAGGTCAAGATGATTCAAGTAGCTTAAGTTAAGCAACGAAGGGCTAATCTTACCTCTTAGAAGTCCAACGCTCAAATCAAGAATTGTGACATGACCAGCTGTCCAAACTGCTCGACGATCGAGGATCGCTCGACGATCGCTCGGTTTCGCTCGAATTATTTTTATTAATAATATATATATATATATATATATATATATATATATATATTATAGATTTTAAAGATTAAAAGCCCAAAAAATATACTAGCCCAAAAAAAATTAAATGCTCAAAATATATACTAGCCCAACTTAATAGTTAATATCAAAATCTAGCCCAAAAATTATATAGCCAACTTACTAGCCCAAGGCTTGATGTAAAACTACGATCCGCTCGATTTTAGTTAGGATTTGAGAAAAACCGAGCGAAAACGATCCACTCGATTCAAATTCAATCCGATCATGAGCATCACTTTTGTGCTCGGTTTTGCAAATTTGATCCGATCGGATCGGATCGGTTGTAATTCAATCCGAGCACGAGCAGACTCTCGATCAGATCGGATCGGCTCGTGAACACCCCTATAGAGAGAAGGCCGTCAGGGTCTTGATGAATGTATGATTTGAAATGAAGAAGAGCATGTCTCTCTTTATCGATGCACTTATAATTATCAGCTTGGTGGCTAAGTGAAGTAGCGGTTGTAGTCTTAAACCATACAAACACAAGGACTAAAGAAATAACAAAGAAAACACGACGAATGAAAGGTTTATGGCAAATATTATCTCCCATTATGCGGTATAAAATCGCGTTGATCTTTTGTAATGGATATATCAACATATATGCCTAGCTTTATAGACACTTTAAGTTTAGAGTATGTGTTGATATTTTCAAATAAGTTGACTTTCTTTTGATTTTCATGTCCCACTTGTGTTGACAATTTGTGTGGAGTGTGGACTAAATTATATGTCCCATATTGGACGACTATTTAAGTCTTGGCAATTTGTACATATTAGATATTTTTTCCAAACCGAATTGCATGAATATATATTGTGTGAAGCAAAAAATATAATGATGATAATAAAAAAAACCTTAAAGGGATAAAAGTTGGTGAAGTCAAAGACTCGTAAATCATAAGTCTTCACAATTTTTTTAGTAAACTACACGATGTTCGTTGGTTTACCAAAATTTTGAATTTGCTCTGTCGTTTCCTAAAAGTACACAGATAGTCCATATGATTTGCAATTTGTAACGTATTTAATTCTCGGGTTTTTTTCCAAAAATACATGGATGGTTCTTATGGTTTGCACTTTTTAGCATATTTTGTCCCTAACTTAGACCTACTAAAACCTTTTATTTGTTGGTTGAAGATTAAATATGTTACAAAGTGCAAAGCACATGTATTTGTGTCAAACCATAAAGACTAAAATAGGAGTTTATCTTTTAACTTTATCCATAGAACCATGTTACAATTTCTAGAGTATTTGTCTACAAAAGTGAGCTCAACTGTGAGAAAACTACCAACCTTTGGAGTGTTCAATGTTCAATTTTAAAATGTGGGAATACGGAATCAATGTCATTGAAATCAAGTAGAATTTTGATAAATATGAAACTTGATTGTACCATACCCTTCAATTAAGACAAAATTACAAAACAAAAAAAAAAAAAAAAAACAAAAAAAAAAACACACCCCTTTATTTAGGTTTGTGCCAACCTGCAAATTTCAACCTTAATGTTTAAAAATCATGTTGGTCTTCCTTAATGTTTTGTAAGAAATTTAACACTTAATAGGTGACTTCGTTTGTTTTTGGAGTTAAATCAAGACATGTGCATTCTATGTGAGAGCATTTTGATATTAAGGCTGAAACGGGCAAGTTGACACAAACCTAAAGGACATTTTTTGCCGGTTCGAAACCGAACCAAACCGGGTTTTACCGCAGTGGGCCTTCAGACGATGGTGGCTTGGTGGCTCGGGTATGCATCCAACTCTGACCGTTATGGAGGAGGGGATGCATTTGCTTGATTGAGGACATCCCAGGATACTTATCCTGTGATTTAGTTGGTCGTTCAAAAAAAACATATGAACTCATCAATCACTAAAATTTATGTGAATGTAATTTAAATAGTTATTTTTAGCTAAATTTAGAAAGTAATTTATTAATAAAAGAGAAAGCTGCATTTGACAAAATTAAGCATTAAATGTCATTAACAAAAAAAAAACTAAAATAAAGAATTTGAAGACGCCAGGATTAGAACCCAGGTCTCCTTGTTTAAGCAAGACAGTAACCACTAGTACAAGTGCTCATTTATGTTACCTCTCGATTCAGTGCATATATATTATATCTTATACAACCTAAATTCTATACAAAATTAAAAAGATTTGAGCCCTCGGATGGTTTGGGCCTTATGCCGTCGCCCACCCCACACCCCCTACGGGTCTGCCCTGCTTCATCATCATACTTAGTGAATTCCACCGATAGCACCGATAGCAAAACTAAGGTAATTGTCATTAAACAAAGTTGGTATTTTCTAAGCAAATAGAAATAGAAAGAAAACAAATGTGTAGACAATAAGCAGGTTTAAATTATTAAACAAATCTTGACAAACCAAAGATATATAATACAGACCACTTTGAACATAGGCACCCATCCATATTCTCAAACAAAAACATATATATGCCTGGATAAAACTAGAATCTACGGTCACGATCATAAAGCTGCAGAGGAGATCAACGGTCACAACAAGTTCGCTTATTTTTCTTCATGCTTTTTACATTATACTTCTGGCGCGGCTGGTGCAGGAGCCCTCAACAGCGGTTGAAGAGCTTTCACGACAATGCTCATATTAGGCCTAAACTCAGACTCATATTGCACGCATAAGGCCGCCACAGCCGCCAGCTAGATCAACAAAACAGATGCCGTCAGTCAGTTAGTTAGTTAGTTGGTTCGTTAGTTAATGATTAAACATATTATGTTAAAAACATATTAAAAAAAAAAACTTTATGCTAATATATGGATTTAATGATGCAAAAAAGGACTTTGTGGAAATGAAATTGTTGACAAATCCCTAAATATTTTCGCTAAGTTATAATTATTAAATCCGTCAACTTTAAAATATAATAACAAAATCCCTGGCTGGTATTATATTTAAAAGAACTCCTTGTTTGCATGACTAAATCCTTCAACTTTTTAGAAAAAAAAAAAAAAAAAAAAAAAAAAAAAAAAAAAACTAACAAAAAGGTTCTTCTATTTCAAATGATCTAAGTTCCAAAATAGAGTTAAATGCCATCTTGGTCCCTGTGGTTTGGGCCATTTTGCCAGTTTAGTCCAAAGGTTTCATTTTTCGCCTGCAGGTCCGAAAGGGTTTCATCGTTGCCAGTTTAATCCACTGGGTTAACTTCATCTATTTTTTCTGTTAACGAGAAGGGCAATCGGTCATTTTATATGACCGAATTACCCTTCTGGTTAACAGAATTACATATAAAATGATCGAATTGCCCTTCTTGTTAATAGAAAAAATGGATGAAGTTAACCCAGTGGACTAAAATGGCAACGGTGAAATCTTTTTGGACCCACAGGCGAAAAATGAAACCTTTGGACTAAACTGGCAAAATGGCCCAAACCACAGGGACCAAGATGGCATTTAACTCTCCAAAATATTTAGAAAGGACTTTTTCATTAATTTTAGCAGGCCAAGAATTTAATCAGCGAAAGTCCTTAAGGATATTTTTTTAATATAAGGGACTTTTAACAATAGATTTAATGATTTAATCATGCAAATATAAAGTCCATGGACAATATTGAAATATTATTATAGTTTTGGAAAGAGATAGACCTTTGCGACTGCTTTCGGAGGGTACTCTCCCTTGAGCCTCGGATCAACACATTGTTTAACCTTGTCTTCGCTTAGCCTAGGTGTCGCCTACATGTAGAAGAAACAAGAATAAATAAATTCCGCTTATTTATACATTATATTATTTCTCATTATGCTCGATTTCCATTTTGTGGGCCCGTCATTGTTGAATTGTTTCATGTACATAATCAACTAAAGAGACCCGTGATATTTTTTTGAACGGCCAACAGAATCAATCTTGAGCACTCTCGGGGCACCCACTGGACAAACGGAGTACTCCGAGAGTAACCTGAGTCCACCACCAATTCCGGGGAAAACCCGGTAACCCACCCGCCCGTAGGCACGACGGTGAAACTACCGGTAAAACCCGTTTGGCTCAAGGATCCAACCCAGGTTTCCCTGAAGACCCGTGATATTGAAAGTGTCGAAACAAATGATCAAAAAGAGGCTCACCCAAGTGACAAGGCTTTGTTGTCCACGTGGCATTGTGTGATCAACGGGTTTCCGACCAGTTAAAAGCTCAAGCAAAACTACCCCAAAGCTATACACGTCACTTTTTTGCGTCAGCTGTCCCGTCATTGCATATCTACATAAAAATTTCGAATAAACATTAGATAGCAAGTTTCTTCAAATAAAAAAGAATAGTTATCTACGGGTTTAGAATCTTACTCCGGTGCATGATAGCCAAAAGTGCCCAAAACACGAGTAGAATGCAAACGAGCAGCCATATCGGGAGCTTGATTTGAAATATTAAAATCGGCAATCTTGGCTCTAAGATCCTCAAATAATAGCACGTTGCTAGACCTAATATCCCTATGAATTATCGAAGGTTGGACCTTTTCATGCAAATAATCAAGTCCCTTTGCCGCATCGACGGCAATCCGTACTCTTTGCATCCAATCTAACACAGGCCCCGGTTGTGCTCCTTGCACACCCTTTCTTCCTATATGTTTACATAAAGATAAAGATTAAGAAACCCATGAAACCAGATAAAAAAAATTAAAGAGTAAATGCCATTTTCGTCCCTGAGGTTTGGCCAGTTTTGCGACTTTCGTTCAAAAGTTTGTTTTTCCGCGTCTGGATCCAGAAGGGTTGAAATCTTGCCATTTACATTCGGCTCGTTAACTCCATCCATTTTTTTGAGATTAAGTCAAGGGTATTTTTGTCTTTTTTGTTAAGTCGGGGGTATTTTTGTCTTTTTTTTGTGAATTGGAAATACCCTTGACTTAACGGAGAAAAATGGATGGAGTTAACGAGCCGGATGAAAACGGCAAGATTTCAAACCTTTTGGATCCAGGTGTGGAAAAACAAACCTTTGGACGAAAGTCGCAACACTGACCAAACCTCAGAGATGAAAATGGCATTTTACTCAAAATAAAACAAAGAGTAAAATGCACGGATAGTCCTTGTGGTTTGGTGAAATTTCACCTTTAGTCCCCAACTTTTCAAAATTACACTCTTAGTCCCTGTGGTTTGACAAGTTACTCGGATAGTCCCCAAGGCGGATGGAGGATAGTTTTTCTGGTTAAGTGAGTGTGAAATGACAAGGACTATCCAAGTAACAACTTGTCAAACCACAGGGACTATCCGAGTAACCTTCATCCGCTTTAGGGACTATCCAAGTAACAACTTGTCAAACTACAGGGACTAAGAGTGTAATTCTGAAAAGTTGGGGACTAAAGGTGAAATTTCATCAAACCACGGGGACTATCCGTGCATTTTACTCTAAAACAAAATAAGTGTTTGCATACCGTGTAATATGTCATGTAGAGATCCCATTGTTGCAAATTCATAAGCCAAAACACGTGTGTTACCTTCCACACAATAACCGCACAGCTCGACAAAGTTTTCGTGCTTCAGTTTTGAGACCATTGAAACCTTGAACAAGAATGGAAGTTAAATTCTGTTTTTTTTTTTTTAAACAGGACCGACAAAACCAAAGTCCCAAACAGGAACCCGAACCGCACTATGATTGGTTCTAAATTTTATTATAGCCCATTTTTCAATCAGGTTGGCCGGGTACAAACCAGAACTTTCCTTATCTTGAAATTGAGTTAATTACTGTTTTCGTCCCTTTGGTTTGTCAAAAATCACTAATTCAGTCCATTAGTTTCAAAATTGCGATTTCAGTCCTTGTGGTTTCACTTTCGTAACCATTTCAGTCCCTGTGGTTTCACTTTCGTAACCATTTCAATCCATTATTCTGTTAAGTACAGAGACTGAAATGGTTACGAGGTGGACTGAAATGGTTACGAAAGTGAAACCACAGGGACTGAAATCGCAATTTTTAAACTAACTGAAATAGTGATTTTTGATAAACCACATGGACGAAAACAGTAATTAACTCCTTGAAATTAGAATGGAATTGGTACAGTACCCGTAACAACCAAAAATACTGGTACCGAATATTATGATACGGTACGGATATCGGTATTTCGGCGCGGTACCTGCTTTGGTACCACTTTGTTTTTTTAATCTTTTGAGTACTCGCACGGTTACCATATAGGTAAAACTGATACGAGTACGGTACCAAATAAGGTAATATTGGACCTGGTACGAGTAGTAATACAATACGGGTACCAAATAGTTAAAACTGATACAAGTACCATAATACGAACCAGTACCATAATACAAACTAGTACTATATAAAATCCGGTACCAGTACCCTTTTTTACCCATAGCCATACCGAATACCGAAATTAATAAATCCAGGTACCGATGCATGTCCCGAATACCCAAAATCGGTACGGATACGGCATACGGGTACAGGTACGGTTTGGGTATTTGGGAAGAAATCGCATCCCTACTTGAAATTATGTTTCTTTAGGTTTAAAAAATATTCAAATTATAACAAACCCGAGTACAGGTGGCAATTTCGACTTATTTACCACCGTATGATTTTGATCGTCTTTCGTCTAAAACTATGCCGTTAATGCGGTAAAATATCGGATATCGGTCAAGGACCGATATTTGAAATATAGGTTATCTCGGTGAGATATCGGTGGGATATCGGTAACTTTAATATAATGCGGAATTTACATATATAGCAATTTAACACCAATAATTCAGTGATATATCAGTGATATATCGGTTATATTGGTCAAATATCGGTGATATATCGGTTATATCGGTCAAATATCGATTATATCGGTCAAATATCGGTCAAATATCGGTCAATATCGCCGATAATATCAGTACCGATATTTTGACCGATATTTTACTAAGGGACCGATATGACCGATATAACCGATATATCACCGATATTAACTGCATAGGTCTAAAATAAGTGTAGAATATAAAAAGTTAAAAACTAAGAGCTGTTTGACACACTGCCTAACCCGCCTAACCATCATGCCACCTCTAAACCCTCATATGTATCCGGTTTGTGATCCAGTTCAGAACCGAACCCAATTCGATCATTATGTTTATAAGTGATGATACTTAACAGATTATTTACTTGCAGAAACATAAAGTTTACCTGACTCAAAAACTCGTTATTGGATTCAGCCTCGGTAGAGACATCAAGCTTTTTCACAGCCACACTTTTACCATTATTTAATTCTGCAAAATAAACCCTTCCGTATGAACCTTCACCAATCAACGCCTTTGATCCAAAATTCTCGGTTTTTTCTTTCAGTTCATCGAGCGAAAGTGCAGGCACTTCGATTGTTGGTACTTCTTTTTGCGCATCGAATTTTTCTTTCGGTTGTGATCTGTCCTTTTGCTGTCCTACATTATATGTAGATAAAAAAAGCATTATTATAATATCTAGAAAAGTTTATATAAATAAAGACCGATAAAAAATGCATCATTGAAGCTCTCATAATAGGTGAGGCATGATTTTAAAAAACGGTAGAGGCGTGCCTCAAGGCGAAACGGCCAAAAATACGATTATGAGGCGCGCCTCAGGGGGTTTATACTGTATGTGCGGCTCAGAGGGGCCGAGGCGCTAAAAAGGCTGGCACCTCAGGTGCGCCTCTGGGTTTTTTGATTTTTTTTTTTTTTTTGATGTTTTGAGTTTTTGTGTCGTCTTTTTTATGTGTGTTTTTTTATTATTTTGATGAATTTGATGATGAAATTTAGTTAGTATTACTATTTTTGTAAGATATATAATATTTATATTTATTTTTTAACTCCGCCTTGGGCTTACGCCTCAGTTTGCCTCAAGGCTTACGCCTCGTGAGGCGAAGGGAAAACGCCTCGAAACTCATTTCCGTTTTTTTAAACCTTGAGGTGAGGAACCGTATGCAAATACAAAACGCATAGTTATTAATGGCGAATAGCGGACGATGGGCGATGGCAACAAGCTACCTATACGCTACGTAGCGATGAAATAGCAAGCGCTATTTTATGTTTAGCGACACACTATGAGAAAATTTTAGAAATATTTTATATGTATATTATATCCAAACAAGCTGTTTTATATGCTATTTTATATGTATGCTTAACAAAAAAACCTAAAATCCTGCTATTTTATACCTATAAAATCCCGCTATTTATATTAAAGCAGAAAAAAAAAAAAAAAAAAAAAAAAAAAACCTAAAGTCCTGCTATTCGCCCGCTATAGATGTGCCAAAATCAAACAGCGACACATGAGTGTTTAAAGTTTTATTAATACACCAAACTGTTGCTTTTCGATAGACCAATAGAAGGGTATTTTGGTCTTTTCAAATTATAAAGGCATTTCGTCATTAAGAATTTGTTTCTCTGAATTTGGTATGACCGACATTAGACACATACTTGGGTAGTTAGGTGGCTTATATTTATAAAGTTATTTCAATATTTAGGTGGGCTTTAATAAAAAAAGAGTAAATTACGTTATTGGCCCCTGTGGTTATATCGCTTTTACTATATTAGCTCAAAATAAGAATTTTTAACATATTTGCCCCCATGGTTTCTATAACTAACCATTTTGGCTCCTAAGTCTAGAGATCATGGGGGCCAAAATGGTTAGTTATAGAGATTAGAGACCATGGGGGCAGATATGTTAAAAATTCTTATTTTGGGCTAATATAGTAAAAGTGATATAACCACAGGGGCCAAAAACGTAATTTACTCAAAAAAAAAGATGAATGTTTGATTGGCCCCTACATACATAATAGTCGTATTAAACATACCATCAACATGATCATTGTGGCTTTTTACCACGCCATTGTCGTTCGAAGGGTAAGATTCTTCGACTTGACAAGTGCAACACAACCACCTCCGCATCCTATCGCTCTTCGTCAAAGTTAAATCGTCTTGAGCCCTTAGTTTCACCAAACGTATAAAGTATCCAGGTGGCGGCACGTATCCCTATGTAACCATCAAAACATGTAAAAAACATATTAATCAATACACAACTTTAAAATGAAAAATGTAACCAAATTCCACTTATTATCCTCTATTGTTTCCATGAATAGAACGTAAGGATGTAAAGCAAAAAACAGAACTCTTGAAACCTTCTTCACAAAAATATTTCGGAGAAGTCTATTAAAAGAGATGATGAGATATTAAGAATCAGATACTCAGTTCAAATAAGGGTAAAATAATTTTTATAATTAACAAACAGTAATTTCACTCTAACCATCATTGATCAGTTTTGTTGCAATAACCAAATAGCTTGGTTTTAAAAAGCTAGAGGCGCACAAAAGCAACGAGGTCTAAAATTGAGGCGCGAAGCGCAAAGCACAAAAGCGGTGGGCTTTTCGTACCCGAGGCACAAGATGTTTATATAATTTTTTTTATATATTCCATACATATCCCATAGGTTTTTAGCTTCCTTTAACCAAAATATAGCTATAAAGAAGGCTTTTATACCGTTTTACTTACATGTACAAGTCAAAAAACCCAAGGTACAACATTTTTCTGCATTAAAACGCCTCAGGTACATGAGGCGTGCGCCTCAGGCCAAAAAGCCCCCAAAAAAACCCTAAAATTTGCGCTTTTTGGGCGTTTCTTGTAATTACACAAGGCGCTTGAGCGAAAAAGCCCCAGAGGCTGCGCCTTAGTGCGCCTCAGGCGCGCTTTTTTAAACCCAGCCAAATAGTCACACCATCAATAAGCACATTTTTTAAAAATTTACGACATTTTTAACACTTAAAAATAAAAATCCCACTAAAATAAATCTTGAGTTAATTACTGTTTTCGTCCTTGTGGTTTGTCAAAAATCACTATTTTAGTCCATTAGTTTAAAAATTGCGATTTCAGTACCTGTGGTTTCACTTTCGTAACCATTTCAGTCCCTGTAGTTTCACTTTCATAACCATTTCGATCCATTTATTCTGTAAGTACAGGGACTGAAATGGTTACAATGTGGACTTAAATGGTTACGAAAGCGAAACCACAGGGACTGAAATCGCAAATTTTAAACTAATGGACTGAAATAGTGATTTCTGACAAACCACATGGACGAAAACAGTAATTAACTCATAAATCTTTCATATCAACAAGCCATCAAAGATCTCACACACATGCATCAAACATAAACAAACAATTATACAAATTCTCACCATTAAACCACCAAAACGATGACCCGTAACCATCACAGTGTCGAAATTACAACCAAAAACAAAGTTATTCCAAGAAACCAAATAACTTAAACCCCAATTGAATAGAATTCAAAGAATCATCCAACAAACAACCATCTTGAACATCAAATAAGAAAATCCAGTGATAAAATATTAAACAAGAAACCAAATTGTTTCTTTTAAACACCAATTGAACAATACAACCGTAACCAATTAATTTACAATAAACCCATCATCAAAAACTCCGAAGATACACCAACTGAACAATACAACTGTAGAAACCCATCATCAAAAACTCCGAAAAATACCATTTTTATGAATCAAGAACTCCAAAAGATACCATTTTTAAACAGCAATTAAACAATACAACTGTAATTAATCAAATTACAAGAAACCCATCATCAAGAACTCAAAAAGATACAATTTTTATGAATCAAGAACTCCAAAAGATACCATTTTTAAACAGCAATTAAACAATACAACTGTAATTAATCAAATTACAAGAAACCCATCATCAAGAACTGAAAAAGATACAATTTTTATGAATAATAAAGTATGCAAAAGCAGCAGTGAAGGTTTACCTGTGTTGGGTTGTTGATTTAGGGCTTGTTGATGATGGAGAATTTGGGGAAAAGACAGATAAGTAACGAGCGATTACAAAGAGGAGAGTTTTAGAGAGAGAAAGAATAGCGGTTTAAATTGACATCAATGCAAAAACGCGGTGGTGATGTCATCCATTTTCAAGAATTTATTAGTCAAATTAGTGTGTGTTTTATTTAAACTTTTAATTAATATATCTAACTTTTAGTACTTATATGTTTTAATAATTGTACTTTGTAAGTTTTAGAAGTTTCAAACCTTACTACTTGTAAACATTGACCTAAAAGTTTAAATTTTGGTTGATTTAGACTGTCCTAAATGTTTAAATTTTGTTTGATTTAGACTTGATACATGAATTCTTATTTGGTTCATTGGTTGTTTTGAGTTAACTTTTTTTAAGTCAAGATGAATGCATAAAAAAATAAAAAAAAATACATTAAAATCAGAGGGATATTGGATTGAAAAAACGTTGACTTTCACTAATTAACCGACAACATTCTCAAATTTTTATTTTTATCATACCACGCACAATTTTCAACTTATTTTCCTTTGTCACTCCCAAACTAACTGGACTCTAACCCAGTTAGCTGACTCAGATGCCACGTCAGGAAACCAATGCCATGTCATCAAACAAGTGCCACGTCACTAAATAAGTGCCATATCAACAAAAAAACTAACTGGGTTAGGGTTTAGTTAGTTTGGGAGTGTTGTAGGAAAATACGTTAAAAGTTGGGAATAGTGTGGTACAAATCGAAAGTTGAGAGTGTTATCAGTCAATCGGTGAAAGTTGTGGTTATTTAAATCCAATTTTTGCCTAGGAGTTTTCGGTTTCTACCCATTCATAACATTACAAATGACTCTAGCATTACCATCTCCACAAGATTATACATAACATAATAAAAACAAATATGTCATGTTCTTCACATGTTTTTCTAGATCATCGAAAATTACAAACAAGATTAAGTTTTTATGTCTTCTTATTTGTTTGTAGCATTGGGTATTTCTTATTTATGTCCTCTTGAAATATTACATAAGATGACCCTAAAGTCACCATTCCCAGGGCGGATTTACGTATACCGTTACGGGTTCACGCGAACCCACTAAGTTTCGAAATTTTAATAGAAAATATATATATAACTTTGAAGTGAACCGATAAATATTTTAAGAGGTGAACCCATAGGCAAAATGAAAAACTACATGTGGTTGCACTTTCGATTCTCATTGCTTACGATTTTTTGAAAACTTTGTCTCTCTTTTTCTATTCCAATATTTGAAGTTTTCATTTTACAAGATGTGAAATCAATTGCAATATGGTCATGGTCGACCAAATAACTAAAACAGAAACGTGATAGCATAAAACATGGCATCAGAATTCAAATCACAATATCAATCTATGCATACATAATTCTAGGAATATCAAATAATGCCCCGAAGTTGCCACTGATATGCATCACCCAACGTCCCAACTTCAAGCGGGTCATAATTTTGGAATTGTGAATTATTAATAAAAATAAGAATATAACATTATAGGGTTAGGGTAAAATAAAAACTCACCCTAGTCAAGAGAACTACGAGAACTCTTGTTAGCTTTAGATCTAAGGCCATTAACGAACAAGATTAAATCTGATGATTTTAGCATGTGGGTCAAAAGTGACTCATTATATTAATACACATAATTACAAAAGGGCAATTCAGTCATTTGGATGTCCATGCCATTTGAATGTTCGTGCTTTTTCCCATGTTTGGTCAGAGAATAAGTCAACACACATCAAATAAAAAACTTGTTGAGATAGGGATGAACATTCGGTACGGTACCGGTACCACGCTCATCCCTACATTGAAATGCGTGTTTGTAAATGTTATATATGTTTTATTTGCTTTTTAATTTGTATTTACGATTTACATTTTTAAGTACAAGCATACTGTAGAAATAAAATTTCGAGTAAACTTCCGTTTTGATCCCTGTGTTTTGGTCGTTTTATTGGTTTTGCCCCATTCTTTAAAAATAGTCATTTTACTCCAATAGTTTACTATGTTTTTTTTTTTTTTCATTTTGCTCCATGGCCTTAACTCCATCTATAATGTCTGATAACTAAAAGTGCATTTTGGTAATTTTAAGAATAAAAGTAAGGGCATTTTGGTAATTCACTTCTAAAGATATCTATACTATATAATAAAAGAAACCTGTTTTGAGACACATGTCACTCATTAGAGCAATCTATTTTTTAGCCTATTAAAATTAAATAATTATTTATGAGATATACGTAGAGATATACTATTTAATATATATAATTATGAGATATACGTAGAGATATAGTATAGATTAAAAATTTATTTAGAAAATATACTATTAATATTAAATTATTATTTTTATAATATATTTCCTTCCTTAGATACATTATAGTTTTATTATATCGTAGAGAGATTTTATTTTAATATTTACGTTTATACTTTTACATCCAAATTTAGGTAACATATTTAAATTATCTATGACTCTTAATTTATAATCAGTAATATGTTTTAAATATATTTAACTCTTTATAATCAGTAAATGTTTTAAATATATTTATTTTAAATAAAATATTATATATTTTTTAAATATGTTTTATAAAAATAAGAATATGACTTAAGATGTAATTTTAAGGAGAGAAAAATTATTATTATTTAACAGGAGAGAAAATGCAGGAAATCAAAATCTGAAATTAATCAGAACTCAAATCGTGTATTACACGAGGTTTTTTAAAGATATAAGTTTTTAATATTTACTATATAAAATTACATTTATTCAACCCGTGTAACACACGAGGTTTTTTAAGATACAACTTTTTTTATCATTTACTATACAAAATTACATTTATCCAACCCGTGTAATACATGAGGTATTTAAAAATATATTTTTTATTATTTGATATATAAATTCAACCCATGTAATACACGGGGTTTTTTAAAGATATAACTTTTTTTTATAAATTACTATACAAAATTACTTTTATAAAACCTATGTAATACATGAGTTAAATATATAATATATAATAAAATATTATATATTTTTTAAATATGTTTTAAAAATATAACTTTTTTTATTATTTGATATATAAAATTAGATTTATTCAACCCGTACAATACACGGGGTTTTTTAAATATATAAATAATTTATTATTTAGTATTTTTTTTTCATTATTTGATGTATAAAATTATATTTATTCAACCTTTACAACAATACAAGGGGTTTTTAACGATATAACTTTTTATTTTTTAGTATATAAAATTATATGTATTCAATCCATGTAATAAACAAAGTTTTTAAAGATATATTATTTTATTATTTAGTATATAAATTCACATTTATTCAGCCCGTGTAATACACGGGGTTCTAATCTAGTTTATATATATACACACACTCATACACAATCTCTCTCCTCACTCATCTCTCTCTCTCTCTCAACATCAGATTCATCTATCTTTTCATTCTCTATCACCAACCACCACCACCCCACTGGAACCCACATCACTAGAACCCAACCACCACCGCTACCATAACCATCACTTCCGGCACCACCTCATCGAAGTTGCATATCAGAGGTTTCCGGCGAGGCGGCGAAGCTCGGTCTAAAGTCAATCGTGATGTCGTACGTCAGATCTGATATTTCCGGTGACAGCTTATGGTCATCTGAAGCGGAGATGTGGAGGATGAGACGGTGATAAGCGGTGAGCATAAGGTGAGTTTAAGGAACTTTTAGCTCGGTTTCTTCTTCTTTTTCTTCTGATCCATACATTTTCATTCTCCCAGTCGTCTATTCAACCCCATTTTCCGGTGATGGTGGTGGTTGGAACTGATAAAGGTCAAGAACACCCACATTGGAGGTGGTGGTTTCTTGATTTTCCGGTCGAAGCCATTACTCTTCCTCAAAATAATGGCGTTGAATTAGAAAAAAAATCATTACCCTTTATCTCGCCTTCGTCGCACTCCTCGACCTCAAAATAACCGTCACTGGGGTTTTTTCTCTTCCCATTACCAAACCGATCATCTCCGACTCCGTTCGGTTTAGTCAACGAAGCCATTACTCTTCCTCTGGTTTTCTCGAAAATGTTTCAGAAATAGGGAGATACAGAGAAGTTATGAGGGTTTTGCTTTGATACCAGCGCTCAAGTTCAAAAGGTTCATGGTTGTACTTTTGGTTACAAAAGTTGCACCCTTTGGTGGAGTAATTACTTCACTTTATATTTAAATATAAATTACCAAAGTACCTTATTTTATACTTGAAATTATCATAATACCCTTTCAGTTAACATACAATATGGATGGAGTTAAGATCGCGGAGCAAATTAGTGACCCGAGGAAAATGGGGTTCTTTTGTTGAATGGTCAACCCTTCTCGGTTCACGATTTCGAATCATCTTGACAAGTATAGAAAATACTGTGAGGATATTGCGACTTTAGGAAATGGACCGACTACTGTTTTCTCAACCAATTGCCATCCTTTAATAGAATCGCATGGTGTAAACAAAACGATGATTATGCCACATTTAATGTTGCAATGTTGCTTCCCGTTTTTTGTACATTGAAAACTTAACCTCTTGTATCCTTCCTGAAAGTTCAAGCTCTCTCATCCCTTATCCCTTATCGATGCTCAAAATCTTGTATCGGAGTGGTGGAGATAACTTTAGACAATGATGTAACACCCCCAAAATACCACCTGCGGAAACCCCACGAGGCGTGTTACACATCAGAGTCTGAGCCACCAATCACATTGAACCAATAGTAAATACTTAAATAAAATATGTCATTAATCGCCAAGATTAAATGTCAAACACGATAATAAATTTCCAAGAGTTATGTAGCGGAAGCATATGATAAGTCGTTTAGTAATTGTTTCAAAATAAACTTAAAACCAATGTATCAATTATAAATAATCCAGTAGCTTCGATCCATGACCACTCCAGCAAGCCCAGATAGCAAGTCCATGCTCCAAAGTTAACGACCTACAAGCATGCAAACAAGTGTGTCAGACTACGCTGGTGAGTTCAAGGTTTTGTTAACGTATTGAGTTACCAGGTGTATATTATTGCGATACAATGTTGCGTTACGCTTTTGCTCATGTTAGATACCCTAGGGAGTGTGCCCATGTGTATCCGGGGAGTGGTTACCCCTTGTTTGTCTATGTTGCCATCGTTAGATACCCTAGGGAGTGTGCCCATATGTATCCGAGGAGTGTGCCTCTAACAACCATAGCCCTATCCAGATAATTAGTTCACGCCCGTCCTTACGGCCCGGTGTGAGGTTTCCCACCTAATAGCGCTATCAACTAATTACCCCCATTGCCCTCCAGGCAATAACCAAAACCGATTAAGTTGTTTACCCAATGTTTCCCCTCCAAATGTTTACCAGTTGTCCCAAACCACCGGGACGCATGCTTGAGAATATGCAATGAACTCACCTTGGTTTGCTCGGTAGAATTAATTACTCGTTTAACGATAGTGATTTACCAAGCCCTATGATAGTTACACATAACAATCAGTTTGCATACAAGCACAACACGTATCATTTCACATTTATCCATCAGTTTGTGTACACGAATACAAGTGTTAACATTCATCACTAGGCATGGTTTACTAATTAATCAAGCACAAAATCCATCATTCAATGTATGTTCATAACTCCTTAATATCTTTCGGTTACACCTATCTTTCGATCACATGTATCTTTCGATCAACAGTTATCCTTCGGTTCATAATAGTCATGTTTCGACACAATAGTTATCTTTCGATCGCACTGTTATCTTTCGGCCGAACTGTTATCTTTCGGGCCAGCTGTTATCTTTCGGGCCAGCTGTTATCTTTCGGCCGAACTGTTATGTTTCGATCCAATTGTTATCTTTCGACAAAGTGTTACCTTTCGATCAAACAGTTATGTTGTTTCCCTAATTTAAGCAGAATTTGTTACAATCCCCATTAATTCGATTACAATCAACTTAGTCAGTTTTCTATTTTTATGAATATCAATCAACACTACCAGTTTCCCAACCCATCAATTATCGATCAAACAAGAGTTTTTATCATGAAATTCATATGAACCCTAATATAACAAACACAAGCAATAATCATCACAATGAGCAACCAATCGGATTTCCAGGCTATCATACTAAAACAACCAAATCATTTATACGAGACCCCATAGCAGCCGATTAATACTTGTTTGATCCTAATCCTGGATCATCCAGTCTAATCCGTAGGAATATCGAATATACATGTGAGCCGATTACAACTTACATGCGATCCAATTCGTCTAAGCATCATCACATAACAACAGATTGACAATCATACACCCAATCCGATCGTATTACATAACGCGTAAACAATTGGAACAATAACATCAATCAATCATCATATCACAGAAATCATAACATCGTGACAACTAATTCAAAAGTATTAAACTAACCGGAGTGTGCGTGTGTAGTGGATCAAGATACGAGGCCCTGGTTGAAAGAGTTGTTGCCGTCAAACAAGGGAGGTTTCTAGGGTTTGCAATATGATTGAATGTTTTGTGCTGTGAATCTACGTAACATCTTATAAAACGGATGGGGTTTGGGCCGGTAATAAGTTGGGCCGAAAGTTAAGGCTTTTAATCGAAAGACTGGGTCTTAGTTCGAAGGATCTTCGAAAGATAGAGTTTGGATCGAAGGGTGTTTCTTAGCTCGAAAGATCCTCGAAGGATCTTATTACCTTTGGTCGAAGGATTAGTATCAAGTGTTTAACGCGTTAATAACAAGTTTGCAACTTAATCCCACTAGCAACAATAACCTTTTTAAGATGCCAACAACATGTAGATACAAACAAAAGAGTCGTGGAATAGGATAATACTAACCTCGGGAATTCGGGTTGTCACATCATCCCCAACTTGAAGGAAATTTCGTCCCGAAATTTGGCAAGTAGGTACGAGAGAGTGAAGTGACGATTCAAGATTGTT
Source organism: Helianthus annuus (assembly GCF_002127325.2). Lineage (NCBI taxonomy): Eukaryota > Viridiplantae > Streptophyta > Magnoliopsida > Asterales > Asteraceae > Helianthus > Helianthus annuus. The sequence continues at coordinate 172,126,115 of NC_035434.2, read as the reverse complement.
GCGGATTTTCCTCAGGTGTTACATCATCCCCAACTTGAATGGGAATTTCGTCCCGAAATTCACTAGTTACTTGAGAGTTAGAATTGCCAGGCTTGGTCTTGTCTTTGGGAAATAAATGTGGATACTTACGTTCCATCTCATCCTCGCGTTCCCATGTGAACTCCGGACCACGTTTTGAGTTCCAACGAACTCTCACAATGGGTATACGACTGTGTTTACGAACTTTAACTTCCCGATCCATAATCTCTATTGGTTCTTCGACAAATTGCAATTTGTCATCTATCTTTAGCTCTTGAAATGGTACTACCAGTGTTTCATCAACCAAACACTTCTTTAGCTATGATACATGGAACACATCATGGACATTACCCAACTCAGCAGGTAATTCCAACCTGTAAGCCACCTTTCCAATCCGTTCCACGATTTTGAATGGTCCCACATAACGAGGGTTTAGTTTGCCGCGTTTCCCAAAACGCACCACACCCTTCCAGGGTGAAACCTTTAACATAACGCGGTCATTAACTTCAAATTCCAGTGGTTTACTACGCTTGTCAGCGTAGCTTTTCTGACGATCGCGAGCTGCGGCCATGCGGTTTCGGATCTGCACAATGCTTTCTGATGCCTCAAGAACAAACTCAGGGCCTGTGATTTGGCTATCACCCACCTCATGCCAACAGAGAGGTGAGCGACATTTCCGTCCGTACAGTGCTTCGAACGGAGCTGCCTTAATACTTGAATGGTAGCTGTTGTTGTAGGAGAATTCTATCAACGGTAGGTGCTTCTCCCATCCTTTTCCAAAGTCGAGTACGCATGCCCGAAGCATATCTTCGAGTGTTTGGATGGTGCGCTCGCTTTGACCATCTGTCTGCGGGTGATAAGCGGTACTCATGTCGAGTTGGGAACCAAACGATTTATGCATTGACTGCCATAACTCTGAAGTGAAACGCGGATCACGGTCGGAAATGATAGAAGTTGGCACTCCATGCCTAGAAACTACTTCCTTAAGATACACTGCTGCCAGCTGAGAAAACTTGTCGGTTTCCTTGATTGCCAGGAAGTGTGCTGATTTCGTGAGGCGATCAACAATTACCCAAATAGTGTCATTCCCAGCCTGAGTTCTTGGTAGTCCTGTCACGAAATCCATAGCGATCTGTTCCCACTTCCATGTGGGTATCTCTGGTTGCTGCAGTAGACCTGAGGGCTTTTGATGTTCTGCTTTGACTTTAGCACAAGTCAAACATTTGCTGACGTAGGTTGCTATATGAGCCTTCATGCTGGGCCACCAGTAGGTAGTTTTCAGGTCGTGGTACATCTTATCTGATCCAGGATGTACAGAGTAACGTGACTTATGTGCCTCATCCATTACAAGTTCTCGTAAGTCACCATAGAGTGGAACCCAGATGCGTCCGGTTACGTAGTAAGCACCGTCTCCCTTTTGTTCTAGTCGTTGTCTCGAGCCACGTAAAGCTTCAGCTCGAACATTTTCTGGTTTTAACGCTTCTAACTGAGCGTCTCGTATTTGGGAAGGGAGGTTGGACTGGATCGTGAGTTGCAATGCTCGCACACGCCTAGGTGCATTATCCTTTCTGCTGAGGGCGTCAGCTACAACGTTCGCCTTGCCCGGGTGATACTTGATGGCACATTCATAATCGTTCAATAATTCCACCCATCGTCGTTGTCGCATATTCAACTCTTTCTGGTCGAAGATGTGCTGGAGGCTCCTATGGTCGGTGTAGATGGTGCATTTGGTACCGTACAGATAGTGCCTCCAAATCTTCAACGCAAATACCACCGCTCCTAACTCCAAGTCATGCGTCGTGTAGTTCTTCTCGTGCACCTTCAGCTGACGAGAAGCATAAGCTATTACCTTCTCGCGTTGCATCAACACGCAACCGAGACCCTGAATTGACGCGTCACAATATACCACAAAATCTTCGGTGCCCTCTGGTAAAGACAAGATCGGTGCACTGCAAAGTTTCTGCTTTAGCAACTGGAAGGCCTCTTCCTGCTTCGTTCCCCAAGAGTACGTTGTGTTCTTCTGTGTCAGCGAGGTGAGAGGTTGCGCGATTTTCGAGAAGTCTTTAATAAACCTTCGATAGTACCCTGCGAGCCCAAGAAATTGTCGCACCTCAGACGGAGTCTTTGGTGCCGCCCAATTCTTAACTGCATCCACCTTCGCAGGATCCACATGTATCCCTTTCTCGTTAACAACATGCCCAAGGAAGTGCACTTCTCGAATCCAAAAGTCGCACTTAGAAAATTTCGCATACAACTGCTCCCTCCTCAAGAGTTCCAAGATGAGACGTAGGTGACGCTCGTGATCTTCCTTGTTCTTGGAGTAGACTAAGATGTCGTCAATAAACACTATAACAAACTCGTCAAGATATGGCTTGCATACGCGGTTCATGAGGTCCATGAAAACCGCTGGTGCATTGGTCAATCCAAACGGCATGACCAGAAACTCATAGTGTCCGTAGCGCGTTCGAAAGGCTGTCTTGGGAACATCCTCTTCCCTAACCCTTACCTGGTGGTAACCCGACCTTAAGTCGATCTTTGAATAGAAGCTTGACCCTTGCAACTGGTCGAACAAGTCGTCGATGCGTGGTAACGGATAGCGGTTCTTAATGGTCACCTTGTTGAGTTCTCGATAGTCGATACACATACGGAATGACCCGTCTTTCTTCTTCACGAACAGAACTGGGGCTCCCCAAGGCGAAGAACTGGGTCGAATGAAACCCCTATCCAACAGCTCCTGCAATTGATTGGACAGTTCCTGTAACTCTCCAGGTGCTAAACGGTAAGGAGCTCGAGCAATTGGAGCCGCTCCCGGTGCAAGATCAATCTGAAATTCTACTTGACGGTGAGGAGGTAACCCTGGTAGCTCCTCTGGGAACACATCAGCGAATTCTCGCACCACTGGTAGATCCTCGATCTTACTCTCTTCAGACTGAGCGTTGGTAACTAACGCTAACAGTGCAGGATATCCCTTTTGTAGATACTGTTGTGCACGCATGGCCGTGATAATCCCAACCATCGTCCCACTACGATGCCCTTGAACTAACAGTGACTCTCCCTCAGGGAGAGGAATACGCACAATCTTCTCCTTGCACAGGATTTCTGCTTGGTGCTTAGACAACCAATCCATGCCTACCACTATGTCAAAACTACCGAGCGTAACGGGAAGGAGGTCAATGTCAAACACCTGACCCACGAGATCTAGTTTGCATCCAAAAAGGACATTTGAGGCTTCTATCGTCTTACCATCTGCTAGTTCTACTACTTGTTTAACCTCTAATGGTGTTGGGGTTATCCCTAATCGTTGGCTAAACTCTAGGGACACGTAACTCCAATCGGCACCCGAATCAAATAATACAGAAGCAATACGATCATTAACAGGAAACGTACCAGTTACAACGTTGCCGTCATTCCTGGCATCCCCTGCTCCAAGCTGAAACACTCTGCCCCGAGCACCATTTCCCCCGTTGTTGTTGTTGCTGTTGTTCCCAGCATTGTTGTTATTCGGGCGGTTGTTGTCGTTAGCGTTCTGGTTTAACTGAGGGCAATCCCGCTTAAAGTGACCCTCATCCCCACATTGGTAGCACCCCCTCCTAAAACCCTGGTTCTGCTGGGGTGGTTGTCCCTGTTGTCTCTGATTCTGCTGGTTTTGTTGCTGCTGGTGTTTGGGCTGTGAGGCCCTGCAATCCCTGGCCTCATGGCCCGCCTTACCACACCTGTCACACTTTCGAGTACACGACCCGAAATGATGATAGCCACACTTGTTACATCGTGGCTTCTTCCCCGCATACGAACCCTGGCTGTGGCCACTTCCCTGGCCTTGATTGACGGAAGACGACTGGCTGATGTTGCGGTTGCTGTTGTCTGGCCTTTTCTGAGTCTGGCCAGCACTGGAGGCCTTGTCATAATCACTCCACTTCCGCTTATTATCACTAGCGGACGCAGTGGCAGTGGGTGTAGCAGCTTTAGTGGCCGAGATACGCGGGGGTAACGAATCGCTTTCCACCTCTTGATCCACAATCTTGTGAGTCAGACGAACGATCTGAGTCAAATCATTAAGATGGGCTGCAGTGACCAAGCTCTTCACACGCGGAGGCAACCCTTTGATGAATAACTCAATCCTCCGAGACATAGACCGGGACAAGTTCGGGCACATATCGGCCAGTTCATACGATCGCTTCACATACGCTTCGACTTCAGATCCGACCATCTTCAAGTCGTAGTATTCGTTTTCCAGTTTCTGGACCTCGTCCCGAGGACAGTACTCCTCCCTGATCAGTTCTTTAAAGTCTTCCCAAGTTGTGGCATTCGCTGCCTCGATGCCCAACAACTGTACTTGGGCGTTCCACCATGTTAGGGCACCATCAGCCAAGGTACCCGCAGCATATTTCACCCTGTCCCCAGCGGGACAGTTACAGATAACAAACACAGACTCTGCTTTCTCAAACCACCTCAGTAGTCCCACAGCCCCTTCAGTTCCGGTGAAGGTCTGTGGCTTACAGTCCATAAACATTTTGAACGTACACGCAGGCTGGTTAGGTTGGGGTTGCGCTTGCTGACCTAAATGACGAAAGGGAACACGTTATAGAAGTAAAAAGACGTATACGTGATATGAGGGTAAGAATACTTGGTACATTCCGTACCAGCTTGATAGGCTGCTAAAGCCTCAGCCACGCGGGTATTGATTAGAGCATTCAACTCAGCCTGAGTCATGGTGATGTTTCCGCGTCCGTGTCCTCGTCCACTCATGTTTCTATAGTTGGGAATACACCGATTTAGAAATCAAAACGAGATGAGAGTCAGGTATCATACTGATATTTACGTACTACCAAGTTCACACATAGTAAGGCAGAACCCGTCTCACGCTCGATAAGCCTCACTGGGACTTGCATGCACCCCGCGTTATTATTAAGTGTGCACCCATAATAATAAGGCAATTTGCATGTTCCTCTCAGTGCTTCTTAGCTTGCGCTCGAAGTTTCCCCCGTTCAAATAACACAACAGACGGTATTACAGGTCTATGATCTACATGAGTCGATGAGTAGTGTCACACTATCAAATCACTATGGTGTTAAGCAAGTACTGTATAAAGTGAGAGGGAAACGAACCTTGCAATCTGGTGCTGGGTGTCATGATCGATTTTCGAAGTTGTTCGGTTATAGTCTGGTTTTACAAAACGTTTTTAAAACCTAGTTCACTATAACCAGTGGCTCTGATACCAAACTGTAACACCCCCAAAATACCACCTGCGGAAACCCCGCGAGGCGTGTTACACATCAGAGTCTGAGCCACCAATCACATTGAACCAATAGTAAATACTTAAATAAAATATGTCATTAATCGCCAAGATTAAATGTCAAACACGATAATAAATTTCCAAGAGTTATGTAGCGGAAGCATATGATAAGTCGTTTAGTAATTGTTTCAAAATAAACTTAAAACCAATGTATCAATTATAAATAATCCAGTAGCTTCGATCCATGACCACTCCAGCAAGCCCAGATAGCAAGTCCATGCTCCAAAGTTAACGACCTACAAGCATGCAAACAAGTGTGTCAGACTACGCTGGTGAGTTCAAGGTTTTGTTAACGTATTGAGTTACCAGGTGTATATTATTGCGATACAATGTTGCGTTACGCTTTTGCTCATGTTAGATACCCTAGGGAGTGTGCCCATGTGTATCCGGGGAGTGGTTACCCCTTGTTTGTCTATGTTGCCATCGTTAGATACCCTAGGGAGTGTGCCCATATGTATCCGAGGAGTGTGCCTCTAACAACCATAGCCCTATCCAGATAATTAGTTCACGCCCGTCCTTACGGCCCGGTGTGAGGTTTCCCACCTAATAGCGCTATCAACTAATTACCCCCATTGCCCTCCAGGCAATAACCAAAACCGATTAAGTTGTTTACCCAATGTTTCCCCTCCAAATGTTTACCAGTTGTCCCAAACCACCGGGACGCATGCTTGAGAATATGCAATGAACTCACCTTGGTTTGCTCGGTAGAATTAATTACTCGTTTAACGATAGTGATTTACCAAGCCCTATGATAGTTACACATAACAATCAGTTTGCATACAAGCACAACACGTATCATTTCACATTTATCCATCAGTTTGTGTACACGAATACAAGTGTTAACATTCATCACTAGGCATGGTTTACTAATTAATCAAGCACAAAATCCATCATTCAATGTATGTTCATAACTCCTTAATATCTTTCGGTTACACCTATCTTTCGATCACATGTATCTTTCGATCAACAGTTATCCTTCGGTTCATAATAGTCATGTTTCGACACAATAGTTATCTTTCGATCGCACTGTTATCTTTCGGCCGAACTGTTATCTTTCGGGCCAGCTGTTATCTTTCGGGCCAGCTGTTATCTTTCGGCCGAACTGTTATGTTTCGATCCAATTGTTATCTTTCGACAAAGTGTTACCTTTCGATCAAACAGTTATGTTGTTTCCCTAATTTAAGCAGAATTTGTTACAATCCCCATTAATTCGATTACAATCAACTTAGTCAGTTTTCTATTTTTATGAATATCAATCAACACTACCAGTTTCCCAACCCATCAATTATCGATCAAACAAGAGTTTTTATCATGAAATTCATATGAACCCTAATATAACAAACACAAGCAATAATCATCACAATGAGCAACCAATCGGATTTCCAGGCTATCATACTAAAACAACCAAATCATTTATACGAGACCCCATAGCAGCCGATTAATACTTGTTTGATCCTAATCCTGGATCATCCAGTCTAATCCGTAGGAATATCGAATATACATGTGAGCCGATTACAACTTACATGCGATCCAATTCGTCTAAGCATCATCACATAACAACAGATTGACAATCATACACCCAATCCGATCGTATTACATAACGCGTAAACAATTGGAACAATAACATCAATCAATCATCATATCACAGAAATCATAACATCGTGACAACTAATTCAAAAGTATTAAACTAACCGGAGTGTGCGTGTGTAGTGGATCAAGATACGAGGCCCTGGTTGAAAGAGTTGTTGCCGTCAAACAAGGGAGGTTTCTAGGGTTTGCAATATGATTGAATGTTTTGTGCTGTGAATCTACGTAACATCTTATAAAACGGATGGGGTTTGGGCCGGTAATAAGTTGGGCCGAAAGTTAAGGCTTATAATCGAAAGACTGGGTCTTAGTTCGAAGGATCTTCGAAAGATAGAGTTTGGATCGAAGGGTGTTTCTTAGCTCGAAAGATCCTCGAAGGATCTTATTACCTTTGGTCGAAGGATTAGTATCAAGTGTTTAACGCGTTAATAACAAGTTTGCAACGTAATCCCACTAGCAACAATAACCTTTTTAAGATGCCAACAACATGTAGATACAAACAAAAGAGTCGTGGAATAGGATAATACTAACCTCGGGAATTCGGGTTGTCACAAATGAGCTATATTCGGATGGGTTATTTTCGTTGGAGACTGATTTGGGAACTGTGTTTACTCGACCAGATGTATGCTACTACATCTGTTATTGAATTTTTATTTTCATAAATGAGATTTTTTTTAAACCTGGTGCACTTCTATTTACAGGAACAAGATGTTAATGTGCTTGATGTGAAGGATCTTAAACTCTACAAGGTAATATTCCAACATAATGATTATTAAACTTATATAATTATCCAACTTAAAAGGTTATGATTATAAACTTACATCAAAATTTTGTTCTTTCTAAAACAGAATATAGTGGTTACCGGAGTTGTTAAACAAATTGAAGATGCAATACAACAAGTTTGCATATCGTGTAATCTGAGTTGGGCACAAGTTCGGATCTCTACAAATGAGATTCAAACAGGGCAAATAATGGCACTAAAAATTGTCGGGCATATAAACGGTACACCGGGAGAGAACTTTGCTTCATACTCCGCGTTGTGTAACCTATTTCCTCTTACGAGTGATGAGCCTGTTTTGAAAACATTTCTAGACCATGAATTCTGATACATTCCGATGCCTCGTCCTGAAGTTTTAGAAGTTGTGGGTGTTAACTTCACTTTGGAAAATGCTATTACAATTTTCTCAACCAATGAAGTCTTTGATTACGTGTTTGAATTTGTGGGTATAAAGGATCCAAACAAGCATTCTTTGCACACAATAATCCTTATGTTACAAAGTTCTTTTCCACATTTCACGTTCAAAGTTGATGTTATACTTGTTTAGGCTGTTGATGGAGTTCAAAGGTTCAATCTTTTCGAATAAAAGGGATCAATCTCTGATAAAGGAACGTAAAAGGTGATGTAACTAAATGACGAGCTTACAAAGATACAAAACAGTTCGGAGTAACCCTTAAGGAGGTTGCCAAGAACTTTGAAATATAATGATCATAATCCATCATATATTCCAACTTAAAATTAAATTATAAATTTTAATAACAATAATTTTCTTTTATTCTGCAGATGGTTTAACTACTCTAAGATCAAAGTTGAGATTAGCCGGGGCCGGGATTAGGGGTGTTCAATAAAATCCGAATCCAAAACTAAATCCAAAATATCTGAAAACCCGTATCCGAAATATCCGAAATTTCGGATATCTGAAAATCGGATAATCCGAAAGTTCGGATTCAGATGTTAATTCTAAAAATTTTCAGATATTCGGATTATCCGAAACTTAAAAAACAAAAATAATAGAAATATGTTAAAGTATGTATTAAATGCATTACGGCCCAATGGCCCATTACTCATTTTAGCTTTAGGATACTGGTTACATTAAGTCATTAAGACTAAAATATGACAGCACACACATATTGAAAATTAGGGTTTCTTGTTCAGTTTTCAAACCATAACATTGCGTTGCCCCCTTCTCCCACCTTCGATCTCACCTTTCTTCCACATTCCATCTCCGGTCAATGCCTATTTGTCCGCCGGTAAATTATAAATCTGACTGATTTCTCCAATTGGGCGCTGCTCTCAGTCATCTGTCTTGGTTTCTCCGGTCACCAAAGGTTCGATTTGAATGTTTAGTTGTTTTGGATTGTTTTGAATATGTTGTGGTGTTTTGAAACTTTGAACTTTTTAAGCTTTGATTTTATTATCAGTTTGTTGAATGTTTTAGATATAATAAACTCGAAAAATTGGATACGAAACAGGTTTAGTTTTGATCTAATTAGAAAACAGTTTTTTTGTTTTTTTTAAAGTTCGGATATCCGTTTCGATATCCGAACGAATCCGAAATTTCGGATTCGGGTTCGGATGTCAATATTCACTATCCGAAATTTTCGGATATCCGAAAATCAGATTATCCGATCTTGAACACCCCTAACCGGGACCCACATACATGAAGAAAATGAACATGACAGTTCGACCAACTATTGCCCAAATCATCGGCTTAGAGGAAGGGGAAAAAAGGAAAACAGGGTAGAGCGAAACTTCTGCTCAGAACAAGGATAAAGAAAATGTGAGACTCCCACTAGAACTATCTAGGAGTCCAAACAAAGAAGAAAAAATCATAGTAAAAGTTGAGGATAAGACGGGCATTACGAAATTTTCTCTTTCCTTGCCTGTGAGCCATGGAACCCTCGATGCAGAAATTGCTAAAAGACTTGAGTTGGAGGATGGGAGTTATTTCATTGATTACAAGGACGATAATGATGATTGGGTCATACCGACTTATGAGGTGGAGATGGAAGACTGCCTCAAATGCTCAAGGAAACATTATTTTGGCCGAATCGTAGTACGGTTGCGCGTACGAGCAAATGAAGGTGCAGGTCCTAATGCTTCTGGTTAGTGACATTAGTTTGTTAATTCATGAAGATTTTGTTGAAATGTGGTATGTGGTGATTCAAACTTCAAACTACGAAGGTGGTATATGTGATATAGAGGTTGATATTTGTAAATTTTGTTGAGATCGGCATATGTGATATTGGTAGGGCAGTGATATATGTGATATAGAGGTGTGTATTTGAAAATTTTGTGAAGTGGTATATACGATATAGAGGTTTATATTTGGAAACTTTGTTGAGATGCAGTATATGTGTGGTACAATAGTTTTGAAGATTTTGGTTATAATGTGTTGATTTGTTGAAAAGCAGTATATGTGTGGTACAATAGTTTTGAAGATTTTAGTTATAGTGTGTTGATTTGTTGAAAAGCAGTATATGTGTGGTACAGTACTTTTGAAGATTTTGGTTATAATGTATTGATTTGTTATAAAACAGTATATGTGTGATACACTAGTTTTGAAGATTTTGGTTATAATGTGTTGATATTGGAAGGCTCTGAACGATTTTGCTATGGGGTTCGGAAATTTATATAAGATTTGTTTTGGTAGGTGTGAATTTTACCGAATTGATTACAATTTTTATTGTCCTTAAAAATGTGTAAACTAAGCCGGTGGTGTCAGACTTTGAAAGTTGAGAAAGTGAATTATGATATATGACAACATGTTACGTCTACACACGTATGGTGCTTATTACAACAAACCTTGAAATTTGAGAAACTGTTATTACGTGTTCTTGTACGATGAGCTTACTGTAAATTTGGTGGTTGTGGATGAGGGTAGTCCTTTGGGGATGATCCGTCACATAGGCGGTCATATCATCGGGTGTGGGGATGAGCCCTAAGGGATGGGCCAAGAGTGTGGTGATGAGCCCCGTTATAAATACGTATGTATGTGTGTGTGTTGATAAGGAAGAGAGGGACCGTCGTTGGCGTCTTGGAGATGACGATGGGGACGAGACGAAGCAGTGAGGAGCGGTGTGGACGTGCCTCCACGGGGATCGACGACCCTCCGTTGTCTCCCACACCGCATAGCCTAATTGTTCTTATAATAACCCTTTAAAGTATTGAATCTTTTGTTATTTTGTTATTGTGTTTTCTTTTCTTATTATATATCATGGTATATCATATTTATGTTTCAACGAACAGGTGTGGATACAAAAACCGTAATCGGTTAATCGGACAACGTTAGTCAATCAGTTTCATTTAATCAGTTTTACATATGGTTTTGGTTCGGTTTGATTATGTGTCAAATAACCATGTTTTACATTTGCTTTTGATTCAGTTTGGTTTAGAGCCAGATAACCGCGAATTACATTCGGGCTAAAGGGCAAAAAAAGCAATTTGGTCATACAAATGAATAGATTAAATATCAAATGGTTTTTCACATGTTGATGGTTTTATAAAGGGCTTTTACGGTTTTTCAGATGTTGGTGGTTTTAAAATCAAATTGTCCATATTGTTTATGGGTTTTACAAAGGGCGTTTACAAAACCAATTGTTAGAATATTTTTTAATAAGACCGTCCGTAGTGGGGCCTTTTTAAAAAAAAAAAAACAAAAATAACGCCCCAAAACGCCCCCCCCCCCTTCCACTACACCCGGCGTTATAGGCGTTTTTTTTTTTTTTTGAAAAAAATTGTTCTTCGCGTTTTAATTATAACGCCGTGCTTTGCTTGCATGTGGCCACATGGTGGGTCCAAGGCTTTGACTAGCAGCCTTTATATTTGAATAATGTGCAAGAGTCCAATGGGAATGTGACACCATACTTTGACTAGCTGACAAAGTTTACTTTTTTTTTTTTTTTAACCCTTTTCTCTATTAAAAATAATATTTATTTATTGATTGAATGGGGGTTATTGGCATAATGTCTCACTACGCCACTTTTGCTATAATGCCCCAACGCTGACTAGGATGCCACGTGTCGGATAATGCCCCATGGTGGGGGCATTATACCAACTTACCACTACACATGGTCTAACAAAGAAAAACAAAGAAGTTTCATTGTGGAGTCCCTAAGAATCAGACCGCATAGTTGACTGAGGAGATTTGTCTACGCCCAAGCTTCACCTTCAAGATTACTTCAAAAGAAGAACACTATTAGTCTCGCCACGGAGGACCCGGGGAAGGGGGTAAATCCTGACCAAGCTCCGGTGTAAGAATAAGAAAGCTTGCCTTGATAACAATAAGAGTTTCTGACACGATAAATTAGTCGGAGTAAATGGTGTGGATTTATTATAAGTTTATTCAATGATTCCACAGAGAATGTTTTTGAGAATAAATAAATGCAGATGGCTTTTTTCGGGTTTGAGTTACCTTCCCATGTTGATCTCCTCCTTGGCTTATATGGGGAGATTCACTTATTAGACGGGACCCACTACTGTTGAGGTCTGACGGACAAACTGCCGGTTAAAAGGAATGTCTGGGCATCCCTGTCTCCCTTGTGGGATCTCAAAAGATCCTTTCATTAAATGATAAGCATCCCGATCTTAGCAACCTCGTTGCCCTCAACTCGTTTTCTCTTACATGCAATTAATCCAGGGGTGTTTTGGGGGTTCCCAGGAACCCCCTCGGTTTGGAAAAAATAGAAAAAATTTGTGGAAACCTTGTATGATTTAGAAAAAAATACTGAGAATTAGTGAAAATCTACCAAAAGGAACCTGGTGGAAAACATTTCTGGATCCGCCACTGCTGACGAGAAGTCCCGTCATCGGTCATCCTCATCGAAACAGTGACTTGCTATGGGAGCCATGTTTTCTTTTTCTTTCAGGTCTCCTGCTCAACCTATTGCCTTGGTCCTTTTACCATACTTGGGCCCAATTGGTGTTCAATAATAATGGGCTGGTTGATTATAGAGAATGGGAGCCCAGACGAGGAGCTCAACTAGGGACCCTCATCATTCACTATGACGGTTTTGCTTTGTCATATTCTTTTCGAATTAACTAGATAGTGTCATTGGAGGCATTTTTTATTATTATTAAATAGGATCTTTTTTTATAATGCAAGGAGAAATACGGGATCTAAAAGGAGCTTTTGATATATAACCCATGTTAATTAAACCAACTATTTTACTAACATAAAAGAAACTGGTCTTTAATGTTTGGTTTCTAGACGGATGCCCCGCTACAATGTGTATGTATTGTATAAACTTAAGAAATTTTGCATCATATATGGTGATACTAAAGATATTTAGAATTCACACCTCGCTGCAACGTGTGGGTTGGCGTTGACTCGTATATACAATTACCAACTTGGGTCATGTCCTTTCATTTAAAAGTCGTGTCGGTTAAAAAATATATTATACGTATTATACATATATACAAATACCAATTTGGGTCATACCCTTTCATTTAAAAGTCGCGTTGGTTAGAAAAGTTATATACTTTGAAAGTCGTATCGTTTAGAAAAGTTATATACAATTACCGACTTGCGTCATAGCGTTTCATTTAAAAGTCGTGTCGATTAGAAAAGTTATATACTATAAATGTAAAATTAACAGAGTTATCTATATATTTCACCAAAACACTTGCCAAGTTACATCAAAACAGAAGGTAGACGTGCAACAAGTTGCGCCGTCACCCCTTTCTGAATTGTAAACCCTAACCTTCCAAAGACAAACCCCTACCCCTGGGGTTGAACAATTGTTATGGATGACCCGTTGGACCCTTGTCAAGAAGTGGATAGCTTTTGGCGCTAAGGAGTCAAATGTATCAAAGGCTAAAGGGACAAAGACATGCTGGTTCTCTACGTAAGCTTTTGTAGGAAATAGGTTCACCTTTTGTAAAATATAATTACAAAATATATCGTAATGAGACTCTCGTTATTCTTAGGAAATATCATGGTACAATACTGGTTGCAATAACTAAATAAAAGAATATAAATATAATTATATATACCAATCTTAATTCAAGCCGCATCTCTGGTGGGTCCTTCACGCGCACTTGATAGCATCCTAGACTCGAGTATTCATCATCTTGAGTCTTGAAAAATACTCCTTGACTGCAACAAAGAGCACACTAAAACGTTGACGAATTTGGTTGAGGCACGTGTTCAACACGCTTCCCTTAAAACAGATTGCGCGCCTCTACTAAAGATGACGCGTCTGTCTCCCAGGGTACAACAGCCGAAGCAGTCTGTACTGCCGGAGATGGCTCACAGGCCCAAGGTTACATCCGGTAATTGTAGTGTTAGAACTTGTGGAAAATTATGATACAAAGGTGATGAAATCGTATAGAGAAAACATATTTCTCTAAGTACCCATCACATGGGTCTCCAAGTATTTCTTCTTTCCAAGAACTCTCCATATATTCATGTATATTTCTTGTATCCCTTCTCTTGTATTTTTCTAGCATTTTTCTCTATCTCAAAATGAGGCACAAAGCCTACTATTTTTACAAGAGATGTGAGTTATGAAAAGTTTCTCTTAAATGGTGATTTATTAGAGACATAAAACTCTAGTAAAGTTTCACTTAATTAGGTATTTAATTAGAGAAATAAAAACTCTAATAAAAGCTAATCAAGTGACATAAAAACTCTACTCAAGAGTTTGTCACCATGAAGAGTCCCATAAATTATCACTAAATTAATTTCCATTCACATTATTCTAATTTTCCAACAATCCCCCACATGAATGGAGATTAATCAAAACACACAAAAATCCAATGGAACCTCGACAGTTGAGTTTTGCATACGATAGGTAGGTGTTACCCTTTGAACCTTCGCTCATGAAATGCACTTAGCCCACTAGCTCTGAGTAGATCTCGATGTCTTTGAACTCGTCTGCCGTTTGTGTAGACGACAATACACTTCACACAAGACTCTCCCTAGCCGGGTCATCTCCTCATAGTCGTGTCCAATAATGGTCGTGGAACACTTTCCTGGTTCTGCGAGAGCTCTAGGAATTGTGCCCTCAATTCCATTCGAAGCGACCCCACTTCTCTCTAACATAGGTGATTCTCCTTAGATCATTAAAAGCATTGTGGTTATCATGATCTATCCAAATCATTTACCACATATTATGCTTAACCTCACACTTGTCACTTTTAGGAATGGACTAGGAAGTTTATTAATCTTTATAATAAACTACCTTATTAAATGCGTAGGGTTATTCCCCCACAGTGACCTCGCTTATTCATACAATTAGGTTTTCCTATTGAACTCAATTCTTGGGATCTCCAGTCTACTGAGTTAGGTTTCCATCATATGAACTTCATTTTTTCAAGGGCTTCAGTCCCATTCCACAACTTGATCTCTAATAAACCCTCAGGTTGTTGGATCCATAACATTAGCAAATAACTTTGCGTATTTGAGATCAGTTGTCATGATGTGTTCTTAACTCGTAAGTTAATTTTGCCTATTGTCAACTTCTAAGACTATAACCTCAGTGGCCATCTGAATCTGGTTATAACATATGTCTTTGTAAGATACGTGTATCATTTAAGGCAAACACATCTCCATTATACACTACGACCTTTGTGTCCTCCACTTAGTCGTCTATTTGCAATGTTAGATTGGATTACAAAATCCTTATTGCTAAAAACAAATGCAAGACACCCCCCACATTTAAGTGTTATTGGATAACATTTAGATGTCTTAATGAGAACCATTTCTACATACCCTTATAGGGTTGTTTCTTAAATGGTTCTTCCCCCACATTTCTTGCCATTTGATCAACATTTCCGTAACACCACTTATGGCGACATTTATACACATATGATTGAACAAGACCAACCTTATTGTATCAGTGAATTCAACTCATATTGCATTAGCTTACACAAGCTTCCGAGCTGACCAAAGCAACACATGCCATTGTCATAAGTTTGTCACCAACTTAGAATAATTCTAATTTAGCATCTAGAATAAGCTTAGACAATGAGTTCTCCTCATTAGCTTTTCGAATAAACTCTTAAAAGTTACATGTCATTTCCTTATAATGAATGAAAATTCTCTCTCAGCTTTTCCATACACAAATTCTTTTTGCGTTCATACACATTTGAATGTTTAGAGTTAATTAGTCTCCGTCAAGACCCATAATTAACCAAGTACTAGTCTAGCATGCTTTAGACTACAATACTTTAGCATGTGAACAGAAGATGCATCATTCTGATTCTTCACAGCCCTAAGGATATCATAATATCACTTTGCAACATTCATCCCTTGTTAAGACAAAATAATGAGACTTATTCATAATCCTAAAACATCAATATTTAGGAAGGTCTCACAAATTATTATATATAGCACATAGCTAAATTTCATCATTCATTTAAGGAACATAACCTGATTACCTTTGATCTCCAACAATCTACCATTGACTCATAAGTACTTAAACATAAGTCTTAATCCAAGTCACTTGGTGAACACATTCATCACCAACGAGATGAATGTTCCTTGTCTACACTCACTATTATGTGTGAGATAGAATCAACTAGATCGACACTCAACAACATGGCATTCATAATTTTGCCATAAGTGATTTGCACACATCTATTGTTATTCATTAGGAGATATGTATATTTAGGATGCTCTCCCAAATGAAGGTAAAATCTCCATATAGATCTAACAATAATCAAGTGGTAGACGCATCTACTTATAAATCTCGCAAGATTTATTAAAGATATACAATAACATATAGTACTTTTACTTTCATATGTTAGAATTCACACTTGTGAATTTTTCAAAGACTTCTAATGAAGTATGCGACATGAATGTCGTTAGTGTATTTCATCTCAATACACTCACTACGTTCTTTCATTACTCATTCATGATGTGGTTATACATTTGATGTTTCGTCTTTGACTTTTAGTCAATGTAACAACTCTCAAGTTGTTTATATCCAAGTATTTTCATGTGCTATCCGTTTAAAATCATATTCTTTTAAACAATGTATAACCGACGCGTTATAATTATTTTCCACAAAAATAATTTATACGTCACAACCATTAGTGATTTATTTCTTTGTAAAAAATTGCATGTGTTATCCGAAGATATTGAACACAAAACAATAAAATACATTGGAAACTAAATCATAAGTGACAATCACTTTTGGAAATTTAAACGGAAGCATAGACAATATGTAGACATCAAATAGCAAAGTGCTTTTATCTTCAACACTTTATAATCTGACCGAAATCTTCTCAACAATATCGTCCCATGGCATGTCTTGAGGTACTCCCTCAATAAGACTCCATGCACTTGTAAGTACAAGTTCCCCATTTCGTGTTTAAACTTTAAACTTGGACAATTATGCTCAAAACAACACCAAGTTGTTACAAATACTACATTTAAGTAGTAAACTTGAACAATTAAATTTGTTCACAACAACACCAAGTTGTTTTTCACCAAATAACATTTTCTAACACGATATATTTTGTAATTATATTTTACAAAAGGTGAACCTATTTCCTACAAACTTAAAACAGATTGCGCGCCTCTACTAAAGATGACGCGTCTGTCTCCCAGGGTACAACAGCCGAAGCAGTCTGTACTGCCGGAGATGGCTCACAGGCCCAAGGTTACATCCGGTAATTGTAGTGTTAGAACTTGTGGAAAATTATGATACAAAGGTGATGAAATCGTATAGAGAAAACATATTTCTCTAAGTACCCATCACATGGGTCTCCAAGTATTTCTTCTTTCCAAGAACTCTCCATATATTCATGTATATTTCTTGTATCCCTTCTCTTGTATTTTTCTAGCATTTTTCTCTATCTCAAAATGAGGCACAAAGCCTACTATTTTTACAAGAGATGTGAGTTATGAAAAGTTTCTCTTAAATGGTGATTTATTAGAGACATAAAACTCTAGTAAAGTTTCACTTAATTAGGTATTTAATTAGAGAAATAAAAACTCTAATAAAAGCTAATCAAGTGACATAAAAACTCTACTCAAGAGTTTGTCACCATGAAGAGTCCCATAAATTATCACTAAATTAATTTCCATTCACATTATTCTAATTTTCCAACAGCTTTAGCATGCTTATCCACTTTCCTTGATTCTGCCTTTCTTGCTGCTTGTCCAGCTACAAACCCGTTTTCCCTTAAACCAACCAAGGGGAAAACCCCCGTGAGGTCCACACAAGCATGTTTCCCCCATCCAAAGATGAGCAGATCCGCTCGTCGCAGAGTAGATCTCCCTTCCAGAGGGTCCGTGAGTAAATTTACAAGGGCCTCATCCTTAGTAGAAATCCCATCTCTTCTTATGATGTTCCACAAAAGATCCCGCACCCAGTCATGTCGATATTTGAACCCAGGGAGCTCTTTACAATGAACTGCGTGTTCCCTGTATTTATCCATACAAGCTTTACGTTATATCGGACATGTTTCATCTTCCGGGTACATAGGGATCATCAACCGGTATTTGAGAATGACTCTGTATTCTACTGCAGACATGCATTGTCCCAACCCCTCAATCGGAATAATGGTAAAAAAATTCTGAGCATGGGGACCCTTCAGGCACTTAAACACCGCCTTCTGGCGGGATGACAAATCAAAAACTTCTCTCAGGCTTTGAGCGATTTTGCTAAAAAGAGCATTCACCAAAGTTTTTTATGGCTTCGCGGGGGCGGTGTCCTTATTAGAGAAACCGTCAATATCCAAGTCTGGGAGAGGGACATTTAAGCGTTCGAGCGCCTGCTGATAGTCCAGGTCAAGCCCAACG
Source organism: Helianthus annuus (assembly GCF_002127325.2). NCBI lineage: Eukaryota > Viridiplantae > Streptophyta > Magnoliopsida > Asterales > Asteraceae > Helianthus > Helianthus annuus. The sequence goes on along the minus strand of NC_035434.2, from coordinate 172,107,686 downwards.
ACCCCACTGTTTCGAAGGATATGATCATGTAGTTCCCAAGACTGAACTCTAGACGCCACAAAGGCATAAGCCCCAACATCTCGAGCTAGAGGAGGCCTAAACCACCTAGACGCATTGGCAGAGATGGCAGACGCCACTGGAGGTCACCAAAGAAGGGACTGCCACCCACGACTATGTCTTCTATAGCCTCCTTGAGGCCATCATCAAATCGAGATACCACATCCTCCATCAAATGGGATTCACAAGTCCGCAACCCAAAAAGTAACTTAGCAACCCCCATGCACGACCTTAGCGGGAGGAGTTCACATTAGGATCCCTAAGGCAGGGCAAGAGTTTCATGAGGTAAACCACCCCCGAGGCTAGCCGCCCTGCCAACTCCCCAAAAAAGCTAGGATCCGACTAACAGCTCCACCAAGGAGCTTAGATTATGTTGTTGTATTCGCTTCTTGAACATGTTGTATTTTCAAATTTCAATGTTGTACTTTGATTTCGAATATTGTACTTGACAATTATTAATGAAATGAAATCGGTTTTGATTAAATATTGTCACAATTAGCATTATGAAGTCTCGAGCAATCTCGTTCTCGTCCCGCCCCGATGTTTCCACCATCGGTTGGGGTGTGACACTCGCCTAGTCTCTCATCATCACCAGGTGCCGCATAAACTAAATGCTTGGGGCATGAATTGAACATGGGTAACTTGAAACACCAAGTCTACCACTCCACCACTAGCTCATCAGCCATACCCATCCAATGTTACTTTACCCGAATTAACCTCTAGGCCCTTACTAGGTACTACACCACCTACTCTTTGATTTTACAGCATATATCAAGTCTCTCTGACTCTTTGCACGCACATGCACTATCCATCTTACAATCTTGCTATTTCATCCGTCTTACAATCTTGCTGTTTCATTTCTATCTTTTTGTTATATATAAACTTACATTTATAAACTAGGCTACATGAAAACGTCAAATTCAAATTCAATATAATTCAGAAATATTAAAACTACAATAGCATTTTTTTTTTGTTTTAAATGCTTTATTATATAAAACAAAAATAAAATAACGATATATATAACGGTTAACATTAACAGTAAAAATAATCAAACAAATATAGTTTCTTACAACAATATCATACATGAGTTCCTTTAACTTCCAAACACCATCCTATTTACATTTTGATATTTGAAACTAGGCCTCCTCGTGAACATTGTATTATTTATCATCGTTGTTTGGTAATTTTATCTATGTTTCAAACTCATTGCGAAACACAAGTGGCGATAGAATAATTGATTATTTTCTTTTTATTGTTTATTTTTAATAACTTGCTCGGTAATTGTATTATTTTATTTATTTTTTACCTTGATTTTATTATTATTTCAACTTAATTATTCTTTTCCATGATAACACCTATCAGCGAACATCGCTGCCATTATTTTGCCATAGTAAAAACAGTATTAGTGTTCACCTTTACGTTTTTCGACAAACAAAACTAATAATAACCAAACTCCAGTCGCCTGTGTAGCAAAACCGATCACACTCCAGCCGCGAAGCGCGAGGATAAAAAAATATTTATCAATTATTTTTATTCCATTTCGCCCATAAAACAAGACTTCTTCCATCTTCTTCTCAAGAGTGGTTGCATCCGTAAAACACCAAAAACAAAAAATCACAAACCGCCACAAATCCCTAAGGTACGAACTCTATTTTCTCTACAATCTTCACTCAATTCAATCGTAAATCACTCTTTACATGTTAAATCATCCGATAGTTTGTAGATTCATGTATAACGATCACTTATTATCTTCAATTTATCGACTCGTTTGATCGCGTTCGTCACTACGGTTGTTGATTTGGATAATAATTGATGCGGATGTCAGTTACTGGTTTCTGATTGTGGTTTTGATTGATTAAAGTAGGTTACATGTAGCTGATTATTGTTATTGGTTATGAATTATGAATTAGGGCTCAGAGTTGAATAATTAGACTGGATATTAAGTGAAATTAAGCTCATGTTATGTTGTTTTATGCTGTTAATTGATCGGTCTACTTTCGATTTATTCGTCTGCAAATCCTGATCTTTCAAATTGCAAAAAAAAAAAAAAAAAAAAGGTTTAGGTATAGGTTTAGTTGCTATGATTTTAACTGAATTGAATTGAGTTGTCGTTGGATCACGAAGAAATCGGCAGCTAGTTTTCGACTAGGACGAAAAAAAAAAACAAATAAAAGTTCGATGCTACTCTTATATTCTTGACAGTAGTTAATACGGTAAAATATCGGATATCGGTCAAGGACCGATATTTGAGATACCGGTTATCGCGGTGGGATATCGGTAATTTTAATATTATGCTAAATTTATATGTATAGCAATTTAACACTAACAATTGTAATAAGTAAGAACTGACTAAGACTTAAAACACTAACATTTAACAGTAACAACCAACAATTAAGACTTAAAACACTAATAGCAGCAATAAGAAGAAAAATGAACGGTAGAAATAAGAAGAATGGTACTGATATCGGGAAAATCGGTGATTTATCTATCAAATATCGGTTCTATATCGGTCAAATATCGGACAATATCGCTGATATTATCGGTACTGATATTCTGACCGATATTTTGTACCGCTATCTCGGCAGGGGACCGATAACCGATATATCGGTTGATATATCGGGTTATTAACTACATATATTTCTTGTTTGATTTGACCGAGGATGGAAAAAAGTAGGTTACATATAGCTGATTTTGATTGCTTATGAATTAGGGCTTAGAGTTTCACAACTAAACCCTATAATAATCGGTTAAAATACAAAGCGAAGTGGTATTTTGTTGTTTTATGTTGTTACTTGATTAGCTTACTGTTGATGGTTTTTTCGTCTGCAAATCTTGATATTTCAAAATGCAAACAGAATAAATTTAAAAAGTATTAGGTACTTTTAGTTTTAATTGTTAATATTTTAACTGAGTTGTGTTTAATTGTCGTTGGATCACGAAGAAATTTGCAGCTTGTTTTCAACAAGGACAAAAACACAAATAGAAATTTGATACTAGTCTTATATTCTTATTTGATTTGACGATCATTAGTTATCGTCAGTCTATCAACTCCTTGATTGTGGTTGTTAATACGGTTATAAGTTTTAATAGTTTGACACGGATGTCAGTTACTGATCCCTGATTTTGTTATTGATTGAAAAAGGTAGGTTACATATAGCTGATTTCGATTGCTTACGGATTAGGGCTCAGAGTCGAACAACTAAACTTCATAATGATCGGTTAAAATACAAAATAAAGTCGTATTTTAAGTGCAATTTCTGATCTTTCGAATTTCATAAAATTTAGCGACTCCTAGTTTTAATTGCTATAAACATTAACTGAATTGTGTTGAATTCGTCACTGGATCACGTAGATTTGGAGAAGTCGGCAGCTACATTTCAACAAGGACAAGAACACAAATAGAAATTTGATACTAGTCTTATATTCTTATTTGATTTGACTCTTTGACAAAAGATTTGTTTGTTTTTATGGGAAGTTAAGATTATTGTTTGCTTACACTTAAAATCTTGGTTTAAAAAAGCGTGAGGCGCTCCGAAGCGTTTTGGTTCCAAAAGCTTTAAGCGAAGCTTCAAGCGCGAAGCGAGAGCTTCACGTATACGAAGCGCTCAAAATAAAAAAAAATATATATTGTACACATTAATATGACCTATTCTACTTGTTAATCAATAATAAACACAAAAACATGATTAAAAAACACACTTAACACATAAAAAACATTGTTAAAGCATAAATTAAAGTCGAAACACACTAAAAACATAAACATAAAAATAGTCTTTAATCAATAATCATCATAATCAAGTAAAGAAGTAGGGCCTCATTTAAACCCTATTTAAAGACTATTGGGCCTAAAAAATGGCCCAAATGTGACCTGATTGGGCTGAAGCGTCGCCTCAAACCATGGTCGCTTCGCGCTTAAAGCTCGCCTCAAAACGCTTCACGTGTTGTGACGCTTCAGACCAAAAAAAGCGCTATTCCAAACGCTTCATCGCTTCACGCTTAAAGCGCGCTTAAAGCTCGCTTTTTTAAACCCAGAAGTTAAAATCTTGAAATAGGTTATAGGTGTTTCCATGGTGTAGGTTTTACTGTTTTATCACTGGAGAGTTTCACATTTAGCAATTTATTACGTTTTTTTTCCTGATTGAAGTTAGTATAAGTAATGCGTAGGTTCTAGTTTATGTCACTTAAAGCACTCGAAAGATCCTAATTATTGTGTATTTTGTACAGATGGAACAATCTATCTCATCTCTTGCATTTAAAGGTTCTATTAATGAGGCAATCGTTGAAGCCAAACGACAGAAAAAACTTTTTGTAGTATACATATCAGGTAATATTTCACTTTTATGACCGAATCAGTTATTCCTCGCATACTCTTTAAACTTTTGTAGTTTAAAATGCCTTGATTATGGTATTTATAGGAGAAAACGAAGACTCAATCGCTATGGATAAATCTACTTGGTCAGAGTCAAGTGTGAGTTATTGTCCACTATGATTTCTTCTCTAATTAAATTAACCATAATATGTTCCATATCATGTTGTATTTCGATCTTTAGTCACACATGACCTACTATATGCTAGGGGTGAGCAGAAAATTGAACCGAACTGAAAAACCAATTTAACTGAACTGAAAAAACCGAACCGAAATTTACGGTTCGGTTACAGTTTTACATTTTATGAAAACCGAAAGAAACCGAACCAAACCGAATAACGTAAAAAATCATTTTTAATGTTTATTATATATTGATTTAGGAATTATTAGTTTTATTCTTGGATGTTAAGTATTTATAATAAAAAGATTAACATGTTTATTTATCTATGAAACGATTTATCCATTGCCTACAAGAAATAACAAATTTAAATGATTATAAAAGCATTATAAAAGAAAATGTCTTAATAAAAACTTTGGAGAAACATAAAAATAGATTAGAAGGTTATTTTTTTGTGAACAATATTAATTAAAAAGTTTAAATATAATAACTTAAATGTAAACATCTAAGAAAGATTCTTAAATCTTGGATTATACTTTTCATTTATGAATTTTACGTAATATCGCTCAAAAAACCGAAAAAACCAACCGAACCGTTGCTAAAAACGAAATAACCGAAATCGAACGGTTTTCAAAAACCGAACATTTTCGGTTTCGGTTTTACCAAAAAACCGAACCGTGCACACCCCTAGTATATGCTACAAATTTTGGGGAAAAATTATGGTCTAATGACAGCTGGCTGCATTTAGGTGGCAGAGTCATTATCGAAGTACTGCATTTTGCTGCACATTCTAGAAGGAAGCACAGATGCAGCTCAATTTTCTGCAATATGTATCCTTTGCTTGATTCAAAGATTTTATTGATCAGTGAAGCCACATGATTAAATAAATTATAAGTAGATTTTATTTTGTTTATACATGTATGGCATTCCTTGAATCAATTTGAATAGATCCACAGAAACCTGCTCCTTGTATTACAGCTATCGGATATAACGGTGTCCAAGTATGGCAAAATGGTAAATTTACAACTGAACAAATAAATAAACGTACCGTGTAAATTTACAACTATGGGTGGTTTATTAAGTTTTTAGATTATCTTTCTAAAAGCTCAAAGTTTCATATATATCCTTCTAAAAGCTCAAACTTTCATATTTACCCTTTCAAAACACTAAAAGTAGCATATTTACTAATTCCAAAACAAATAAAATAAAGAGTTAAATGCCATTTTAGTCCCTGTGGTTTGGGCCATTTTGCCAGTTTAGTCCAAAGGTTTCATTTTTAACATGTGGGTCCAAAAAGGTTTCACAGTTGCCATTTTAGTCCACTTGGTTAACTTCATCCATTTTTTTTTGTTAACGAGAAGGCCAATTCGGTCATTTTGTATGTAATTCTGTTAACTAAAAGGGCAATTCAGCCATATAAAATGACCGAATTGGCCTTCTCGTGAACAGAAAAAATGGATGAAGTTAACCCAGTGGACTAAAATGGCAACTGTGAAAACTTTTTGGACCCACAGGTTAAAAATGAAACCTTTGGACTAAACTGGCAAAATGGCCCAAACCACAGGGACTAAAATGGCATTTAACTCTAAAATAAAATCAGTTACTTAACAGTTTGGTTCACTGAAGAATTGAATAGGTAACAAGGTTATTACTATGAAAGAAACTGTTATAAGTAACTGATTTTATCTATCTAGTATATGAAATTGCTCATTAGTCTCTTGGGTTGTATTACTTTTAGCTTACAATTTTTTTTTTGTTTTTTTTTTTAATTAATTAACAGAGGGCTTTGTGAGTGCTGAGGTTCTGGCTTCAACCCTTGAGAAATCATGGTTGAGTCTTCATGTTCAGGTTATTTATGCATTCTAATTGTGTAAATTGTAAATTAGCGTTATATTCTTCTACGATCAAATATAGTTAATACACAATTATTTTCAGATACAGTTCTTATTGAGTCAAAGATTTGACTCATTTATATCATTGACTTACTTATGATATAACTGCATTTTCACATACAGGAAACAACTGCCACTTTCTTGACTGCAGCACTTGCCTCGAGACAGTCGGAACAAATTCCCTCTCAACCACGCGAAACTGGAAGCTCTTCCACATCATCCGTTACTAGAAATGCTAGTGCGTCTGTGGACAATGAAGTTTTAGATAATGAAAAAGCAAAATCTGAGAATCGTGCTCCACCAGTTGAAGTAAGTCAACTGACATCGCTCCTGTTTGTTCGATCTTTTTTATTTAAGGGGGTCAAAACGGCTAACCTTTTGTATGGGTCGAAATGGGCTGGGCTGGATTGGGCTGATCCGGAACACCTTTTATAGGTTTTTTTAAGTAAATTTGTGTTATATACAATTACGGAGAACATGTTTTAACTAAAATAACTCACTTTTTGATTGAAGAGATGTAATAGGTTGTGTGTGTGTATATATAGGTTGTGTGTATATATATGTAATAGGTTTTGTGTGTGTGTATGTGTATATAATATATATAGGGTGAGGATCCTGAGAGAACCACAAGTTATTTGAGAACTTGAGAGAACCACTATCAAGCAAGTAATTTAAAAAAATGATCATCGTAAAAATAAAAAAAAACCAAAAAAATTATATGTAGATTGGTGATATACATATATGATTATATGTAGCATGCAAAAGTAAATATGTGTAGATGCATATATGTAGTTTACAATGTACGTATATGTAACCCATCGATCTACGTATTTTTTTTTTCAAATTTTCTTTTATTTAGGAAAAAAATAGTAACATATAAAAAATGTAGAGTTAAATGCCATTTTAGTCCCTGTGGTTTGGGCCATTTTGCCAGTTTAGTTCAGAGGTTTCATTTTTAACCTGTGGGTCCAAAAAGGTTTCACAGTTGCATTTTAGTCCACTGAGTTAACTTCATCCATTTTTTCTGTTAACGAGAAGGCCAATTCGGTCATTTTATATGGCTGAATTGCCCTTTTAGTTAACAGAATTACATACAAAATGATCAAATTGGCCTTCTCGTTAACAGAAAAAATGGATGAAGTTAACCAAGTGGACTAAAATGGCAACTGTGAAACCTTTTTGGACCCACATGTTAAAAATGAAACCTTTGGATTAAACTGGCAAAATGGCTCAAACCACAGGGACTAAAATGGCATTTAACTCAAAAATGTAAGAAAAAAAATTTAAAATATTTGTTTGGTTGATAGAGGTTCTCTCAGTTCGCAAATCTCCATGTGGTTCTCAATTGATCCAATTCTTATATATATCTCTCTGTGTGTGTGTGTGCGCGCGTTATTTGGGCAACATTTGACATGTTAAACCCATTTGACATCTCACATCCAGGTGTTATTTTAATGATGTTTTTCTGTTACATGAACAGGAGAAAAACTCGAAACGTGATAGTGACGTGTCTCCTGGGCCATCAGTTAATAAATTAGAAGAAAGTAATGTTAAACCGCCAGTTACAACAACCAACAAACCAGTTACCCAAGTGACACCAACTGCAAGTGAACCCGGAGTTAACCAAGTGACCGCAACTAACGTTAAACAGCCAGTTACAACAACCAAGAAAGCAGTTAATCAAGTGGCCCCAAGTGCAAGTGTACCTGTCGTGGACCAAAAACCGAGCTTAAATGTTAGTCAACATGAAGCAAAGCCTGAAAAGTCTGAAAATATTCAAACCGAAAAAGCCGAAAATATATCAACCGATATTTATTTAAATATACGGTTACCTGGGGGTGCAAGTTTACAAGAGAAATTTGAACCTACAAGCACTTTGAAAATGGTCAAAGATTACGTGGACGAAAATCAAGAAACTAGCATTGGATCTTATGATCTGGCCATTCCTTATCCTCGCAAGGTTTTCACTGACCAAGGTATACCAATTTTTTTTTGGAAAAATTACAAGTTTTGTCCTTTATCTTTATACCATTTTTCAGGCGGTGTCCTTTTTAACGAATATCGACAGGCAGTGTCCTTTACTAGGTATTTTGTTGCAAGTTTAGTCCTTTACACCCAACCCAGTTAAAAAACCCTGTAATTGTTGGGTGTAAAGGACTAAACTTGTAACAAAATACCTAGGTAAAGGACTAAACTTGCAACAAAATACCTAGTAAAGTTCACCGTCTGTCAACAATTAACAGGGTTTTTTAACTGGGTTGGGTGTAAAGGACTAAACTTGCAACAAAATACCTAGTAAAGGACACCGCCTGTCAACATTCGTTAAAAAGGACATCGCCTGAAAAGTGGTATAAAGATAAAGGACAAAACTTGTAATTTTTCCTTTTTTTACTTAATTACCCTTCTCTGCAGAAATATATAGTCAACTTTTGATATCTGTGAAGTCAATTGAGTAACTTTATAGACTCAAAACTACCACTAAATAATTTCGTTACTATAAATGCAGATTTAGGCAAGACTTTAACGGAGTTAAGTCTGCTTAATAGACAAGCGTTAATAGTGGTGCCACATCTCAAAGGCTCGGGCCCCAACAGAGGACGATCATCCCTACCCAACCCGTCAGCATCTGTGGGGTCCACTGGATCTTCAGACGGTGAAAGTTATTTCTCACTTGTGAGACGGTATCTATCGTATGTAAATCCTTTGGCGTATTTGGGTGGCGGTGGTGATGCTACAGCAAATTCCTCAACTTCTGGACCGGAAACTAGAAGGATTTCGCCGGAATCTGGTGATTTTGTTTTCCTATACATTTAATAATTCATTTATTCGCTTAAATATGTTTTTCTTTCCATTTGAGATATCTTAATCCCTTCTCAGTATATTCGTCACTTCTAGGAAAGTCAACCCTGTTAGATACTGAACATTTAGTCAAAGTTGTGATTATAGAAGCTAGGGGTGTGCACGGTTCTGTTCGGTTCAGTTTTTTGGCAAAATCAAAACCGAAAACCGAAATTTCGGTTTTTAAAAACCGTTCGTTTTCGGTTTCTAAAAACCATTCGGTTTCGGTTTTAGCAACGGTTTGGTTTATTGGTTTTTTTCTATTTTTGAACAAAATTATGCAAGATTTAAAAATAAAAAGTATAATCCTAGATTCAATTATATTATTTAGATGTTTACATTTATGTTATATATTGTTCACATAAACCTAACATTCTAATCTATTTTTATGTTTCTCCATAGGTTTTACTAAGTTTTCTTTTATATTTGAAAATCATTTATTTTTTATGTAGAATTTTGTTATCTCTAGGCAATGGATAAATCATTTCAGAGATAAATAAACATGTTTATGTTTCTATTATAAATACTAAACATTTAAGAATAAATTTAATAATTCCTAAATCAATATATAACAATCATTAAAAAGAGTAAATTACAAAAATCGTCCTTTATGTATGTCACTTATTGCAAACTGTGTCCTTTGTCTTCAATAATTACAGAAAACGTACTCAATGTTTGCAAACCCTTGCAAGTTATGTCCTTTAGCCCTAACTCGGTTAATTTTTGTGGTTAAATATGACCAAATGGACCCCATATGAGGGTATTTTTGTGGTTAAATCTGACCAAATGGACCCTACATGAGAGTAAAATGACCAAAATACCCTCATGTGGGGTCCATCTGGTCAGATTTAACCACAAAAAATTAACTGAGTTAGGGCTAAAGGACATAACTTGCAAGGGTTTGCAAACATCGAGTACGTTTTCTGTAATTATTGAAGATTAAGGATACAGTTTGCAATAAGTGACATACATAAAGGACGATTTTTGTAATTTACTCTTAAAAAAATGTGTTTTTTGGTTATTTGGTTCGGTTTGTGTTTTTTGGTTTTCGGCTCACCCCCAATAGAAGCTGATAATTTTTAAATATGCAGGCACGCCGCAAGGAAACTTTACGGGAAGCAGGAGATCCTACCTCGTAACGTCAAACCAAAGCAGTAATACACCGTCAACTAGTAAAAACAACAAACCAAATTCGTCTAGATTTGGAAGTGGAAGCAATATTCACACCTTGAAACATGACGAAGATGACACCCAATTCAGAGGCCAAAACGCTTTCTGGAATGGCAATTCCACCGAGTATGGCGGCGATGGCGACAACAAGTGAGCGCACTCTTGACAAAAAACACCTTTGTTATATATTTATTTGCAAAAAGTACATTTACATACGTGTTACGTCTCATAAATTTCGAGTAATAAATATGTTGTTCTGACTAGAATCAGTGTGCTGCATCTGTAATTTTACATTTATTCGTCATTCAATGTCTAAGAAAAGCAAGTTTCTCCGCCCAAACGGGCCCCTTGGGTATCTAATGATCTATTGTGCTAATAATCCTGTACTGGCTGTACATGCCAACCTCGAACCGGTTCCTACCCTACCTGACCCGCGGGTACATACCCGTTCCAGACCCGGGGTGGAAAAAGAACCGAACCGGATCCGACTGGGTGGAACCAGAACTGGCTCCCCATCAACCCGGACCTGAACCGGCCAAAACCCAAAAAAACCCGGCCAATTGGTCAAAACCCGAATGTACCTGGAACCGGATCTTGACTTTGTTGACCAAACCCGGAACTGGTCCGGTTCTTGAAAAAACCCGTTTTGTGCACCTTTAAATGTCAACCATGTCATGCATGCCATCAAGAATTCAAGATACTGCTGAATTAAATAACGGGTCAAAACAGTTAACTCTTTGATTTGGGTCAAAAAGGGTCGGGTCGGCCACAAACGCTTTTGTCGAAGCATTCAAACCTTTTTGGTGCTTCGGGCCACTTCTCAACAACACCTGTAGAGACATCTTGCGTACGTTCTACTTTAGGTGATGGGGTGATGCATGCATCCGTTTTTTATACCCACCGTGGTCATTATCATCGTTCTCGTCACATAATCTAGAACACTTTCGACTCTTCTCCTAGCCAACCCGAGCTCGAGCTCAGCTCGGTTCGATTCGAACTTTGTTTCTAAAGCTCGAGCTCGGCTCATTTATTATTTATTAGTTTAGTTATATTAATTATAACTATTATTTTTTATATAATTTGTTTTTTTTTTCATAATTATTTAAATATATATTTAATATATTAATAAAAACTTATATAAGCAGTAGGCTTGTTTAGGCTCGCGAGCCGGCTTGAGCTCGATATGCGAAGCTCAGGTTCGTTTACTAAACAAGCTTGTTTTTAGACTCAGGCTCAGGTTCGAGCTCGTTTAAGCTCAGCTCGTTCGAGCTTTTTTTTTAGCTGAACTTGAGTAGCTCGGGTTGTTTGCACCCCTACTCGTTAACATCTACCTTTGCTTGGTGGAGACCTCTAGTAACAAATGAAAAAACAACTGTGACACATTTTTAATGCTAAGAGCATGCGTAATGGGCGTGTTTGCCCAATCCCGCCCAAACACGTCGGGGAACCACCCCTTGGGCGTGTTTGGCTGCTTTTTTTGTTTTGCCGTTTTTCAAATCACGCTTGGAGAAATTTTGAATGGCCAATCACATTTAATCTTCCTTTTTTTGGCCAATAGCTTTTTTTGTTGATTTTTTTATTTTTTATTTAATTCTCTACAACCTTTTAACATAATGCCCACATCTCTACCACACCCATTTTAGAAAAACGCCCAATAATGTCCCTTGCTGATTGTACTGCCACATGGCGAAAAATGCTCAAAGATGAGAACATTATTCACTCTTACCGGTACGCATGGTCTAATCAATAAAAACATCATTTGGGCCCCACTTAACACACTAATTGTTAAAAGAACATTAGCTTTATGGAACAAGAATCTTGAAAAATAGGCTTACTTTCAAGAACCGAACTTACCCGACACCCATTATCAAGATTCATGCTGTTCTAATCGCCCCAGATTCCAATGGAATTGGTAGGGCAACATTGTGAAATTGGTTATGTTATTCAAGCAATTATCTTGATTCTTAGTTGTAAGTTTATGGGAGGTGTTAACGGTCTACGTTGATCAGTGGTGAAGTTTGAAAATTTCCATCAGGGGATCGGAAGTCACCGGGCCTAAAAGTATATACCTATTTTTTTTTTTATAAAACCGGGGGTCGAAAACGTATATACCTAAAAAATTCTACACGAAACATACATAACACTACTGCCCCCCCCCCCCTTCCGCCCCTTCAATGCTTCGCCCCTTACGTTGACGGAACCAAAATTTTTTCTTTTTGAGATTTTATATATAAAGTTGAACAAATTAGGTGACTGTTTGGGTCAGTAGACCTTGTTAACCCCTTAGTTTTTAGCTTGATAGTGGATCTTTATGACCCACGAATGTAAGAAGTTGAACATACGATTAAGATGGAAAATAGTCCGATTAATGGGTTTGTGAGATGGTTAATGAGTTTAGTTTAAGATAAACTTATTTGTTTAATTGTATAAAATGAGTTTTGTTGTTTTTATACTTGTTAATGAGTTAAATTATTTTATCTTGGGGTCCGTGTCAAAATTACATAGGCCAATTTCAAAATTATACGGGCTCTGTGTCAAAATTTATCAGGTATCTGTTGCGGTTAACTCACATATACCTAATAAATATATAACTAGTTGCGTCACGTATCAAAATTACGTAAGCCAAGATTCTTTTTCCATTGTTACGTCACGTATCAAAATTATGTAAACCAAGATTCTTTTTCCACTTCTTTATTTCACTCATTTATATTTAATATTTACTTAAAGTAGTTATATGTATTTCATTTATATTTTATCTCCAAATATCGCTTATAATGCTAAATCATCATTATATAACCCGTATCATATACAAGTTTCTAACCTAACAAGTAAAACACGGGTTTCTAAATTCTAACCTAACATAAAGAATAGATACAAAGACATATAATATCATAAATAGAATAAGGGGCTGTTTTGAAACTTCTGAATGATTAAGTGCTGAATCAGTAAGATGCCTGAACCATTAAGTGCTAAACCAGTAAGATGTTTAAACCATTAAGAGCTAGTATAATAGTTAACCGTTCAGAGGCAAATGTCTGACCAATTCAGATTAGAGGTCTTAACCATTCAGAGGAAAATATCTGAAGTTCTGAACTATTCAGACATATACTTGTGAAAAAAACAGTCTGAACCATTAAATACTAAACTAGTAAGAGATCTGAACCATTAAGAGGTTCATTAAAAGCTAAACAAAATTGTATATTTATATTTAGTCGTTTAATAAATACACATACATGAATAGTCAAACAACTATAAATGCACCCAACATTTAGCCGTTTAAAAAAGTACAATTCTTTAAAGTTTAAACCCAAAATAAAAACAATAAAATAATAAAAAAAAATAAAATAAAATAAAAGGTCAACATGCAAAGGAAAAAAGTATATATACTTGAAGAGATTTACGAGAGTCAGTTTCGGTCATTAAGATTCTGTATTCAACAGATCACAGAATACCAAGGATAATAATAAACACTCATAAACCCTTCATCACCTCTTCAAAAACCCCTGTTTCTTGATTCATAATTCATCAAATTATCACCTTTTTTTTTTTTTAATCTTTCATTTTCTTTTTCATTCTGCATTTGTAGTTGAAAATCAATCAAACCCATTTCATTTTTGGGTCATAAAAGAACAAAAAAATTGTTTTTTTTTATTATTTTTTTTTATTATTTTTTTTATTTGGGTATTTAGGGTTTCTTGATCTTGAATTCTTGTGAAAAAGGAAGGGTTTTTATTTCTTTTTTTGGTGAATTATGGTGGGTTTTAAGGGTCTGTTTACTAAGAAAACATTGTTTGGTCTTTTTTTGGGACAAATTCTCTCTCTTTTTATCACATCAACTGGATTTTCATCATCTGAGCTTGCTAGAAGAGGTTTGCATTTTCAGTATTTTAATTAGCTTCTTATGTTATTTATTTATTTATTTTTAATTTAAAGAGATCACATTGTTGTTCTTGAAATCCGGCTGTTGCAAACGAGCCAAGCCGGAGCCCTGATTAACTTACGAGAGCTCGAGCTCATCAAGGTTTGAACTTTGTTTTCAAAGATCAGGCTCGTTTACTAAACAAGCTTGTTTTTAGGTTCGGCCTCGGCTCGTAAACAAGTTTAAATAAGCTTGGCTCGGCTTGTTTACTAGACAATTTTAAATAAGGGTAAATGTTATTAAATATTAATAAAATATAATATTAGAGTACATCTCGATAAGGCTCAACGAGCCTGACGAGCTTCACACGCCAGGCTCAAGCTCGGGCTCGATATATAAACGAGCTTTATCAGTGGCGGAGCTTGAACGAAAACTCGGTAGGGGTCGGACTCTCAAAATCTAAACGGTGGGGGCCGAACTCTTAGAAATCCAATATTTTACACTAAAAAAATTATTTTTCCGAAAATTTTCTGTAAAATTAACACTACGAGCGAAAAATCGGTGGGGGCCTGGGCACCCTCCGGCCCCAATAAAGTTCCGCCTTTGAGCTTTATATTAGGCTCAAGCTCGGCTTGGCTCGTTTCGAGCCGATCTCGAGCAGCTCGCGAGCCACTTGGCTCATTTGCACCCCTAGAGATACGGCATGATTTACAAACTTTCTAATGAAATGAATAATCTTGATGGGATCAAATGTTCTAATTTATGTCATTTTGTGTAACATAGGGATCAATGCACCAACATCACAATCATTAGCAAACTATGTGTTGTTAGCGATTGTTTACGGCGGAGTGTTGATTAGCCGAAGAAATGGGATGAAGGTTAGTAAACATTAATCTATATTTCCTATAACTTTTTCAACTTTTCTTGAAGTTGACCAGTTTATATAAGATTCATGCATTTGATCATTAAAATTTGTATTGAGTGTTGTTTTCAGTAGACAAAAGGGAGTGTCTTGTGATGTTACAATAGAGCTTTTAACTTTTTAAACCACTATATCTTGTTTTCCATTTCAAAGAAATCTCATTTCAAAAAAGATGCAAAAAAGCTAGGAAAAATTACAAGTTTTGTCCTTTATCTTTATACCACTTTTCAGGCGGTGTCTTTTTTAACGAATGTTGACAGGCGGTGTCCTTTACTAGGTATTTTGTTGCAAGTTTAGTCCTTTACACCCAACCCAGTTAAAAAACCCTGTTAAATGTTGGGTGTAAAGCACTAAACTTGCAACAAAATACCTAGGTAAAGGACTAAACTTGCAACAAAATACCTAGTAAAGGACACCGCCTGTCAACAATTAACAGGGTTGGGTGTAAAGGACTAAACTTGCAACAAAATACCTAGGTAAAGGACTAAACTTGCAACAAAATACCTAGTAAAGGACACCGCCTGTCAACAATTAACAGGGTTGGGTGTAAAGGACTAAACTTGCAACGAAATACCTAGTAAAGGACACCGCCTGTCAACATTTGTTAAAAAGGACACCGCCTGAAAAGTGGCATAAAGATAAAGGACAAAACTTGTAATTTTTCCAAAAAGATAAGGTAGAAAAGGAATACCAAAGTGTTTTCTGATGCAGTTTTGCGTGCAATCAAATGGGTCAAGAACGACTAGTAATCAATGACGATAAAAACGAACCGAATGATTCCAAGAACAATGTTCTTTCAATTCAAATACAATCAAAAACCGAAAAACAATAAACCCTAGATGCCCTATTTATACTAAACAATTAAAAACGATAAAATAGGAAATTTGAATTTTAAATAAATAAAAGATATGCATGCTCCTGCATCATTTTCTTATGTGGATTTTACTGTTTCACAATTTGTCTACACAATATGTTTTCTTAGAAGCTATAAGATTTTGCATTTTCATATAGTTATGCTTTGATTGCAACCGGGAATGTATTCAAGTGGGGTCCGAGTAGTAGTATAGTCGACTTAAACTCGATGAGTTCAAACATTCTAATTCGAACTTGACTCACTAAATATTATTTTCAAGCCGGGGCTCTCACAGGAAGCAACCTCTCTATTCCTACGGGGTAGATGTAAGGCTGTCTACATTTTACCCTCCTCAGACCCTACCTTAGCTTTGCTATTGGTGGGATTTACTGAGTATGATGATGATGATTACTTAAGCAACCGATTATTTGATATTTCAAGTATAATCATCATGTTAAAACTCACATCCAAACACTCACAAATCATTTTGTCACCAATTAAACAAATGAACAATTTGTTTTATGTCAACATTTGCAGGCAAAATGGTACTATTATTTACTTCTTGGGCTAGTAGACGTTGAGGCGAATTATCTTGGTAAGTTTTATACTATTACAAATGATCATATTCAACACTTATTTTTCACTACATATTATCTAGAGGTGACAATTTAATCCATTTAGTATGTGTGTTGATTTGGGTTGTTTGATTAACGGGTTAAGTGCACAAATATGTATCGAAATTGACGCATATTTTAATTGTGTGTATATACTAAAATTATTATCTTTAAATGTAGGAAAAATTACAAGTTTTGTCCTTTATCTTTATACCACTTTTCAGGCGGTGTCATTTTTAACGAATGTTGACAAGCGGTGTCCTTTACTAGGTATTTTGTTGCAAGTTTAGTCCTTTACACCAAACCCAGTTAAAAAACCCTGTTAATTGTTGGGTGTAAAGGACTAAACTTGCAACAAAATACCTAGGTAAAGGACTGAACTTGCCATAAAATACCTAGTAAAGGACACCGCCTGTCAACAATTAACAGGGTTTTTTAACTGGGTTGGGTGTAAAGGACTAAACTTGCAACAAAATACCTAGTAAAGGACACCGCCTGTCAACATTCGTTAAAAAGGACACCGCCTGAAAAGTGGTATAAAGATAAAGGACAAAACTTGTAATTTTTCCTTAATGTATTAAAACAGAACGACTTTAACAAGTGGTAACACATCATTTGGTTATATTTTTGTATTATTTTAGTACTCTACACACAAGTACATTACAAGTCAAGTTTAACACGGTTAACCTTTTTCTAGTGCAAAGGGGACAAATGAGTCGGAAGTTCCCTAAAGCGTATTTTGGCGCATAAAAACTCACAAATTATTATATTCAAAATCAAAAATTGAGCTTTAGAACAAAATGTTGTGATATATCATCTAGTTATGTGGAAACGGGTCAAATGGGTCGAAAGTTGGTCAACGTATATCAAATACAGAAAAACTCATAAATCATTATATTATTTTACACAATAATGCCTTATTCATTATACTCGGTAAATCCCACCAATAGCAAAGCTAAGATAGGGTCTTGGGCAAGATGTAGACAGCCTTACCTCTACCTCGTAGGAATAGAGATGCTGCTTCCACTGAAACCCCCAGCTCGATAGTAGTTTTGCATCAAGCCTTGGACAATGATGGCTTATTACTTATTTAAATTTTTTTTGCACAGAAAAGTGTTTCGGGTCATCCGAATTCCAAACCCAACTAATTTGACCCGTTTCTTGACCGGCCCATTTCACTATCTCTATATCAAAAGTTTCGACTTTAATGTGCAATCTTGAACAGTGGTGAAGGCATACCAGTACACATCGTTAACGAGTGTTATGCTTCTGGATTGCTGGTCAATCCCATGTGTCATAATCCTTACATGGTTCTTCTTGAAGACAAAATACCGGTTCAAGAAAATTGTCGGTGTTGTAATTTGTATTGCTGGTATTGTGCTCGTTATTTTTTCAGATGTACATGCATCAGATCGTTCACGTGAGTATATTATGCTTCTATTACATTCTTTTACATTAATATTTTTAATTTAAATTTTTATCTCCATTTATATATGTATATTTAATAGTTTATGTGTATGTTTAGAGAGCGGTAGCAACCCTGTTAAAGGGGATTTGTTGGTCATTGCTGGGGCTACACTTTATGCTGTCTGCAACGTTAGTGAGGTGAGTAAAACGGGTTCAGGTCAAAACGGGCACAAACTTTTTCTAAGGCTTTAACCGATTAAATAACTAGTTAACGCGTTAAATGAAAACTACGATGTTACAATAATATATTTTGTCTTTTGGAATTTGGATAATATAATGTAAGAGGTTGTATGAAATAAAAATATACTTTCATCGGTTGTGAATCAGTTTGACCCGTTTTCTTTTTAGCTTTATTTTTTTTATCCTATCTATTTGACCCGTTAGAGATCAAACATAACTAAATAAGTAGAAATTGCCACCTCTGGTCTGACTAGGGTGTAAACGAGCCGAGCCCGAGCCCGACTAGGCTTGAGCTCGGCTCGTTATGTTTTTATGAAGCTCGAGCTCGAGCTCGGCTCGGTTCGAGCCTACTTCTCTGAGCTCGAGCTCGGCTCGCGAGTAAAACCCAAAGCTCGAGCTCGGCTCGAGCTATTTCGAGAACAACCTCAAATGAGTTAAAAGCTCAGCTCGAGCTCGTTTCAACAGCTATTAAGCGAGCCAAAGCTCGGCTCGAGCTCGGCTCACCAATGTTATCATCATCATTATTATATTATATATATAGAAAACTAAAATTTTGTTTAGGCTCGTTTGGGCTCGCGAGCCTAAACGAGCTTTGTATTTCAGGCTCGAGCTCGGGCTCGATAACTATACGAGCTCTATTTCAGGCTCGAGCTCGGGCTCGGGCTCGTTAAGGCTCGACTTGTTCGAGCTTTTAACCGAGCCGATCACAAGTAGCTCTCAAGCCTCTGGGCTTGTTTACACCCCTAGGTCTGACTTATGTGATCCGTTGGTATGAACATGCATACACTGAAAAAGAATTCATGTCTCTTTTGCAATGTAAACGAAACAAAAAATAAAAAAAAAATGTTATTTCTGTGCATCCTGATTATTTTTGTTGATTTGTACAGGAGTTTTTCACAAAAACTGCTGATCAAGTCGAACTCTTGGCAATGTTGGGGCTCTTTGGTGCCATTGCTAGTGGTATTCAAATGTATCCTTTTGTACATTTTTTTAGAGTTAACTTTCGTTTTCCTCCCCGTGGTTTGGTTATTTTAACGGTTTTGCTCCAATAGTTTAAAAATAGCCATTTTCCTCCCTGATCTTTCGCGTTTGTCGCCAGTTTGCTCCCTGGCTCTAACTCAGTTAAAACGTTCAATTAAAAGGAGGGGGTATTTCGGTAGTTTACTCCCTGGCTCTAACTCAATTAAAACGTTTAGTTAAAAGTCGCGGTAGTCGTGGTCGGCAGGTGGTGGTGGATGGTTGTGGATGGTGCTGGCCGGTAGAAAGAGTGGTTGGAAAGATGGGGGGATCAAAAAAGAATTACTTGTATATACATGTAAATAAACAAGTTATAGGTTTTTTTAGGTGAAAAGACTTACATGTCCTTGCTTTTATCTATAAAACTACCAAAATACCCTTCTAGTTAATGGATTTTTTTGATGGAGTTAGACGTGGGGAGCAAAATGACGATAAATTAGAAAAATCAGGGAGGAAAATGGCTATTTTTAAACTATTGGGGCAAAATCATTAAAATGACCAAATCACAGGGAGTAAAATGGAAGTTAACTCTTTTTTTTTATTTTTTTTAAATTTTTAATTTTTTTACATTATGCTCTGATAAGTTTCTTCAGTTTCTTTTGTGAAAGTATTGGTAGAAAGATTCTGATTTATAAAAAAACTCTTAGTTATTTGCATAGTTGCCAATGTATTGTTATTTTGTGGTCTTCAACCATGTTCATAGAAGCGTGCTTGAGCGAGAGGAACTCAAATCCATCCGTTGGTCATCAGGAGCGGTACTCTCTTTCTCTATTATATACACATTATACGTATATGTATATGTATACAAGATGTACGTATGTGCCGTCTTTTGAATCACTTCACAACACATTTCACTAGACTTTTGACTCCTTTCATTTTTAGCTACGTTTTTTATTTGACCCGTTGGATATAATATAAAATTCAAGTTGACCCGTTATAAGTAACGGGTAGAAACAAGCACAATCAGAATTATATTTTCTTAGAAGAGTTAACTGCCATTTTCGTCCCTGTGGTTTGGTCACTTTGGCCATTTCAGTCCATTTTTCAAAAATGCGCCATTTTCCTCCCCGACGTTCTGGAAAGGTGCCATTTCAGTCCAAAAATCATAACCCAGTTAAGTCGGTTTGTAAATAAGGTCTGATTATGTAAATTTGTAACATAAAGGACCATTTAAGTAAAATGTATAAATATTAGTATTATTATAAAATATATAATATAAAAACACCACCACCACTAGCCCTGCCACCACCACCACTCCGCTGCCACCACCACCGCCACCACAGCCGCTGCCACCACCACCACCACCGCCACCACAGCCACTGCCACCACCACCACCACCGCCACCACAGCCACCACCGCCACCACAGCCACTGCCACCACCATCAACGTCATCATC
This sequence comes from Helianthus annuus, assembly GCF_002127325.2. Taxonomy (NCBI): domain Eukaryota; kingdom Viridiplantae; phylum Streptophyta; class Magnoliopsida; order Asterales; family Asteraceae; genus Helianthus; species Helianthus annuus. The sequence continues at coordinate 172,086,937 of NC_035434.2, read as the reverse complement.
GTCATCATCTGTTATCATCATCATCGATCATCATCGATCATCATCGACCTTCATCATCATCATCGCGATCTTCGTCATCATCATCAGACCTTCATCACCACTGCCGCCGCCTGCAATTCACCGGAAAAACGGCACCCCCACCGTCGCCGGTTCTCTCTCCCACCTCCTTCTCTCTCTCTCTCTCATCGTTATCTCTCTCTCTCTCTCCGACTTTCTCCCTCTCTCGTCTGATCTGTGAGATGTGGAGGGGTGTGTGGTTAGTTTGGTTCGTGGGGGTGTGGGGTGTCGGAAAGATGGCCGGATTTACTCCGGTCACCGGAGTAGAGAGGTAAAGGTGATGGTGGTGGTGATTGCAGAGCATAGAGAGAGAGAGTGGTGGCTGTGGTGGCTGTGGTGGCGGTGGTGGTGGTGGCAGTGGCTGTGGTGGCGGTGGTGGCTGTGGTGGCCTTGGTGGTGGTGGCAGGGGCTGTGGTGGCGGTGGTGGCGGTGGTGGTGGTGGTGGCAGCGGAGTGGTGGTGGTGGCAGGGCTAGTGGTGGTGGTGTTTTTATATTATATATTTTATAATTATATTAATATTTATACATTTTACTTAAATGGTCCTTTATGTTACAAATTTACACAATCAGTCCTTATTTACAAACCGACTTAACTGGGTTATGATTTTTGGACTGAAATGGCACCTTTCCAGAACGTCGGGGAGGAAAATGGCGCATTTTTGAAAAATGGACTGAAATGGCCAAAGTGACCAAACCACAGGGACGAAAATGGTAGTTAACTCTTCTTAGAAAAATCATACCATTAAAGTAGGGGTGCAAACGAGCCAAGCTGAGCCTGAGCTCGATTAACTTGTGAGAGATCGAGCTCAAGCTCGGCTTGGTTCGAGCTTTATTTTCAAAACTCGAGCTCGGCTCATTGGTAGTTTCTCAAGCTCGAGCTCAGCTCGTGCTCAGGCTCGTTTGTTATTTATTAATTAATATATTAAATATAAATAACACAAATAATACACTCGTTTAGGCTCACGAGCTCGATAAGTGAAGCTTGGGCCCGTTTACTAAACAAACTTATTTTAAGGTTCGGGCTCGGCTCGTAAACAAGTTTAAATAAGCTCGGCTCGTTTACCAGACAGCTTTAAATAAGGGGTACATGTCTTTTTTTCTTTCTTTTTTTCTTTTTTTTTTTTTGTCTTAGGTGCTTCCATATGCTGGATTTGCAGCAGCAATGTTTCTATTTTACTCCGGTGTGCCGGTCCTGTTAAAGGTGAGCGATTTTCCAGTTATGCAAACTTGTTAAAAACATATTTTTTCCCTCTAAATTTGTTCGTGTCAAATGCAGATAAGTGGGTCCACAATGCTAAATCTATCTTTGCTGACATCTGACATGTGGTCGGTTTTGATCCGCATATTTGTATACCGCGAAAAGGTTAGTTATTAGTAATCATAAACAAATATACAGCTTAAAAATTGATTTTTTTTTTAGAAAAAGCTCACATTTGTAATTTTGCATGTGTCATCAGGTTGATTGGATCTACTTTGTAGCTTTCGCTGCTGTTGCTGTTGGGCTAGTTGTTTATTCAGTGTATGTTTTTTTCTTTCTATTTCAGCTATGCTATACACTTGTTTGGGTTCGGAAATGGGCTCGGGTCAAAAGGGTAATATGGGCCCACATATATATACATTATATTATACGTATACCGCAAGCGGGGGGCGTACACATCTTAAGAAACATAAACCTTATTTGACAGAAAAAATAGAGTAAATTACGTTTTTGGCCCCTGTGGTTATATCACTTTTACTATATTAGCCCAAAATAAGAATTTTTAACATATCTGCCCACATGGTTTATATAACTAACCATTTTGGCCCCTAAGTCTAGAGATCATGGGGGCCAAAATGGTTAGTTATGGAGACCATGGGGGCTAAAATGGTTAGACTTAGGGGCCAAAATGGTTACTTATAGATACCATGGGGGCAGATATGTTAAAAATTCTTATTTTGGGCTAATATAGTAAAAGTGATATAACCACAGGGGCCAAAAACGTAATTTACTCGAAAAAATATGAAGCAAAGGTTTTGTTTAGTAGAAGAAAAAAGGATGCTTGATCACTTTGTGGGTCCCGTATGTGCATTGTGGGACCCGCAGAATGAAATGAACGGATCACATGGAACCTATTAATGTTTTTCGCAGGTTCGACAAAGAAGTGGACGAATCCGGAGGTGATGAGCTGGGAAAAAGTATGCATTTTGATGAGGAAGCTGACGTGGCGGGTCGGTTAAGTTAGCGATAATAGCATTTAAGAAAAGAAATACTCGGGTAGTTGAGGGATCTCGAAATATGCTTGGAGCCAATGTTTTTTCGTTAATGATTTTGGAAAGAAAATTGGGTTACAATGGTCATGTTCGGGTTACACAATATTAACTGAGGTTGGAGTTATGCATGTCTTTTATACAAATAAATATACGGGTCATGTTCGGGTTCAAAAAATTAACCCGTCAACTTGAAACCTAAAGCATGCCAACTAAACACGATTGACACTACGGAAGTTATAGACAACTTGTAGGTCGAAGTAATCCAGAAGCAGTGCCGGCAGCATACGAGCAAGAGGAATTCGCTGGTTGACCTCCAAATTTAAGGTCAACATCCTTTAATACAATTCCACGACACGGATTCCCCTTGCTGCAATCAAACTTCACTGCCACGCGTGTTGCTGATGTTCCATGCACGTTTTCGTACATCACGTTGCTGATCTTTACTCCTGAAGCCTCATTCGGACAGTTGTTATTATTCGGACAGTACTTTCCGTCTATGATGATTGGGAACTTAACGTTCATCATCGTTGCTCCCTTGAAATAAACACCGTTAACGAACCCATTGCTACTCCTCGCCCATGCTTTTATCCTCAGACCGTTCGTTGTACCTACGAATGTGGTCGTTTTTACTGTTACATTCTGGACACCGGGTTCTTCCCGTTCCCACCCTAGACTCCCAATGCTGCATCCAGAAATCAAATGTATAAATTTAGGGGTGCAAACGAGCCGAGCCGAGCCCGAGCTCGACCAGGCTCGAGCTCGAGCTCGTTTAACATATGAAAGCTTGAGCTCGAGTTCGGCTCGATTCGAGCTTTCTAAAGCTCGAGCTCGGCTCGGGCTCGACTCGCTTAGTATTTATAAATTAATTTTTATTAATTATAATTATTGTTATACATATAATTTAGTTATTTTTTATACTTATATAAATGGTAAATTAAATATATGTTTAAAATATTAATAAAAAATATATAAAAAGAAAGCTCGTTAAGGCTCGCGAGCCGGCTCGAGCTCGATAAGCGAAGCTCGGGCTTGGGCTCGTTTAGTAAACGAGGTTGGTTTTAGGCTCGGTCTCGAGCTCGAGCTCGTTTAAGCTCGGCTCGTTCGAGCTTTTTTTCGAGCCGAGCTCGAGTAGCTCGGCTCGTTTGCACCTCTATGTATAATCATTAGCAAATTGTATATCTGTGTATCTCTGTGGTTACAACCTCTCTATCTCGTGGGATAGAGGAAAAGTTTGCTTTTATATCACCCCGCCCAGACCCTACATTGGGTGGGATATTAGCGGGTACGTTTATTTGTCTATATACATGTGTGTGCGCATGTGTTTTTCTTAACCAAAGTGGTGTATTTCAAGAAGGTTGTTAGCAAAATGGTGTGTTTGAGAATTCCGAAAAAGAAACTTATGTGTTAGTTGAGTGTACCTTATGCCGTGACCGGGTCCACAAACCACCTTTTCTATCCAGATATTAGAGTTTCCCGGGCCTATCGAGACGCAGTCGTCGCCTGTTGAGATTTTAGAGCTCAAAATGGTGATTCCTGTGGAATATGTTAAATGGATGCCGTCTGTGTTCGGGCTGAGTCCAGGTGCTACGATGCTAACTCCTTGTATTTTCGCGTTCTTGCAACTATAGAGCAACATGTGAAACATTTGGCTGTTTAACGACCTTAATTTACTGATCACTATGTTTTGGGAATGGTAGAAGCCAAGTGTCTGCAACAAATACATGTTAATTATAATTTCATGAATAAAAGAAAAAAGAAAATATGTAGACAAACACGCGATGTAGATTTGTCGAAGTGTATGGTCTTACTGTAGATCCTTTAGGACATGCTTTTCCAGATGTTTTGCAGGCCCATAGAGAAGATCCTTGGGCATCAAGGGTCCCACCGTTTATGGTAACATTCTTAACTATGTAGAACTTGATCCAGACTAGCGCGTTGCCAATAGCGTTATAACTAGATGGTGCCACCAAGGTACCAGCTATGTTGAATGTGATGGCTCGGCTCTTACATCCTTGACCAGAGAATGTAAGCGCCGAGGCAATCAAGTACCTGCCAGCTGGCACATAAATGCTGGCGGGACTGGTAGAGTTACATGACAAACTCCATGCTTTCAAGAACGCGTTCTTTGAGTCTGAGCGGCCGTCTGGCTTGGCTCCAAAAATTTGGACATTGTATGTAACCGTTGCGGATGATAACCGAAAAACTAGAAAAAGCAAGACCATGATATGTTTGATCACCATGATAACTGATATGTGTATCTCCTCTCTATAATTACTTTGCAGTAGTTGCTTAGTTAGTTTTGTATGTTATGTACTTATTGATTTGGTTATTTATAGTTATAGCTAAGAACATAAGAGTACAGGTAGAGGTACATGCAATGATCAGGGTTTGCATTATTTGATAATGATTGTTAAGAAGTAGTCCGTATGAATAGGAGTACAAACTGATCGAATGTCAAATGGGTGGCAACTTAAAAGGAATATTAATCATGTAAACACTAATTAATATTATATCTCTCAAACAATTCTTTTAATATTTGCTATTGTGTAGGATTGTTTTGGATCAGTGGGTTGAACTGATAAACTCGACGACGATCCACATATTTATTCGTGTCAAAGTTATTAATCTCAGTTAGAACACACGAAAAGCTTGCAACCCGCGTGGTTCATTTATTTAAATGAAAAAAGGTTTGTGGGTTGTAAATGAATTGTTATAAATAAATCGTAAATGGGTTGACATGCTGTCCTTATAAAGTGTACTTTCTGTTATAATTTTAAACGGGCTAGTGGGTAACGCTTCTACCCGAACACGAGTTATTTTCTTAAACATGTGAAGCATTGAAACAGTTCAACTTATAGAACCTGATTGTTTTTAATTTGTGTTTGAAGTATTGTCGTACTTAGAAAAAAGGCATATAAATAAATTCAGTTTTATGTCTGTTATTATTAAACCTCAGTTTTATGTCTGTTATTATTAGTTATATTAATATTTAAACCTCATTTTATATTGTATCTAACTCAATTAGGTAGAGTTATATTATATGATACAATATAATATTTCCTACTACATGATATAATAAAAAACCAAAAGGTGTAATGACTATCAAAACTCAATGGGGTATTGTGGGGCAGGGGTTTAGGGCATGGGTTGACACGTGACTTGGGAGGGCAGATATGGGCTGACCAACATTGAAGACGGTATGGTGGGGCGGGGGTTTGGGGCGTGGCTTGGATAGGCTTCGCTGGGCTGGCCCAAGTTTGAATATTTGAATATTTTTTAAAACAACAAATTTAATTTTTTTTTAATATTTTTAAATATAGAAAATTACATAAACAAGTTCCTAACGCTTATATTTGTTCTTTATCTCTTCTCTCATCTCCAAGATTAGTTGCAACTCGTCACCCTCTAGGTGATTAATGGGCTGGGATAGAAATTTCAAATCATCCCGTTTTTGTTTCAGGGCATCTCTAGCATCTTTGCTCTTTCGAAGTTCGGCCCTTTGTTGTTGGAATACGTTGAATGTATCTAACTTGCATGCAATGTCATCCAACTGATCGTTATATATTCCCCTATACGAGCCCGAACTCCCAGCTGAAGGTGATGCCGTACCCGATCTTGATTTTTGAGTGCGCCTTTTTGCGGCATCTCTTCCATATTCAGGCCGGTTTGGCGAATCATCCAAAAGGTCCTCAAACTCTTGATCTCGTGCATCTCTTCCATATAGCTTTGTTTTGAATGTAACCAATGCATTTGTCACAATGTCGGCTTCGGTTTCACCACTTCTTGGGTTTTGCTTTGCTTTATTTAAAAAACCACTAAATTTTGTAAGGTGGCCGCTTATCTCGCTCCACTTCGAGGATAAGCTATTATTTTCACGATAAGCCTCCTTTCCCATTTCTTCATGTAATGCTTTACTAACCGCTTCCCACAAATGGGTTCGATGTTGAGAATTTCCTATTTTAATAAAAATAAAATTTAATATATTACAAAGTTATATAAAAAATAACCATTAATAAAAATAAAATTTAACATATTACAAAGCTATATACAAAATATTTAAGAATACCTAAAGTTGGATGTAGAGATTGTTGAAACCAAGCCCTCGCCAATGCAAGTTCTTCATTAACGACCCATTTTTGTTGTTTTCGTTTGACGGTTTCAAGTGCTTTCTCCGCCTCGGTTTTTTTCTTATGACTTCTCTTTTTGGGAACTATTGAGGCGGAAGGACCATCGTTGGGTGGTTGAGTTTCGGGGACGGTTTCGGTTTGGGAAAGGTTGATGGAGGTTGGTGAAAGGTTGATGGGCGTTTGTGTAAACGGGGTAGGTATCGAATCGTCGGTGTGTGGGAAGTTAGTAAACACACGATTCCCGAGATATGATGCATAACTCGCTTCAAGGGGCATAGGGGAGTGTATTAAAAATGGACGAGGCATTGGACGATTGGGTGGTGGGCTAGGATTATTTTCTTGGAATGCAAACGGGTTGTTCGGGTCATAACCACGATTATGAGGATGCATTTTTTCGTTTTGTAGAAGGAGAATTGAAAATGATTATAGAAGATGTGGAGTGTATTGTGGTTGAATATGGTAAAAATAGGAATTGAAGTGTGATATTTATAGTGAAAAATAATTTTTTTTAACATAGCCGTTGGCCAACGGCTAGCCCAACGGCTAGTTTGGTTTGGCCATTGAGAGCCCGCCATGTCACCTTGCTAGACCCGCCCCACGCCCGGCTTCAAACTCTCGCCCCTTGGGCCACGCCCCAACCCAAGCCCACCCAAGATTGTGGCTTGGGCATTTTCCCCAACCCAAGCCCCATACCCTATAGTCTAAGTAAACTTTCAAAAATTAGCTATTAATAATAAATGATTAGTCAATGCTTGTAATTTTCTATAATTTGGCTTTTTAATCTTTAAGAATTTGGAATAAGATGAGCCTTTAATAATTCCTATAACAAGTGCTAGTTATACGAACTATCGAAACGCGGGAATGGATCGGAAACGACGGAGGTGGGCGGCGGTCTTGCGGCGGCGATGGCCGGCGGTCTTGGCCGGCGGCAGCGGCGGTCTTGGCCGGTTGGGTTTGTGTGTGTAGTGTAAGTTTTCGTTCAATTCTTGCAACCTCAATCCATGTCCAGACACTTCCCTTATAAAGACTTTGAACCTTCATGCATGCTCAACATATGGTGGCCATGCAATTGGACAAGTGTTGGAGCTTCTTTGCATGTAGGCCAAGTGGTGGAGATTCCCATGCATGCAATGCCATTGGCCGAGATTTAGGTGCGCGACAAGTGGCGATGCAAGAGTGTTCTTGTCTCACCCGGTCCACGTACCCGTCTCTCAGTTCAATACCCGCGTATCGTTCGTAATTACCAGTTAAATTAGTTAAGTGGATTTTAGTTCAATGCCCACGATGTAACTCTTACGGGTCAAGACCCGGTCGGCATCGTTTACTTATCAAACCAGACATAAATATCCAACATATACTGCAACCTCAACCTTCTCTCATAGCTCTGACACCCCCTCCAATTATACCTCCTATCATTCCTTTGCCTTCATCATAACCACCTCCTTCACCCACCCACCACATCACCTTCCTTGCCCTCTAGTTCAGATGAGTCCACCTCCACATCCCAAACATACATTGAACTTTTCATAAAACTCTTCTTTACCGTTATCCTCCCATTCATCACCTATGACCACCACCCACGCCTCACCCTCATCCCTTGAAACCCTGTAACTTCCACACATCACCTACTTATCACTTCACTTTGGTTTGAAAACCCATGTTTAACGATCCAATTCACGATTTAGAACTTTTAAACCGTCCGTTTACACCAACCCGAATGATTACCTTTGTTATTATTATTTGTTCAGTTTTTGAATATGCAATTATGGTTTTGGAACCGACTGACCAACCTTTAGTCTATCACTTTTTCCAATATCACAAAAAAAAACTTTTGTCAAAACCGACCAAAACAGACTGCAAGCACCCTAGTCGTTTGTGAAATAACCCTATATTCATTACTCTGATACATGGACATACATATGACAACTATTAACCATGGATACATTAGACCTATTATAATGGTGAGCATACAAACATTTGTGTTTTGAGGTGGAAGAGGACGACGGCATGGTGAGGAAGGGGTGGTTTCCATCCACATGGACCTTCCGTGGAGGATGGTGAGAAGTTCGAGAAAAAGAGGGGGTGGGGGTTGGCAAGTGGGTTTAGTTTTGCACCCATGGGGATTTTGCATTTAGAAGGGTTCGCCTTAAAATTACAAGGTGAAGGACCTTGATATCCATGGAGATTGGAAATGCTCCTAAGAAACATGAGTTCCGCCTCATATGCATCAGTAACTTATACATGTTGTGTACAAGTGACTTATACATGATGTGCATATTTTAAAAACCTAGTTGATTTTCCGCCCACGCGTTGCGGCGGGGACCCAATGACTGCAAAACGTGTGTCAGTATCGGCAAGCAGATACCGAATATCAAAACATAAATAAAAATATCGTGAAAAGGATAGTCACTCCGTTCTAAAAAAAACGATTTTAAATAACCTAATATATAGTAATAGAACCCACACGTCCTACATTGCGGCGGGGACACAATGACTGCAAAACGCGTGTCAGTAACGGCAAGCAGATAACGAATATCAAAACAGAAAATAAAAATGTCGTGAAAAAGATAGTCACTCCGTCCTAAAAAAGCGAGTTTAAATAACCTAATATATAATAATAGGACCCACACGTCCTAACGTTGGAAATTCGGTTGTTTTCAGTTCAGTTATTACTGTGCTAACACGTTAAAATATGGATGAGCTCGGTACCGGTAACAATACCGAAAGTAGCGATCTGGAAAATCATCGAAATTAGGTACCGATGCCGAAAATGCTCGGTACAATACGGTATGGTATTTGAAGGTAAAAATCAATAAATACAGGTATGGTACTAGACCGGTGTCGAACCGAAAGTAACGATTCTGAAAACGCCAAAAAGTGGGTACCAAATTGGTACCGAAAATGATTTGGTATAATTAATTTGGTACCGATACAATACCGGTTTGTTACATGATTTGATACGATTTTCTCATCAATAATCTAAATATCCAAGTTAATTTTACATGCTAAAATTCATTTATTACAGAAAAAGACAAAAAATCAAGCAAAATAAGTTGTTATGTATATAAAACCTCATTCAAACGAAATACAGTTTACTTACTGTGTGTATGAAAAGTAATCTAAACGGTGCAATTACTTTCATTGCTACGTTGCTACATGATTTGATGAGCTCGGTACCAACCGGTACGGAAAATACCGCTACCCAAATCCCCAAAAGTGGGTACTGGTACCAAATATAGCTGGTACGGTACGGCTCGGTACCGGTACTGGTACGGCAGCGGCATTTGAGGGTAAAAACTGATGAGTACCGGTACCGAAAATACACCGGTTTGGTAAATTTGATACCGGTACCCGATACGGCTCAATCCTTAGTAATATTACTAATTTTATTACTTAATTCTATTTTTATTACTATATATATTCATTCCAATTTGTTTAGTGTTCATTCAATCATCTTTTTAATATATAAGGAAATTCTATTTTTATTACTATATATATTCATTCCAATTTGTTTACTGTTTATTCAATCCTCTTTTTAATATATAGGAAAATTCCAAAAAGTATAATTTGAAATTAGGTGAGCCTTTAATAATGAAATCCTCTTTTTAATATATAGGGAAATTCCAAAAAGTATAATTTGGAATTAGGTGAGCCTTTAATAATGAAACTAGCTCATGAGTAATGGTTGTGATTCTTTATTTAAAAGTGGATATAGGCTAGTAAGCTGGTGCATATGATCCACATGGGTTAGACTTTAGAAGAATGTCAACCTCAACAAACTATAATTCCACTTCTACAAATGCTTTACAATATAATAACTATATTCTAATTCTTCTAACAAAGATATAATAATAATTAATATTTATATATAGTAATCCAAATAATTTTATGGCGCAAGAATTTTCTATGAGATTAATGATTAATATGTTAACGGTCATAACAGATATTGACAATCTTAAACTATTTAAAGTAAACTTTAGTTATTGGTTGTTACTTCACAGGAGTGATTGAAAAACCCCTATGTAAGGGACCCGGGGCAGTGCCCTTTTATTCTGTGATAAACCTTTTCAACGCGTGGAGAATTGTATAAGACCACCGCCACCATCATCTATCACGCACCATTTTACATAACTCGTGATTTTTTTACGCGTGATAGTTTTTATGTTGTGAGGTTAATTGTTGGTTGGGGGATTTGTTAGGTGTGGTGGTGAGTGATGACCATTTTTACTTAAAAAGGTTGTGAGTGATGGAATAATGGTTGATGACATGACGGAACTTGATTGTATGTTGTAAGTGATAAGTGAGTGATGAGTGATCACCACCCTCTCCCCCTAATGAATTGGTTAGTTAAGGGGATAATCATGTTGTGCTGACCACTTGAATTTGATAAACACCTATGTAATGAATTGTGTCAAAACTCAAACATAACTACGTAACTCATTTATATAAATGGTACAAACGGGTTGGTAAATCACGAGTTGTCAATTTTATAAATGGTTTGTACTCAGGTTATAAACGGGTTAAACATGGCGTAAATAGATTGACGAATGGTATACAAGTTACAAGTTTAAGTTACATGCATATGTACACACAAAAAATTTAAAACACCATGTACAAAATTTACAACACCATACCTAAAAATCTTTTCACACATATCAGAAAAAAAATGTCTTTTTGGCTAAATTATATACTATATATATTAACTTTAAACGGGTTGACAAATCAATTTTAGCATAACCCAAACAAAACCCATCAAGTAAATGAGACTAAGAAACTTAAAACTGACATGATTATTTCGGTGTCGTGTTACAAATTTCAACAACGTTGGATGTGTTCGTGGGAAATATAAATATATATAGGGGTCAGTTAACGTACAATTGACCTTATCGTACGATGCGTACGCGATTAGAAATCCACACGTTATAAACCTCAAAAGACCAAAACCCGCATGTTATATTTATCAAACTCGGACATACAAACTCGGATTCCCATGATCATAAAATAGGACACAAAAACTCAGACTCACAATTTGGTTGTCCGCATGTTATATCTCAAAATCGCATGGTCATAAACTCGGACTCCCAAACACGGACAACCAAATTGTACAAAATCTGCTTGTTATATCACTCAATCCGCATGTTATATACTAATCGCGTACACATCATATATTAAGGGATATTATACAATACACTTTCTCTGTCTATATATATATATATATTAAAACGTACTTTAGAAAGGATTTGAAGAAATTAAGGTGCGACAATTGTGCATGATACATAGGGTAGATAACACATAAATCTCTCTTTTATCTTTCATTCTTTTCCCTTTCTTTCGTTTATCTCAGCTTGGAGTTATGCATGTCATTTATACAAATTAATACATGGGTTTCAAAAATTCAACCCGCTAACCCGAAACCTAAAGCATGCCTACTCAGCATGATTGACACATTACAACAGTTACAGGCAACTTGTAGGATGAAGTAATCCAGAAGCAGTGCCTGCAGCATACGAGCAAGACGAATTTGCTGGTTGACCTCCAAATTTAAGATCAACATCCTTCAATACAATTCCTCTACACGGATTCCCCTTGCTGCAATCAAACTTCACTGCCACGCGTGTTGCTGATGTTCCATGCACATTTTCGTACATCACGTTGCTGATCTTAACTCCTGAAGCCTCATTGGGACAGTTGTTATTATTCGGACAGTAATTTCCGTCTATTATGATCGGGAACTTAACGTTCATCATCGTTGCTCCCTTGAAATAAACACCGTTAACGAACCCATTGCTACTCCTCGCCCATGCTTTTATCCTCAGACCGTTCGTTGTACCTACGAATGTGGTCGTTTTTACTGTTACATTCTGGACACCGGGTTCTTCCCGTTCCCACCCTAGACTCCCAATGCTGCATCCACATATCAAATGCATAATCATTAGCAAATTGTATATCCGTGTAATCGTGTATCTTTGTGGGTACAACCTCTCTATCTCGTGGGATAGAGAAAAAGTTTGCTTTTATATCACCCCGCCCAGACCCTATATACATGTGTGTGCGAATGTGTTTTTCTTAACCAAAGTGGTGTGTTCGAGAATTCCGAAAAAGAAACTTATGTGTTAGTTGGGTGTACCTTATGCCGTGACCAGGTCCACAAACCACCTTTTCTATCCAGATATTAGAGTTTCCCGGGCCTATCGAGACGCAGTCATCGCCTGTTGAGATTTTAGAGCTCAAAATGGTGATTCCTGTGGAATATGTTAAATGGATGCCATCTGTGTTCGGGCTGAGTCCAGGTGCTACGATGCTAACCCCTTGTATTTTTGCGTTCTTGCAACTATAGAGCAACATATGAAACATTTGGCTGTTTAATGACCTTAATTTACTGATCAATATGTTTTGGGAATGGTAGAAGCCAAGTGTCTGCAACAAATACATGTTCATTATAATTTCATGAATAAAAGAAAAAAGAAAATATGTACACAAACACGCGATGTAGATTTGTCGAAGTGTATGGTCTTACTGTAGATCCTTTAGGACATGCTTTTCCAGATGTTTTGCAGGCCCATAGAGAAGATCCTTGGGCATCAAGGGTCCCACCGTTTATGGTAACATTCTTAACTATGTAGAACTTGATCCAGACTTGCGCGTTGCCAATAGCATTATAACTAGATGGTGCCACCAAGGTACCAGCTATGTTGAATGTGATGGCTCGGCTCTTACATCCTTGACCAGAGAATGTAAGCGCCGAGGCAATCAAGTACCTGCCAGCTGGCACATAAATGCTGGCGGGACTCGTAGAGTTACATGACAAAGTCCATGCTTTCAAGAACGCGTTCTTTGAGTCTGAGCGGCCGTCTGGCTTGGCTCCAAAACTTTGGACATTGTACGTAACCTTTGCGGATGATAATCGAAAAACTAGAAAAAGCAAGACCAAGATATGTTTGATCACCATGATAACTTATATGTGTATCTCCTCTCTATACTTACTTTGAAGTAGTTGCTTAGTTAGTTTTGTATGTTATGTACTTATTGATTTGGTTATTTATAGTTATAGTTAAGAACATAATAGTACAGGTAGAGGTACATGCAATGATTAGGGTTTGCATTATTTGATAATGATTGATAAGTAGTCCGTATGAATAGGAGTACAAACTGATCGAATGTCAAATGGGTGGCAACTTGAAAGGAATATTAATCATGTAAACACTAATTAATATTATATTTCAAACAATTCTTTTAATATTTACAGTTGTACTTAATTCCCTTTGTTGTTTTCAACAAAAGGGATTTTGATAAGGGAAAATTATGGATTGCAATTGTGTAGGATTGTTTCGGATCGGTGGGTTGAACTAATAAAATCGACGACGATCCACATATTTATTCGTGTCAAAGTTATCAATTTCAATTAGAACACACGATAAGCATGCAACACGAGTGGTTCATTTATTTAAACGAACCAAACGGTTTGTGGGTTGTAAATGAGCTGTTATAAATAAATCGTAAATGGGTTGACATGCTGTCCTTATAAAGTGTACTTTCTGTTATAATTTTAAACGGGCTAGTGGTTAACGCTTCTACCCGAACACGAGTTATTTTCTTAAACATGTGAAACACTGAAACAGTTCAATTTGAAAATATAAAACCTGATTGTTTTTAATTTGTGTTTGAACTATTGTCATACTTAGAAAAAAGGCATAGAAATAAATTCAGTTTTATGTCTGTTATTATTAGTTATATTAACGTTTAAACCTCATTTTATACTCTATCTAACTCAATTAGGTAGAGTTATATTATATGATACAATATAATAGGGTGTGAAAACTAGGGTTTATATACGCAGCGTATAGGTCAATACGCAGCGTAGAGGGTTATAAGCTGCGTATTGACCTATACGCTGCGTATATTGTTGGTGCACTTGTGTCTGTACTTTGTCTGTGTTCGGTCACGATGTAAAACGATGTCCTTGTTAGTCATGTAAGTTTGACCAAGTCAACCATCCTCCGGTTTGACTTAGACAAACAGTTGAATATGGTTGTAATTTGTCTGGCACGAAGGATGATTCATCGAAGGATAATGTTATCCTTCGATGAGCTCAAACGATGAACCTTCGATGGATGCTCGATAGATCATCCTTCGAGGTGAATGCTGATCCTTCGACAGCTTTGTCATCGATAGATGATCCTTCGACCATCTATCGGATCCTTCGGACAGACAACCAATGCTGGGTGTATATATACCCATGCAGTGTATGTTCACAACAGACTTGGTAGACACTTAGAAGATAGATGCACACAGAGAGATAGAAAGATATTGAGAGCATTCTGTCCAGGAACACACACACACACTAGAGGGTTTGCAAAACTGATTTGTAAACATTGAGCTTGTAACCGAAACCTTTCATTCGCATTAATACAAGTGGTGTTAATCGGTGAATCTTTGTGTGTTTGTGTTTGTGCTTGTTTCATTCCGGTTTGCTCACTAGCTTGGATTCCGCACTTGCTAGTGTGTTAGTATAACAAGGTTAAGGTTGAACCTCATCCTCCGAGAGGGACCTACAAGTGGTATCAGAGCCGTGGCTCTTTACCTTGTTTAAAACCGGGTTTGTTCAAGTTCTTGGTGTGTTTGGACACTTAGTTTAGCTCGCGTTTTTAGTGATTTTCTTGGATTTCTTGGCATAAAAACGTGTTCTAAACCTTTCGGGTGTGTTCAAAAGCGGGTTGGGTAACTTAAAACTTGTTTTTAAGGAACTTGGTGATTTCCGGCCAAATTCCGGTCATAATTCCGGTGACCGGTTTCTGGATAAGGTTTTCCTTTTTGGGCATATCTTATTTGAAAATCTGAGTTGGTAGAGAAAGTACAGTCTGATCATACTCTTTTGCCGAAAGTTGACTCTACCAACCCATCACCTTTTCACCAACCTATCATATCTGTGTCAGTTGTGTTAGCTGCGTTCGAAAGATATCCTTCGACATCGAAAGACCATCTTTCGATCAAAGACAGTTCGATAGATAAGCATCTTTCGAACAGTCTTTCGAAGTTTGAGGATTATCCTTCGATCAAGGGAATCTATTCGAAGGATAGTTATTCGAAAGATAAGGACCTATATTCGAAAGATAAGGATCTTTCAAATTGTGAATCTTTCGAATTTGTGAATCTTTCGAAAACATTGTTCGAGATTCAACAGTGATCTTTCGAACACTGTTGATCTTTCGAACAAGTGTTGATCCTTCGTTTGTGTGTCTGTTTTAGTTCAACAAGTTTCTGTCTTTTGAGCTTGGATCTTTCGGCTGGTCACTTATAATCTTTTAGTTGTTTTTGGTGTTATTTTCAGGAATTCAATTTATAAAACATGAATCCGAGTTGGTGGGGAACTCCGGCTCCAGACAGTGGAAAATATACAAGTTCGGGTTCCACTCCCTCATGGTGGGGTACACCGGCTCCAGATAGTGGAAAGTACACGTGTACAAGTCTATCACCTTCATGGGCCGAGTCTCCAGTGTCTACATCTTCACAAGCAAATGCCATATCTTCAAGTCAATGGGTATTAGTGTCGAATCAAACTCCGAGCATCCAAAGTATCTTGTTGAGCGAAAGCGAAACCGGAAGTTTGAATCGTCCTCCAAAGTTGATGCATTTAAATGAATATCCGGGCTGGGTTGACAGATTTCGTACATACGTACTTGGGCAAAATACCGAATTGTGGATACGTTTCACTACTGATTTTGATCAAGCTATAGAGGTTGCTGCTTCAGATACTGCTACGTTTGCAGATCTTCCTGAAGATCAGAAGAAAACGTATGATCTGGAAAAGAAAGCATACGCCATTCTCACTCAGGCGTTAAGCAAGGATATCTACCACCAGTTTGTCAGTTTCAAGACAACAAAGAAACTGTGGGACGGGTTGAAAACCAGGGGAGTAGGGAATGAAGCAACACGTCAATTGCGTCATGATCTGCTCAAGAAAGAATCCGACTGTTTCACATGCATGGATAAGGAGTCTTTGGGAGACATGACAAGCCGGTTTTATCATTTGCTTACTGAGTTGAATAATTTTGGTGTAGCGACAACTCAAGCAGAAGTGGTGAAAAAGTTTGCTGATGCTTTGCCTCCCCAATGGAGCAGTTTCTTGGAAATCCTGAAGTATAACGGAGTGTTGAGAACTACAAATATCAACGACTTCGTGCAGCTTTTGGAAAACAAGGATCAGGAGGAAACATTAAAGGCGAAGAGAGTCCCATTGCCACAAAATCCAGAAATGTATTATGGAACTTCCAGTACTTCGTCTGCAAGAACCGGTCCACATGCTCCACTACAGACGGCGTTTGTCACAAGCACGGATATGTATGGCAATCCGGTGCAAGTTCCTGTTAAGCCACCTCCCACCACAGACATGTATGGAAATCCAATACAACCACCTCCTCCTCCACCTGCTCAACAACAACGTGCATGTTATGGAGGAACATCATCTGCTGGTCAACAATCAAAGCCTAGTACAGTACAGCTCGACACTTCAAGCTTCTCTAAAGTCAGTGTAGAAGTAGCAAAGGAACACATGGAGCTGCTTAACACTGTAGTGAGCGCGTACTGTAGGTTAATAGAAGGTCAGATTGGCAACATTAATCTGACACAAGAAGACTATCGACAGATTGATAAAGAAGAGATGGACTTGATGGATATCAAGTGGGCCTTTGCTAGTGCTGTGAGAAGGGCAAAGGATTGGATGGAAAGTACTGGCAGAACCAGCTTGGAGAGTAAGAGAGACACCAAGTATGGGTTCGATAAACAGGCAGTGAAGTGCTTCAACTGTGGTGAACGGGGTCACTTTAAAAGGGAATGTACAAAGCCAGCACAGCACGGGAACCAAAACCCCTTCAGAAACCAAGGCAACCAGCAGAACCAGAACAGAAACAATGAGCGTACTTTGGTGCCCGTCAACAACCAAACCAACCGGGCACTTGCGGTTCAGGTGGATGAAGGTTGTGACTGGTCAATCCAGTTGGGAAGTGATGCTCCCGATGGAACAACATGTTTTACTCAAGTTGTGAAGGATTTAGTTCACACCAGTGGTGGAGAATCTTCCGCCAGGTGGTGAATCTTCTGAAGATGAAGACTCTTCTGGGTACAGCAGGAGCGTTGATGAAGAATCATCCAGTTCTGGTGATGATCATGTGGGTGAGACATCAAATGCAGCAATCGATGCAGATATTGATGAACTTTTGGGAGAAGCTGCAGCAGAGACTCAAAGAAGATCTATTCTGGTGGATCAAGCTGCTTATGCTTCGTCTTCTCTCCATTCAGCCTTTATGGCTAATGTCGACGGTTCATCAAGTCAGGTATGTGTCGATGAACCCACTGTTGATAATTGTGATGAATGTGATAGATTGCGTGCTAGATGTGCTGATGTAGAGAAAAGTATGTCTGAGTTGCAAGGCAAACATGATGCTTTACAAGCTAGTTTGTTTGACTTGCAAGACAAACATACTGCAGTGAATGAAAATTTGAGTGACTTGCAAAGTAAGCATGAAGCTTTGCAAGAAAAGTATGATGTGACTTTTATCCACAATCAGAAATTGACTGTGGACCTTTCCAAATGCACTGAAGCCAACATGTTTTACGAAAACCATGAAAAGGAATTTAAGTCGGTAATCGAAAAATTAAAGAAAGATAAAACCGAACTGACAAAAATGGTTTCTAGAAAACAAACTGACATAAATTTGTATATATCTCGTCTTGAGACAATGCAAAAAGAAATGGCTTGTGTAAAAACGGAAAGTGAGGCAATCCAACTCAAGTTAGATAGTTATTTGAGTTCTAGCTATGTGTTGGATCACATCATTGATGTCCAAAAGGAGAAAAGGGACGTCACGTGCATAGGCTATAAGAACTGTCCACCACCAGTGAGACATAATTATGATGCCATGCCAGATGAGGAGGACAGAGTGTTCTTTGAACCATCTGTGCCTCTAGATGTGAAAGAGTTTGCAGCAGGACTCGGATACCAGAAAGAAGTATCCTCAGATTCAGATGTGTCAGCAGATACATTTATAACTGCTGAACAGAATCAGGATCCTCCAGTTGTGATTGAGGATGCTGATTCTTTTGATGATGAATCTGATGATACTGATTCAGCAAAGTCTGATGCGGTAGTTAAAAATGAGGACATACCTCTTGAGAATCATATTCTATGTGATCCTCCTGCAAAACTTGCTAAGACTGTTGCAATCAAGTCCTCATCTGCAGAAGAGTCGGAGAGTGTGAACTTGCTGTGCACTCTTGTTGGTGATGATAAGATTTATTCAGACAAAGATTTTCCTATTAAGAACCTTAATCAATCCTTAATCAGTAAAGTCTTTGAGAATTCGACTAGTAAGTTTTTGGGAAAGACAGGACCACGTGTTACAGTTACACAGTGTCCTCCTATTCCAAAGAACGAAATTCGAAAACAATATGGCAACAAGAAATTACCAACAGCGCAGAAACAGCAAAATCACACCAAGCCAAAAGGAAAATCACCGGCTCAAACACAAACGAAGCCGAATCAGAAGAAAAACAAGAATGTAAACTTTGTGAAGTCAACGGGAACGGACAAAATTGAAACGTTTGAAAATAAATCTAACTTAGATTTTGTCAAGAAAGCTACAGTTCTGAAAAGAAATGAACAAAACAGTTCAAAGCCTAGTACCTCGGGTTCACAAAGTTCAACATCATCGGCTAAACGATCACATGATACTTCGGGGTTTGTTGAACGAAGATCATGTTTCGAGTGTGGAACAATTGGACATATAATTCGAAATTGTCCATATCTTCATAAGCAAAAAGAAAAGGTTGATGTTCCCCGTGACCAAGATGACCGTAAGCGATCTGTTTCTGTAAAACAAGATCCCCGACTTGTAAAAGAAAGGGAAATGAAACAGAGACGCCAACAGGTCAAGAAAATTGAAAAGGCGATTAAAACCGATGGGGGTAACAAAACAGCTGTTTCTGTAAAACCAGACAATTCAAAAACTTCAGACATACATGAAGTTAAAATTTTAAAGAATGACACTGGTAAAACAAAACAGACCTGGAAACCAAAATCGGTTACTGAATCAGGGGGAACATCACAATTCACCAACCATCAAAGACAAGAAGTTATTGTCATTGATGAAAATGGAAGACCCAAGACCACAATGGCTTGGGTCCCCATCTCCAACTAATCAATTGAGTTCATGTGCAGGGTGTTCCAGGAGGAACTATCAGTAGTCACTGGATTGTTGATAGTGGGGCATCCAGGCACATGACAGGCGACATGAAGCTTCTCTACGACGTCAAATCTATTAGAGGAGGTTATGTTGCTTTTGCTGGAGATAAAGGTGGATATATTACGGGTGAAGGAATGATATCCAACGGGATTGTCAGCTTTGACAAGATCAACTTTGTGCAACAACTTGATCACAATCTTCTTAGTGTTTCTCAAATTTATGACAAGCAATTCTCAGTACACTTTGATGCTAATGGATGTTATGTGCTGAAACCTGGCTTCAAAATTCCAAAAGAATGGATTCTCTTGTCGGCTCCAAGGATAAATGATTTGTACGTCCTTGATATGAGCCAAGCTATCACTACGTCTGCACAAGCAACTTGTTTCGTTTCCAAAGCCACAGAAAAAGACACTATCTCTTGGCACAGACGAATGGGTCACATTCACTTACGCAAAATGAATCATTTGGTTTCAAATGAATTGGTGAATGGTGTTCCTCTAAAAAATTTCCATCTTCAAGACGTCTGTGTTTCGTGCCAGAAAGGAAAGCAAACTAAGAAGAAGCACCCTACAAAGAAGATCAACACGGTGGCAGTTCCTCTTGAACGTTTGCACATGGATTTGTTCGGTCCTGTCAAGCACAAGAGTATTCGGGGTGATCAATACTGCCTCGTGATAACTGATGATTATTGAAGATTTTCTTGGGTGGCGTTCATGGCACACAAGAGTGAAACCTTTGGCATTATCGAAAACTTGATCATTCAGATTGAGAATTTGTATAAGTTGAAGGTTAGGCGGATACGTAGCGACAATGGTACTGAATTTAAAAATCATGCCATGGCGGAGTTTTGCACTTCAAAAGGTATTCTTCATGAGTTTAGTGCAGCTTATACTCCTCAACAGAATGGCGTCGCTGAACGTAAAAACCGCACATTGATCGAGACTGCTAGGACAATGTTGGTAGAGTCGCAGTTGCCCATTCCATTCTGGACTGAAGCTGTGGCCTCTGCATGTTACACATTGAACCGAGTCCTTACAGTCAAAAGGCACAATAAGACCTGCTTTGAGCTTCTTCAAAAACGGAAACCAGATTTGTCTTATCTTGAACCGTTTGGAGCTCCATGCACAATCATCGATCCTAATGGAAAGTTTGGGGCAAAAGCAATTGATGGATACTTTCTTGGGTATGCCACCCCTAACTTACGAGTCTGGAATCTAGAGACTAAAAGGGTCGAGGAATGGTCTGAGGTCAAAGTACAAAGGCACACTTTGCCAGTCAAGTGTCCTGGTCAGCCTTGGATGTTTGAGTACGATGACTTTTGCAATTCGATCAATGTTGAAGCCGTTGAAGAAAGTGCTGCGGCAAGGATGTTTTTCGAGAGTGACAATGCAACAGTTTCACCGGTGGTTCGTCCAATTCTTGTCAATCAAGAACCATCTTCGGTGAACAATAATACTCTCGAGAATGAGGATTTTCACGATGCTGCCGAATTGAACGAATCTTCAGAGGATGATGAATTTCTAGATGCAGATCAAGAAGCTCCAACAACAGCAGTTCATGGTACTTCAGAGGGTACTCCTCCAGTGGATACCCATAGAACAGCTGAAGCAACTGCATCATCCTCTTCGTCAATTCCGGGCATTGATTTAGTTGTTGATCTCAATCTCAACAACCTGGGTATAAATATTCCAGTTCCAGATAATCAGAAACAAGGATTCATAATACCCATCCTCAACAAAACATCATCGGAAATGTGCAAAGTGGCATTCAAACAAGAAACATGTTGCGAAACAACAACAATGCAGGCTTGTATGCAGCTATTCGAGAATCCGGGCAACAAAACGATTGGTCTTTCGCGTGTTATGTCTCACAAGAAGAACCAAGAACTTGGAAAGAAGCTTTGAAAGATAACTCTTGGGTTGAAGCAATGCAGGAAGAGCTGCAACAATTCTAGAAGCTGGGTGTCTGGAAACTCGTAGAGAAACCTGCTGGATACAAGAAGATTGGTACCCGTTGGGTGTTTAAATGCAAAAAGGATGACCGCGGAGTTGTTATCCGAAACAAAGCACGTTTAGTCGTTCAAGGTTTTCGTCAGATTGAAGGGATCGACTACAACGAAGTCTATGCACCTGTTGCACGTCTCGAAGCAATTCGAATCTTTCTAGCCTATGCGTCCTTCAAAGGGTTCAAGGTTTATCAGATGGACGTGAAAAGTGCATTCTTACATGGTGTGGTTGAAGAAGAGGTATACGTCGAACAGCCTCCAGGTTTTGAAGATCCTATCCATCCCGATCGGGTTTGGTTGCTCAACAAAGCTCTCTATGGTCTTCATCAAGCACCGCGAGCTTGGTATGCAACCTTATCTCACTATCTGCTGGAGAACGGTTTTCGAAGAGGTCTTATCGACTGTACTCTTTTCATCAAAGAACAAGATGGAGATCTTCTTCTGGTACAGGTATACGTTGATGATATTATTTTTGGTTCTACTAATGATGTCTTGTGTAGGAATTTCGAGCGCATTATGCAGGATAAATTCGAGATGAGTGCTATGGGGGAAATGACCTTCTTCTTGGGCCTACAAGTACAACAGACTGAGTCTGGGATATTCATCCATCAGACTAAATATGTTGGTGACATCTTGAGCCGGTTCCAGATGTCCGATGCAATGCCCATTGGTACCCCATTGCCGACAAATCACGGAATTACTCCAGACTTGAAGGGTGAAGCTGTTAGTCCTTCGTATTACCGCGCAATGATCGGATCTCTTATGTACCTCACAGCATCAAGACCAGACATAATGTACCCAACGTGCCTGCTTCCCAGATATCAAGTCAACCCGAAGGCCTCACATCTTGCAGCTGTAAAAAGGATTTTTCGTTATTTGAAGGGTTGCCCTGACACCGGTCTATGGTACCCTAGGGATAATAACTTTGAATTGGTCGCTTTCAGTGATTCTGATTTTGGCGGATGTAAAATCGACGGCAAATCCACAACGGCTGGATGTCAGTTTTTTGGAAATCGCCTAGTCACATGGCAGTGCAAGAAGCAGACATGCGTCGCCACATCAACATGCGAAGCTGAATACATTGCTGCCTCAAGTTGTTGCTCTCAAGTTCTTTGGATCCAACAACAATTACGCGACTACGGTTTTGAATTCCTAACTACTCCTATTTACGTTGATAATTCTGCTGCATTACAGATCACTAGAAATCCTGTGCAGCATTCAAAGACCAAACACATCGAAATCAAATATCACTTCATACGTGATTGCTTTGAGAAAAGGCTAATCGATGTTGTTAAGGTCCACACCGATGACCAACGTGCCGACTTATTTACCAAAGCATTTGACAAATCATGATTTGACTTTTTATTATTGGTAAATGGCATTAAGGTCAAGCAAGAGTAAAACCAACATCGGAAAATCATTTTTGTAAATACCTTTGTGTTTTAAATTTATCTTAGTTTATTGATTTTAGGGGGAGTAAATCCAAAAATCTGAAAATCCAAAAACATCGAAAAATTTCAAAAACACAAAAACAATAGAAAAACAAAAATGAGTTTCCTGGCGAGCAAAAGAGAAAATGATAGTACATCAGTGGTCTATTCAAACCTCTTTAAACCTTAAATGAAAAACGATAAGCAGCTCTATATAAGATGTATCGGTAGGCTCACAATCATTTTAAAGTGTGCAGGGTGATATAAACTTAAATCGACTGAAGATCAGGTGGGAACCATTCATTGGCATATGGTCTTAGTACCGAAATTTCGTTTGATAGATTGCCGAGGTTCTGAGATATTCGGTCTTTATGCTGCTTATCATCTGGGTATCATGGTTGTATCTTTTACCGAAAAATAACGGGGACGCAAGTCTAGATCTTCCATGATACTATACATACGTGTACATAATACATACTGCATTCGACCTCAATAAGTGATAAACAATCACATGTCCAAACAAATAAGTGATAATATATCACATTTATCCGGGAGTCAAGTTCGTCTCTCTGCTGTACGGAAGTACTGACCTGTTCACGGACTTGCTCCTGTGCCCTCATGCATATGAAAATCAAGTTCCTCATCAATAAGTGATTATATCACATAGGGCTTGTTTTCAAATCAAAATAAGTGAGAATCTCACATCATATACAGTCAAACAGATGATAATCGGTATACTTACCGGTAAGATGAACCCTCGTGCATACCTTGATACGGGAATGTGTCGTGATGTAGATGAACACCGGTCGGTAAGTATAAATCATACCTTAACGTATCCCCTCGCCATGATTACATCTGATAAGTTGAGCTTAAGTGGACAACAATACCGATAATTGTTATAGGATGTTTATCTTAATGTTAATTAATTGAACAACAAGAGTGTTTTGGCATGACCGTACACTGATATGATTCTCTTACCCTCGAAACTCGCAAAAAGAATGTCTGTATATATTTATTTACTGCTTTCAGTCTTTACATTTGAAATATTAAAGATACCAAAAAGATTTTAGGTGTGTTTTAATATAAACTTTATAAAAGTCAAAAAGATTTTATTTCTATTTTATTTTCGATCGTACGATGTTGGAGCTCGAGTCTTCGTTACCTGAAACCTGAACGAAAACCGAATTGACTAAATCTTCATAAACGGTCGAAATTTGCATGTTTTGAAAGTTAAAGACTAAAATTGACAAATTTATTAAACTTTCAAACTGTCGGACGGTGTTTGATTGTGACATGGTCATTCGTGTGTCATTTGTTTATACTAACCATTCCAAGCAGTTGTTCTCATTACGCGTTTAGATTTCTTGCATGTGCAGATTCTAAAGGCTAGGAGAACATGGTCGATGACAAGCTTCGGAATGAAGACACAACGCGAAGGCACTCAAAAGATGAAGATGATCGAGTTGCCGCGGACCATCATCAACACCTCAAGGATCTCATTCATAAAGATCAAGTATTTCACGAGCATAACTCAAGGGGGAGCTTATGTTAAGGGGGAGTTTGTCAACACACTTCCTACATGATACGGGTAGTTTGTTTATACACTCTATGCTTTCAAGACGTGAAGACTTTAAAGATCCTCCGACATTGAAGACTTGAAAGGACATCAGAGTCTTGAAGACATGAAGATCAACGATGATCAAGATCGAGACAAATCTGCACCCATCGAAGATCGAGACAAAGCTACAGCCAAGGGGGAGTTTGTTGGTGCACTTGTGTCTGTACTTTGTCTGTGTTCGGTCACGATGTAAAACGATGTCCTTGTTAGTCATGTAAGTTTGACCAAGTCAACCATCCTCCGGTTTGACTTAGACAAACAGTTGAATATGGTTGTAATTTGTCTGGCACGAAGGATGATTCATCGAAGGATAATGTTATCCTTCGATGAGCTCAAACGATGAACCTTCGATGGATGCTCGATAGATCATCCTTCGAGGTGAATGCTGATCCTTCGACAGCTTTGTCATCGATAGATGATCCTTCGACCATCTATCGGATCCTTCGGACAGACAACCAATGCTGGGTGTATATATACCCATGCAGTGTATGTTCACAACAGACTCGGTAGACACTTAGAAGATAGATGCACACAGAGAGATAGAAAGATATTGAGAGCATTCTGTCCAGGAACACACACACACACTAGAGGGTTTGCAAAACTGATTTGTAAACATTGAGCTTGTAACCGAAACCTTTCATTCGCATTAATACAAGTGGTGTTAATCGGTGAATCTTTGTGTGTTTGTGTTTGTGCTTGTTTCATTCCGGTTTGCTCACTAGCTTGGATTCCGCACTTGCTAGTGTGTTAGTATAACAAGGTTAAGGTTGAACCTCATCCTCCGAGAGGGACCGACATATATAAACCATGGATCTCAGTGCCTAATAACCAATCATTGCACAGAAAACAAGGTTTATATACGCTGCGTATAGGTCTCTACGCAGCGTATATAAACCATCTGAAAATCTGAAAATTTGGGGTCATTTTGGTAGGTTTAAAGCATCAGATTTTTACAAAGTTTATATATGCTACGTAGAGACCTATACGCAACGTATATAAAGGTCTGAAAAAGTCCTTTATACCCTTGTGTTAAGGCTTATATGAAGCCAAATACAAGGGTAGTTGTGTCATTTTTTTCTCATACGCTGCGTAGGGATCTATACGCAGCGTATATAAAGCTCCATTTTTGTATTTTTTTGTGTATTCCTTTGTTTATTTATAAAAAAATTAATTGTGTGTATTTTGGGGGTATTTCCATGTTTATTTATAATAAAAACAATATTATTGGTAAATAATACAAATATTATGAATTATAAAAATTAAAAATAATACAAATATTATGAAATACAAGACCTACAGGGAACCTATACGAGACTTATACTATACACTACACTACACGATACGATACGACACGATACGATACGATATAACACCCGTATAGGCCGACAGGTGTGGTTTAGGTCTCGTATTGACCTCGTATAAGCCTATAAGTGTGATATCGTATCATATAGGTGGGGTTTAGGTCACGTATTGACCTCGTATAGATCCCTACGATACGATATCACAATTATACGATATCATACGGGTCCTAAACCACACCTATACGATACGATATCACACTTATAGGCTTATACGAGGTCAATACTAGACCTAAACCACACCTATCGGCCATTACGGGTGTTATATCGTATCGTATCGTATAGTGTATAGTATTGTAATTCATAATATTTGTATTATTTTTAATTTTTATAATTCATAATATTTGTATTATTTTTAATTTTTATAATTCATAATATTTGTATTATTTTTAATTTTTATAATTTATATTTGTATTATTTACCAATAATATTGTTTTCTTATAAATAATTTTCTTTTTTTATAAATAAACAAAGGAATACACAAAAAAAATACAAAAATGGAGCTTTATATACGCTGCGTATAGACCTATACGCAACGTATATGAACCCTTGTTTTTTGTGCAATTATTGCTGATAAGGCTCTGAAATCCATGGTTTATATACGCTGAGTATAGGTTTATACGCAGCGTAGGTAAACCCTAAATGTGCATATAGCCAACCAAAGTGTGCAGATAGTTTGGCCATATAATATTTCCTACTACATGATACAATAAAAAAACTAAAAGGTATAACGACTATCAAAACTCAAAGCTAAGTAAACTTTCAAAAATTATTATTATTATTATTATTATTATTATTATTATTATTATTATTATTATACATATTAAAATAAAGTGGGGATGAATAGTGACTAAATTTTTTAAATAATTCTTTTATTTTTTAAATATTATGTTATTAGTCAGTAATAGTAATTTGATTATTTTTTTTCTAATAACTTACGTTTTATGTTTGTGTTTTTTCAACATTGCAATATAAATTTTATTGAAAAACAGATATTATGCCGCTATCGTACCAAACCGAACAATATATGTAACGGTACTGGTATTTTTTATATTGTTTAATGTACCAAACAACATTCGTACTTGTACCTGTATTCATATTTATTGTGTCTTGTTTGGTAACGGATTTGTGCCCTTGCCATAGTGAAACTAACCAAACAACATGGGTATTTATTTTTATTGTTTTTACTTTCGATCCCGTATCACTATCATACCTACCCTACTGAACACTTAACACTGATACCTATATTCATTTTTATGCTTTCCGCTTTTGATAATTTTTCATTTATACAACTCTTTGCGACGATAAATTAATAGCCGTACCAATATGTGATGATTTGAACAAATATATGCCGTTCAAACAATATTGGTACTAGTACCGGTATTCATTTTTATAGTTTTCGGTCGATATAAAACACGTGTTTATTTCTATAACGAGTGCATATGTCGTACCGGTATTGTCACAAACCATATTAATACTAATCGAATGCCCATGATAATGTACCGCCGCAACGCGCATGCAAATAATCTAGTTAGCTATTAAAAATAAATGATTAGTTAATGCTCGTAATTTTCTCTAATTTGGCTTTTTAATCTTTAACAATTTGGAATAAGATGAGCCTTTAATAATGAAACTAGCTCATGACTAATGGTAGGTGATTCTTTATTTAAAAGTGGATATAGGCTGGTAAGCTGGTGCATATGATCCCACATGGGTTAGACTTTAGAAGAATGTCAAATAATTTTAATCGGGAAAATTACCAAAATATCTGTTGACCAATTTTTTTTTTGAAAATGTCACCCTCCTACGTCGGTGGAGAGGCGCATCAAGCTTGCGATGCGTCTTTCAAGCACGGGAAGCGTCTGTGAGCGAAACCCAAAGTTTTAATTTTTCGTTGAAATTGTGTTAGAATGAGTTGGTGGAATTTGGTAAATGTAGGGAAGGTTTCAGATTTGTATTTAAGGGGGTAGACCCAAACAAAATTGAAAAAATTGTCCATAAGCACCATATAATATTTATACCCTGATCACAGTGCACAATGTCAAATAGGGCAAAAGTAAAAGAATTTGATGCATAGAAAGGAAGACGTTTACTATTTGAAATTCGACACGAGTTGCAAATATTAGACATATTGTCTTTATTACAAGAAATATGAAAATTACAACCTAAGACATCTAAAATTTGAGCTCCGGGGTGACCGAGCCTAGCATGCTAGGGAAGTGAAGGAGAAGTAAGATAACAAGCTTGAGGCGGGAATTGAGGTGGCGTGAATGGATAGAGATCACTGGTGCTGTTATGTCTAGATAGAGTCTTCTTAGTTTTGAGATCCTTCAAAGAAAAACCAAAAGGGTCAAATTCAATAGAAACGTTGTCATCACGAGTAAAACGTCGTACATAAATAAGGTTTTTAATTATTTAGGGGCTATACAGGACATTGGGCAGGATATAAGTACGGTTGGGTAAGATGTGTAGGCCTGTGCTAGATCCAAGTATTGGTAGAGAATTGCCATTGCCTACCAAAATGTTACTGCGAACAGGAGAATAATTAGGGAATAAAATTTTACCTGGTTCCTGAGTGAGGTGAGATCTTGTTCCCGTATCCATGATATCCATGTTCCAAGAGGACTGTGGCTGATTGACCTGCATTTTAGTGAAGGCAGCGCTTAAATCAGATGGAGAGAGTGCATTGTACCCCGTTGTTGTAGGTGGCTGAAGAATACCCGGTGTGAAGTCAGGCTGTCCGTTGAGCTGTGGTCGAGCAGCATAGTGTGCAGGCTGAGGAGAGGCTGTCGGTTTGTTGTTGTGGGGCCGCCATGGCTGTTGGGTCGGGTAAGGGCAGGGTGGAGGTGTCCACCAAGCCCAATTTGGATATCCTTGCTGCTGTCCAGCCCAAAAGTATTGCTGCTGTCGACCAGAACCGCGACCCCGTCCGCCACGTTTGTTCCAAGACTCCCGACCCCTGCCCTGACCATGAGAAGAAAAGGCGGTAGGGTCAGAAGTCTAAGGTTGTTGCTGTTGAGTGGGGTTTTGTTGCTGCTGTGTGGGAGCCGAAGGGGCTGCCAAGACTGCTGTGGTGGAGCCCTTGCGTGCATCAATCCGGAGCACCTCGTCATTTAACATAGTGATGGCCTGATCCCACCCGACTTCTTGTTGATTAATAAGAGAAACTGTGGTGTTCTATTCTTCGGGAAGACCACGAACCAACTGAAGAACCAACCTGGATTCAGAAACAGGTTGGTCCACATCAGCGAGTTGGTTGGACAACTCGGTGAGGCGCTGACAATAATCTTCTACGGATGAACAGGCTGTTAACGTGAGGTTACAAAATTTGGTTTCCAGCGTTGCTGCGCGGGCTTTCTTGTTGCGTAAAAATATCTTTTCTAGTTTTGACCAAGTTGCATAGGTAGTGGTTTTGGTATGAAGAATCCGGGTTAACAGATCATCAGCGACAGTGCTGTAAATCCATTGCAAAACTAGAGCATCAAGCTCCTGCCATAATTCCACATCAGCAGCCGGTGAAACCGGAGCAGGGGTTCCATCGACGTGGTTGAGTACCTTGTAGGCGACAACATGTAGACGAAAAAGTTTAACCCAAGAAGAAAAGGTTACTTTGGTTCCATCCAACGTTCGAATCTTCGTTTGAATGTTGGTAACCGAGTAAGTAGGGTGCAAGGGGGAGGGTTTCAGTGTGGAGGATTCAGGGGTGGAATCGTCTTTAGGCATGGCAGGAGGTTGGCGACTGGAATAATGGCTGATCGGGAAAAAAGAAAGGGATCGGAAGAGGTAATTAGAGATAATGAATCTGATACCATAAAAGCTATTAGGGTAAAAGAATTCTGAATGAATAGATCGAACATATTACATCCCTTATATTGGGAGATTACAATAACAAACCTAGCATAATTCTAGGGAAAAAATAATCTAAATAAATTACAAAGATACATGATTATCTATTCAATGCATAATATCGGCTAAGAATGTGGTCACGGGACGCGTCCTTGGAGTGAGGCATGATGCACAGGATGCGTCCGGCTAGTTTCTGAAGCGTCCGGTGTGTTTTCCGGCGAGTTGCAGGTTTTCGACAAGTTTTCCGGCGAGTTTCCGGCGAGTTCTCATTGCTTTTTATCTCTTTTCTGTAAGACACCAATCAAGTTCACAATATCACACATGAATTTGGCCCCAAATACATCCCAACAGATGTTGAAGATGACGGACACTTTGTCTCTTAAGAAGATGACGGACTCAACAGATATTGAATATCTTTCTGTTCATTTTTAAAGAACGAATTCAAGAAATCAGTACCGAATTCCCAGAAACCAAAACCTATATTTTATGTTGAACTCGCCGGAAACCTGCAACTCGCCGGAAACACACCGGACGCTTCAGAAGCTAGCCGGACGCATCCCGTGCATCATGCCTCACTCCAAGGACGCATCCCGTGACCACGTGTCCATTTTTTATTGGGTTTCGCTCACAGACGCATCCCTTGTTTGAAAGACGCATCCCAAGCTTGATGCGCATCTCCACCGACGCATGAGGGTGACAAATTTGAAAAGTGGTTTGATTAACCGACATTTTCATAATTTTCCCATTTTAATATTTACTAGAAATTCAAACAATTTTAAGGCGCAAGAATTAATGATTGGTTTGTTAACGGTCATAACAGATATTGACAATATTAAACTCTCAAAACTCTCAAATATTACAATCATCTAGTTAATAAAATATAATGAATTGAAAAACACTTATGTAATGAATTGTGTCGAAACTCAAACATGGCTATATAACTCATTTATATAAATGGGTCAAACGAGTTGGTAGATCACGGGTTGGCAAGCTATAAATGGTTTGTAATCAAATTATAAACGGTTGAACATGGCGTAAATGGATTGACGAATGGTATACAAGTTGACAAATTTAAGCTACACACACCATGTATAAAAAGAATTAAAATACCATGCATAAAATTTACAACACCATATCAAAAAATTCTTCTCACACTTCTTAGAAAAAAAAACTGCTAAATCCTATACTATATAAATTAACTTTAAACGTGTTGACAATTTTTTTAACAAATCCAGAAGGTGTATTGTATTTTAGAGCAATTGATGCCGTTTGTGTTGTTTGATACACATTGGAGATTTTCTTTTTTGCCAAAATAACAAATTACAGGTAAACGGGCAACAAGCTGCGTCACAACTCTCTTTTGAATTGCAAAACCGATCCTACTAAAGACGAAGTGACCCTTCAGGGTTGACAAATTAATTCTAGCATAACCCAAACAAAACTCATTAATTAAAGAGTTAAATGCCATTTAAGTCCCTATGGTTTGGGCCATTTTGTCAGTCTAGTTCAAAGGTTTCATTTTTCGCCTGTGGGTCCAAAAATGTTTCACAATTGCCATTATAGTCCACTGGATTAACTTCATCCGTTATTTCTTATTTCTGTTAACGAGAAGGGCAATTCGGTCATTTTATATGGTCGGATTGCCCTTTTAGTTAACAGAATTACATATAAATTACCGAATTGCCCTTTTTGTTAACAGAAAAAATGGATGACGTTAACCCAGTGGACTAAAATAGTAACATTGAAACCTTTTTGGACCCACAGACGAAAAATGAAACCTTTGGACTAAACCGACTTAATGACCCAAACCACAGAGACTAAAATGACATTTAACTCTACAAATTAATACATGGGTTTCAAAAATTCAACCCGCTAACCCAAAACCTAAAGCATGCCTACTAACATGATTGACACATTACAACAGTTACAGGCAACTTGTAGGTTGAAGTAATCCAGAAGCAGTTCCTGCAGCATACAAGCAAGACGAATTCGCTGGTTGACCTCCAAATTTAAGGTCAACATCCTTTAACACAATTCCGCTACACGGATTCCCCTTGCTGCAATCAAATTTCACTGCCACGCGTGTTGCTGATGTTCCATGCACGTTTTCGTACATCACGTTGCTGATCTTTACTCCCGAAGCCTCATTCGGACAGTTGTTATTATTCGGACAGTAATTTCCGTCTATTATGATCGGAAACTTAACGTTCATCATCGTTGCTCCCTTGAAATAAACACCGTTAACGAACCCATTGCTACTCCTCGCCCATGCTTTTATCCTCAGACCGTTCGTTGTACCTACGAATGTGGTCGTTTTTACTGTTACATTCTGCACACCTGGTTCTTCTCGTTCCCACCCTAGACTCCCAATGCTGCATCCAGAAATCAAATGTATAATCATTAGCAAATTGTATATCCGTGTATCTTTGTGGGTACAACCTCTCTATCTCGTGGGATAGAGGAAAAGTTTGCTTTTATATCACCCCGCCCAGACTATACATTGGGTGGGAATTTATAGGGTACGTTTATTTGTCTATATACATGTGTGTGCGCATGTGCTTTTCTTAACCAAAGTGGTGTATTTCAAGAAGGTTGTTAGCAAACTGGTGTGTTTGAGAATTCTGAAAAAGAAACTTATGTGTTAGTTGAGTGTACCTTATGCCGTGACCGGGTCCACAAACCACCTTTTCTATCCAGATATTAGAGTTTCCTGGGCCTATCGAGACGCAGTCGTCGCCTGTTGAGATTTTAGAGCTCAAAATGGTGATTCCTGTGGAATATGTTAAATGGATGCCATCTGTGTTCGGGCTGAGCCCAGGTGCTACGATGCTAACTCCTTGTATTTTCGCGTTCTTGCAACTATAGAGCAACATGTGAAACATTTGGCTGTTTAATGACCTTAATTTACTGATCACTATGTTTTGGGAATGGTAGAAGCCAAGTGTCTGCAACAAATACATGTTCATTCAGTGGCGGAGCCAGAATTTTTTTCTTATGGTGTCTTTTTTTATGGATACCCCGGTTTATAGTAACCCAGAGTTGAACTTTTTGGATCGGTTCGGATCTAGTCGGGTCATATCACATAATATAAGCAAATATCACAGTAAAAGTACAATGTTATTGAATAAAAATACAAAATAAAATTACAAAGTCATTTGAAATATATAAAAAAATTATTTAATAGTTGCTCTGTACCCATTTTCATGTTTTGAAAACGATTCATAATGTTTTCTATGGCAACTTTCAAAAAAAAATCTCTTTTTATTATAACAAACAAATGCACGCATCATTCAAATGATCATCAAACATCCTGTTAGGTTAAACAATTGAAACAAAACCAATTAGACATGTGGCTATAATGCTTAGTCGATTAGAAAAAAATAAAAATTAAGGATGGACCTTTAATGATTTAAAGTATACTAATTAAATTCAAGTAACTGGACTTAATTTTTGAAATATAAATTTGTTTATTATCTAATTCTTTTAGAAGAAAACAAAACAATATTGTCGTTTGTAAAAAGACAATGGTGTCCTTCATGAAAAAAATGGTGTCGCTCGAATTTTTCCTATTATACGTTGTATTTGCTACACAAAATCTAATGGTGTCGGACGACACCGTTGTTCAAAGTGTGGCTCCGCCACTGTGTTCATTATAATTTCATGAATAAAAGAAAAAAGAAAAGATGTAGACAAACACGCGATGTAGATTTGTCGAAGTGTATGGTCTTACTGTAGATCCTTTAGGACATGCTTTTCCAGATGTTTTGCAGGCCCATAGAGAAGATCCTTGAGCATCAAGGGTCCCACCGTTTATGGTAACATTCTTAACTATGTAGAACTTGATCCAGACTTGCGCGTTGCCAATAGCATTATAACTAGATGGTGCCACCAAGGTACCAGCTATGTTGAATGTGATGGCTCGGCTCTTACATCCTTGACCAGAGAATGTAAGCGCCGAGGCAATCAAGTACCTGCCAGCTGGCACATAAATGCTGGCGGGACTCGTAGAGTTACATGACAAACTCCATGCTTTCAAGAACGCGTTCTTTGAGTCTGAGCGGCCGTCTGACTTGGCTCCAAAAGTTTGGACATTGTACGTAACCGTTGCGGATGATAACCGAAAAACTAGAAAAAGCAAGACCATGATATGTTTGATCACCATGATAACTGATATGTGTATCTCCTCTCTATACTTACTTTGAAGTAGTTGCTTAGTTAGTTTTGTATGTTATGTAGTTATTGATTTGGTTATTTATAGTTATAGTTAAGAACATAATAGTACAGGTAGAGAGGTACATGCAATGATCAGGGTTTGCATTATTTGATAATGATTGATAAGAAGTAGTCCGTATGAATAGGAGTACAAACTGATCGAATGTCAAATGGGTGGCAACTTGAAAGGAATATTAATCATGTAAACACTAATTAATATTATATCTTTCAAACAATTCTTTTAATATTTGCAATTGTGTAGGATTGTTTTGGATCGGTGGGTTGAACTGATAAACTCGATGACAATCCACATATTTATTCGTGTCAAAGTTATCAATCTCAATTAGAACACACGAAAAGCATGCAACCCGCGTGGTTCATTTATTTAAACGAAACAAACGACTTGTGGGTTGTAAGTGAATTGTTATAAATGAATCGTAAATAGGTTGACATACTGTCCTTATAAAGTGTACTTTCTGTTATAATTTTAAACGGGCTAGTGGGTAACGCTTCTACCCGAACACGAGTTATTTTCTTAAACATGTGAAACATTAAAACAGTTCAACTTATAGAACCTGATTGTTTTTTATTTGTGTTTGAAGTATTGTCGTACTTAGAAAAAAGGTATATAAATAAATTCAGTTTTATGTCTGTTATTATTAAACCTCAGTTTTATGTCTATTATTAGTTATATTAATATCTTTTCAAAAAAAATATTTAAACCTCATTTTATATTGTATCTAACTCAATTGGGTAGAGTTATATTATATGATACAATATAATATTTCCTACTACATGATACAATAAAAAACCAAAAGGTATAATGACTATCAAAACTTAATTGGGTATGGTGGGGCGGGGGTTTAGGGCATGGGTTAACACGTGGCTTGGGAGGGTAGATATGGACTGACCAACATTGAAGACGGTATGATGGGGCGGGGGTTTGGGGCGTGGCTTGGATGGGCTTCGCTGGGCTGACCCAAGTTTGAATATTTGAATATTTTTTAAAACAACAAATTTAATTTTTTTAATATTTTTAAATAAAGAAAATTACATAAAAAAATTCCTAAGGCTTATATTTGTTCTTTATCTCTTCTCTCATCTCCAAGATTAGTTGCAACTCGTCACCCTCTAGGTGATCAATAGGCTGGGATAGAAATTTCAAATCATCCCGTTTTTGTTTCAGGGCATCTCTAGTATCTTTGCTCTTTCGAAGTTCGGCCCTTTGTTGTTGGAATACGTTGAATGTATCTAACTTGCATACAATGTCATCCAACTGATCGCTATATATTCCCCTATGCGAGCCCGAACTCACAGCTGAAGGTGATGCCGTACCCGATCTTGATTTTTGAGTGCGCCTTTTTGCGGCATCTCTTCCATATTCAGGCCGGTTTGGCGAATCATCCAAAAGGTCCTCAAACTCTTGATCTCGTGCATCTCTTCCATATAGCTTTGTTTTGAATGTAACCAATGCATTTGTCACAATGTCGGCTTCGGTTTCACCACTTCTTGGGTTTTGCTTTGCTTTATTTAAAAAACCACTAAATTTTGTAAGTTGGCCGCTTATCTCGCTCCACTTCGAGGATAAGCTATCATTTTCACGATAAGCCTCCCTTCCCATTTCTTCATGGAATGCTTTACTAACCGCTTCCCACAAATGGGTTCGATGTTGAGAATTTCCTATTTTAATAAAAACAAAATTTAATATATTACAAAGTTATATAAAAAATAACAATTAATAAAAACAAAATTTAATATATTACAAAGTTATATACAAAATATTTAAGAATACCTAAAGTTGGATGTAGAGATTGTTGAAACCAAGCCCTCGCCAATGCAAGTTATTCATTAACGACCCATTTTTGTTGTTTTCGTTTGACGGTTTCAAGTGCTTTCTCCGCCTCGGTTTTTTTCTTATGACTTCTCTTTTTGGGAACTATTGAGGCGGAAGGATCATCGTTGGCTGGTTGAGTTTCGGGGACGGTTTCAGTTTGGGAAAGGTTGATGGAGGTTGGTGAAAGGTTGATGGGCGTTCGTGTAAACGGGGTAGGTATCGAAACGTCGGTGTGTGGGAAGTTAGTAAACACACGATTCCCGAGATATGATGCATAACTCGCTTCAAGGGGCATAGGGGAGTGTATTAAAAATGGACGAGGCATTGGACGATTGGGTTGTGGGCTAGGATTATTTTCTTGGAATGCAAACGGGTTGTTCGGGTCATAACCACGATTATGAGGATGCATTTTTTCGTTTTGTAGAAGGAGAATTGAAGATGATTATAAAAGATGTGGAGTGTATTGTGGTTGAATATGGTAAAAATAGGAATTGAAGTGTGATATTTATAGTAAACAAATAATTTTTTTTAACATAGCCGTCGGCCAATTGCTAGCCCAACGGCTTTTGGTTTGGCCATTGAGAGCCCGCCATGTCACCTTTCTAGACCCGCCCCACGCCCGGCTTCAAACTCTCGCCCCTTGGGCCACGCCCCAACACAAGGCCACCCAGGATGGTGGCTTGGGCATTTTCCCCCAACCCAAGCCCCATACCCTATAGTCTAAGTAAACTTTCAAAAATTACCTATTAAAAATAAATGATTAGTCAATGCTTGTAATTTTCTATAATTTGGCTTTTTAATCTTTAAGAATTTGAAATAAGATGAGCCTTTAATAATTTCCTATAACAAGTGCTAGTTATACGAACTATCGAAACGCGGAAATGGATCGGTAACGACGGAGGTGGGCGGCGGTCTTGCGGCGGCGATGGTCGGCGGTCCTGGCCGGCGGCGGCGGCGGTCTTGGCCGGTTGGGTTTGTGTGTGTAGTGTGAGTTTTTGTTCAATTCTTGCAACCTCAATCCATGTCCATACACTTCCCTTATAAAGACTTTGAACCTTCATGCATGCTCAACACATGGTGGCCATGCAATTGGACAAGTGTTGGAGCTTCTTTGCATGTAGGCCAAGTGGTGGAGATTCCCATGCATGCAATGCCATTGGCCGAGATTTAGGTGCGCGACAAGTGACGATGCAAGAGTGTTCTTGTCTCACCCGGTCCACGTGTAACATCCGTATTTTTAATAACCCGTACTATTTAGCGAATAACAAACGAAACTTGTAAGCAACGAGATGAAGTATAGTAAGTATAGTCTTTTGACATGTCGGATCCAATTTAATAAAACTTGAAGGGGGCGTATAGCAAATAATGAAACTTGAGGTTTTAGTTATTTGGGAATAAGATAAAATTATGTGGAAGTGGGGGACGTTGGTGTAAAATGAATGCATATCCTTTCTTTCTTAAAAACCCTAGGGCCACTTTGCAGTTCCGAACCGTCTCTCTTTGCAACGTAACGGCAGCAAGTTAATCCTGTTGGTTTGCTCCTTGTGCATTGTAGAATTGATCTTGACCTCACCATTGAATCCAAATAGTTTGATATGCACTGCATCTAATCCACGAAATCAAGGTTGGGTGATCGGCAACGGTTCTTGAAGCAGTCTCGGTTCACCGATCCCTACTGATCTCTTCAGGACTGTATATGTGAAGGATTGCTTGGGTGTGCGTGTGAAGGGTGATGACTTTCCATGTGAACACAGTTTGTTTACGGGACTGCGATGTTGTAATTCTTTTGGTGGTAATGAAGGTGATATGTGACGATTGTAACAAGGGCATGTGTGAGTACAATGATGATGGTTGGCTACCAGGTGACGAAGACGATGGTAACAAGGGGTGGTGATGATGGCGTACAACAAGGATGATGGAAAAGGCTAGGCGGTGATGTACGTTGTTAACGGTGGTTGCGGACGGTGACAGTGGTGTTGGTGACAATGAGTTGTGAAGGTGATGAGAAGGGGTGGTGTAGTGTCAGGTGCGATGGCGGTGGTGATCGGTTATGGTTTCGGACGGAGATGGTGTCAGTGGCCGTGGTGAGGGTGGTTGATGAGATTTGTCGTGGGTGGTAAGGGTGAGGCTGGTGGGTTTATGGTTTGACATTAATGTATGGAACCGTGAAACAGTAAGCATTTTCATTTACCAAGCTAGCAAGATGCCACCACAATTGATAACCTAGCTAGCTCACACCTCAATTCTCTTTCCTTGTTAATATTCGAGATTTAGAAAACCAAGCAAGCTAGCACCTCATTTAATTTAGCTAGCTAGCACACACCTCTTTTATCTCTCCTTGATTATCATAGTTTTTGTATTGAATATTGAGGTTTTTATGGGGATTTAGGAGTGTGTAGCATGGTATGGAAAGAGTCACATACTCATCACATGGGAAATTGGTTCTGGTATTCAGATTCAAGACGGGTCAAGGACTATGCGAATGTAGCGATTCGTTAAACTAGGATTATGGAAGAAACGGATGACGGGTGGATGGAGTTGGACATTGGTTCTGTTTCGAGTACAAGCGGACGGTTTTCAACAAGGAATTGAGAAGCTTGCAACCAGCGAGTTCTAATTCCCTTTTTCTTAAATATTTTTGGGGCTAGCATACATGCTTTTTACATGTTTTCATACGTGTTATGAGTTTATTAACGAGTTTTGCGACTAAACTGTTTTATAAACATTTTCCCACGAACAATATTTTTATACGGCGTAGTGATTAATCGGGCTATATTAGTCCTACATAAGCGCATGACATTTTATTTAGTTATGTCGAGGTCGTATAAGGATCGGGCGTGGTAGATGTCGATATTAAAAGCACAACTTGTGTCATGATAAATTTTATTCTATCATAGGTTTCGAACCTTAGTGGTAGTGAGATCGTGAAGGTAGTAGTTGTCGAGTAGTTGACGTGCCATTAACATTGTATGTGTATACGTGCCTTATGTGAATTAGCATCCTTGAGGTGCTTGATGTCGGTTACTCGTGATGGCGGCGTTACCTTTGAGGTGACGTCAGGTCACGAGATGTTGGTTTCTTGTGATGGCGGCGTTACCTTCGGGGCGGCGTCAGGTCACGAGATGTTGGTTTCTTGTGATGGTCCGGCGTTTCCTTTGGGGCGGCGTCAGGTCACGAGATGTTGGTTACTTGTGATGGCAATGTTACCTTTGGGGCGGCGTCAGGTCACGAGATGTTGGTTACTTGTGATGGCGGCGTTACCTTCGGGGTGGCGTCAGGTCACGAGACACACCCTTGAGGTGTTTAGATGATTACCCTAGTGGCAACGACGGACCCTTCGGGGTTAATATGTAGGTGACGGACTCTTCGGAGTCAAACTGGAGGAGACGAAACCCTGATGAGGGTGCCCTTACGAGGGCAAATGATGATAGCCTACGGGGCAACAAATGATGTGTTAGGTTCCCACCTTATGTGTTTATGTGTTTCACGCTAGTTAAATGGTGGGTATGTGATAATTATTTGTGCAGTTGACGAACGATGTCAAATGATGCAGGTGATGAATGATGTTCTGTTGTACACTTGTCGAGTGATGTTAAACCATGTAGTCGACGGATGAGGTTAATTGCAATTGAGTTTTAGGACTTAGTTGTTATGTCCTAGATATGGATCGGTTTGGTTAATCGTTCTATGAATTAAGATGGATATAGGGTCGTCCTTTGATGTTTAAGTGATCTGATCTAAATTGGAAAGATTACTTGTAGGATGATTGGGCCAAAGATATGGGTAGAGTTTTGGTTTACGGGTTGGACCCATTAAGCTTTAAAAATGATGTTAACGTAATTTAACAAACGCTGGTGTTTTTACAAAGGCGGTGTTTTGGTTTTCAAATAAAGCGTTTACAATGTGTTTTAAAAGCTTTAACTTAAACTATTAGAACTCACTCAGCGTAGCTGACTTTTGCATGTATGTTAGAATGTTTTGCAGGTGTGTGATTCGAGTCAGTGTTGCTCTTGGCCAGCGGATGAAATTACTTGTGTTAGGGTGGAAGGCATTCGGTTTGTTATCGGCTAAATAAAATTTTGAGTTTAAATAAATTATGTATTGTTTTTAGTTGAAAATTTTCCGTTGCGTATTTCGAGTAAAGTCTTATTTTTAAAGAGTATACTGTTATGTGACCCGACGGTAAGGTGCCCGGTTTGGGGCTTTAGACCACGTACCCGTCTCTCAGTTCAATACCCGCGTATCGTTCGTAATTATCAGTTAAATTAGTTAAGTGAATTTTAGTTCGATGCCCACGATGTAACTCTTACGGGTCAAGACCCGGTCGACATCGTTTACTTATCAAACCGGACATAAATATCCAACATATACTGCAACCTCAACCTTCTCTCATAGCTCTGACACCCCTTCCAATTATACCTCCTATCATTCCTTTGCCTTCATCATAACCACCTCCTTCACCCACCCACCACATCATTCCTTGCCCTCTAGTTCAGATAAGTCCACCTCCACATCCCAAACATACATTGAACTTTTCATAAAACTCTCCTTTACCGCACCCACGCCTCACTTCATTTAGGTTTGAAAACCCATGTTTAACGATCCAATTCACGATTTAGAACTTTTAAACCGTCCGTTTACACCAACCCGAATGATTACCTTTGTTATTATTATTTGTTCAGTTTTTGAATATGCAATTATGGTTTTGGAACCGACTGACCAACCCTTACTCTATCACTTTTTCCAATATCACAAAAAAAACTTTTGTCAAAACCGACCAAAACAGACTGCAAGCACCCTAATCGTTTGTGAAATAACCCTATCTTCATTACTCTGATACATGGACATACATATGACAACTATTAACCATGGATACATTAGACCTATTATAATGGTGAGCATACAAACATTTGTGATTTGAGGTGGAAGAGGACGACGACATGGTGAGGAAGGGGGTGGTTTCCATCCACATGGACCTTCCGTGGAGGATGGTGAGAAGTTCGAGAAAAAGAGGGGGTGGGGGTTGGCAAGTGGGTTTATTTTTTCACCCATGGGGTTTTTGCATTTAGAAGGATTCGCCTTAAAATTACAAGGTGAAGGACCTTGATATCCATGGAGATTGGAAATGCTCCTAAGAAACACGAGTTCCGCCTCATATGCATCAGTAACTTATACATGTTGTGTACAAGTGACTTATACATGATGTGCATATTTTAACAAACCTAGTTGATTTTCCGCTCACGTGTTGCGGCGGGGACCCAATGACTGCAAAACGTGTGTCAGTAACGGCAAGCAGATACCGAATATCAAAACATAAATAAAAATGTCGTGCAAAAGGATAGTCACTCCGTTCTAAAAAAAAACGATTTTAAATAACCTAATATATCATAATAAAACCCACACGTCCTACATTACGGCAGGGACACAATGACTGCAAAACGCGTGTCAATAACGGCAAGCAGATACCGAATATCAAAACATAAAATAAAAATGTCGTGAAAAGGATAGTCACTCCGTCCTAAAAAAAGCGATTTTAAATAACCTAATATATAATAATAGGACCCACACGTCCTAACGTTGGAAATTCGTTTGTTTTCAGTTCAGTTATTACGGTGCTAACACGTTAAAATATGGATAAGCTCGGTACCGGTAACAGTACCGAAAGTAGCGATCCGGAAAATCATCGAAATTAGGTACCGACGCCGAAAATGCTCGGTACAATACGGTATGGTATTTGAAGGTAAAAATCAATAAATACAGGTATGGTACTGGACCGTTGTCGAACCGAAAGTAACGATTCTGAAAACGCCAAAAAGTGGGTCCCAAATTGGTACCGAAAATGATTTGGTATAATTAATTTGGTACCGATACAATACCGATTTGTTACATGATTTGATACGATTTGCTCATCAATAATCTAAATATCCAAGTTAATTTTACATGCTAAAATTCATTCATTACAGAAAAAGACAAAAAATAAAGCAAAATAAGTTGTTATGTATATAAAACCTCATTCAAACGAAATACAGTTTACTTACTGTGTGTATGAAAAGTAATCTAAACGGTGCAATTACTTTCATTGCTACGTTGCTACATGATTTGATGAGCTCGGTACCAACCGGTACGGAAAATACTGTTACCCAAATCCCCAAAAGTGGGTACTGGTACCGAATATAGCTGGTACGGTACGGCTCGGTACCGGTACTGGTACGGCACCGACATTTGAGGGTAAAAACTGATGAGTACCGGTGCCGAACCGATACCAAAAATACACCGGTTTGGTAAATTTGATACCGGTACCCGATACCAGCTCATTCCTTAGTAATATTACTAATTTTATTACTTAATTCTATTTTTATTAGTATATATATTCATTTCAATTTGTTTACTGTTCATTCAATCATCTTTTTAATATATAAGGAAATTCTATTTTTATTACTATATATATTCATTCCAATTTGTTTACTGTTTATTCAATCCTCTTTTTAATATAAAGGAAAATTCAAAAAGTGTAATTTGGAATTAGGTGAGCCTTTAATAATGAAATCCTCTTTAATATATAGGGAAATTCCAAAAAGTATAATTTGGAATTAGGTGAGCCTTTAACAATGAAACTAGCTCATGAGTAATGGTTGTGATTCTTTATTTAAAAGTGGATATAGGGTGGTAAGCTGGTGCATATGATCCACATGGGTTAGACTTTAGAAGAATGTCAACCTCAACAAACTATAATTCCACTTCTACAAATGCTTTACAATATAATAACTATATTCTAATTCTTCTAACAAAGATATAATAATAATTAATATTTATATATAGTAGTCCAAATAATTTTATGGCGCAAGAATTTTCTATGAGATT
Organism: Helianthus annuus; assembly: GCF_002127325.2. Lineage (NCBI taxonomy): Eukaryota > Viridiplantae > Streptophyta > Magnoliopsida > Asterales > Asteraceae > Helianthus > Helianthus annuus. The sequence continues at coordinate 172,044,101 of NC_035434.2, read as the reverse complement.
AATGATTAATATGTTAACGGTCATAACAGATATTGACAATCTTAAACTATTTAAAGTAACAAATATCATAATCATGTAGTTATTAAAATATAACCTCTTTAGTTATTGGTTGTTACTTCACAGGAGTGATTGAAAAACCCCTGTATAAGGGGATCCGTGTAGGTCCCTTTTCGTGGAGGATTACGAACCTAAACCTTGTTATACAAACCTACTAGCGAGTGCGGAATCCAAGCTAGCAAGCAAACCGAGTTAGTAGCAAGTAGAGAAACAAACACACAAGTTCACCGATTAACACAACTTGTATTAATGCAATGATGGTTCGGTTACAAGCTCAATGTTTACAGAAATGTTCTATAAACTCTCTAAGTGTGTGTGTGAGTTTTGGACAGAATGCTCTCAACCTATCTCTCGGTATCTTTCTGTCTGTGTGTCTGTCTACTGAAACTCAACACATGCATGGGTATATATACCCAAGCACAGCAGGTCTGCTCGAAGGATCCGAAAGATGGTCCGAAGGATCATCTTTCGGATACAATGCTTTCGAAGGATTAGCAAGGACCTCGAAGGATCATCCTTCGAGGACCATCAGTCGAAGCATATCTTTCGAGGTGATCGAAGGATCTACATTATCCTTCGATCACTCATCCTTCGAGCCAGACAACTTTCAACAAGTTTACTTACTGTTGACTGAGTCAAACCAGGAGGACGGTTGACTTGGTCAACTTACATGACTTACAAGGACATCGTTACATACAGACCGAATACAGACAAAGTACAGACACAAGTGCACCAACAAACTCCCCCTTGGCTGTAGCTTTGTCTTTATCTTCTAAAGTTGTAGACTCGTCTTGAACCTTGATGGTCTTTGGTCTTCAAGTCTTCAAGACTTTGATGTCCTTTCAGGTCTTCAATGTCGGAGGATCTTCAAAGTCTTCACGTCTTGAAAGCAGAGAGTGTATCAACAAACTACCCGTATCATGTAGGAAGTGTGTTGACAAACTCCCCCTTAACATAAGCTCCCCCTTGAGTTATGCTCGTGAAATACTCTAACTTTATGAAGTGAGATCCTTGTGGTGTTGATGATGGCCAACGGCAACTCGATCATTTTCATCACTTGAGCGCCTTCTCGTCGTGTCTTCATTCCAGAGCTTGTCATCGACCATGTTCTCCTAGCCTTTAGAATCTGCACATGCAAGAAATCTAAACGCGTAATGAGAACAACTGCTTGGAATATAGCATAAACAAATGACACACGAATGACCATGTCATAATCAAACACCGTCCGACAGTTTGAAAGTTTAATAAATTTATCAATTTTAAATTCTAACTTTCAAAATCTGCAAATTTTTGACCGTTTATGAAGATTTAGTCAGTTCGGTTTTCAGTCAGGTTTCAGGTAACGAAGACTTGAGCTCCAACATCGTACGATCGAAAATAAAGCAGAAATAAAATCTTTTTGGCTTTTATAAAGTTTATATTAAAACACTCCTAAAATCTTTTTGGTATTTTTGAAAGTAAAAGACAACAATTTAAAATCCTTTGAGTGTTATCAAACGACATCACCGCTAATGTCGTGCTGATATGCACCAAACGACGAAACTGTTTAAAAGAAATAATAAAAGTTAAGCAGTAAGTAAATAAATATATACAAACATTCTTTTTGCGAGTTTCGAGGGTAAGAGAATCATATCAGTGTACGGTCATGCCAAAACACTCTTGTTGTTCAGTTAGTTAACATTAAGATAAGCATCCTATAACAATTATCGGTATTGTTGTCCACTTAAGCTCAACTTATCAGATGTAATCATGTTTAGAGGATACGTTAATGTATGATTTATACTTACCGACCGGTGTTCATCCACATCACGACACATTCCCGTATCAAGGTATGCACGAGAGTTCATCTTACCGGTGAGTATACCGATTATCATCTGTTTGACCGTATAAATTGTGAGATACTCACTTATTTTGAATTGAAAACAAGCCCTATGTGATATAATCACTTATTGATGAGGAACTTGATTTTCATATGCATGAGGGCACAGGTGCAAGTCCGTGAACAGGTCAGTACTTCCGTACAGCAGAGAGACGAACTTGACACCCGGATAAATGTGATATTTTTATCACTTATTTGATATGGACATGTGATTGTTTATCACTTATTGAGGTCGAATGCAGTATGTAATATGTACACGTATGTATAGTATCATGGAAGATCTAGACTTGCGTCCCCGTTATTTTTCGGTAAAAGATACAACCATGATACCCAGATGATAAGCAGCATAAAGACCGAATATCTCAGAACCTCGGCAATCTATCAAACGAAATTTCGGTACTAAGACCATATGCCAATGAATGGTTCCCACCTGGTCTTCAGTCGATTAAGATTTATATCACCCTGCACACTTTAAAATGATTGTGAGCCTACCGATACATCTTATATAGAGCTGCTTATCGTTTTTCATTTAAGGTTTAAAGAGGTTTGGATAGACCACTGATGTACTATCATTTTCTCTTTTGGTCGCCAGGAAACTCATTTTTGTTTTTCTATTGTTTTTGTGTTTTTGAAATTTTTCGATGTTTTTGGATTTTCTGATTTTTGGATTTACTCCCCCTAAAATCAATAAACTAAGATAAATTTAAAACACAAAGATATTTACAAAAATGATTTTCCGATGTTGGTTTTACTCTTGCTTGACCTTAATGCCGTTTACCAATAATAAAAAGTCAAATCTAGATTTGTCAAAAGCTTTGGTAAATAAGTCGGCACGTTGGTCATCGGTGTGGACCTTAACAACATCGATTAGCCTTTTCTCAAAGCAATCACGTATGAAGTGATATTTAATTTCGATGTGTTTGGTCTTTGAGTGCTGCACAGGATTTCTAGTGATATCTAAAGCAGCAGAATTATCAACGTAAATAGGAGTAGTTAGGAATTCAAAACCGTAGTCCCGCATTTGTTGTTGGATCCAAAGAACTTGAGAGCAACAACTTGAGGCAGCAATGTATTCAGCTTCGCATGTTGATGTAGCTACACACGTCTGCTTCTTGCACTGCCATGTGACTAGGCGATTTCCTAAAAACTGACATCCAGCCGTTGTGGATTTACCGTCGATTTTGCATCCGCCAAAATCAGAATCACTGAAAGCTACCAATTCAAAGTTATTATCCCTAGGGTACCACAGACCGGTGTCAGGGTACGCCTTCAAATAACGAAAAATCCTTTTAACAGCAGCAAGATGTGAGGCCTTCGGATTAACTTGATATCTGGCAAGCAGGCACGTTGGGTACATTATGTCTGGCCTTGATGCTGTGAGGTACATAAGAGATCCGATCATAGCGCGATAGATTGAAGGGCTAACAGCTTCTCCCTTCAAGTCTGGAGTAATTCCGTGATTAGTTGGCAATGGGGTACCAATGGGCGTTGCATCAGACATCTGGAACCGGCTCAAGATGTCACCAACATATTTAGTCTGATGGATGAATATCCCAGACTCTGTTTGTTGAACTTGTAGGCCCAAGAAGAAAGTCATCTCCCCCATAGCACTCATCTCAAATTTATCCTGCATGATGCGCTCGAATTCCCTACACAAGACATCATTAGTAGAACCAAAAATAATGTCATCAACGTATACCTGTACCAGAAGAAGATCTCCATCTTGTTCCTTGATGAAAAGAGTACAGTCGATAAGACCTCTGCGAAAACCGTTCTCCAGCAGATAATGAGATAAGGTTGCATACCAAGCTCGTGGTGCTTGATGAAGACCATAAAGAGCTTTGTTGAGCAACCAAACCCGATCGGGATGGATAGGATCTTCAAAACCTGGAGGCTGTTCGACGTACACCTCTTCTTCAACCACACCATGTAAAAATGCACTTTTCACGTCCATCTGATAAACCTTGAATCCTTTGAAGGACGCATAGGCTAGAAAGATTCAAATTGCTTCGAGACGTGCAACAGGTGCATAGACTTCGTTGTAGTCGATCCCTTCAATCTGACGAAAACCTTGAACGACTAAACGTGCTTTGTTTCGGATAACAACTCCGCGGTCATCCTTTTTGCATTTGAAAACCCAACGGGTACCAATCTTCTTGTATCCAGCAGGTTTCTCTACTAGTTTCCAGACACCCAGCTTCTGGAATTGTTGCAGTTCTTCCTGCATTGCTTCAACCCAAGCGCTATCTTTCAAGGCTTCTTTCCATGTTCTTGGTTCTTCTTGTGAAACATAACACGCGAAAGACCAATCGTTTTGTCGCCCGGATTCTCGAATAGCTGCATACAAGCCTGCATTGTTGTTGTTTCGCAACATGTTTCTTGTTTGTACGCCACTTTGCACATTTCCAATGATGTTTTGTTGAGGATGGGTATTATGAATCCTTGTTTCTGGATTATCTGGAACTGGAACATTTATACCCAGGTTGTTAAGATTAAGATCAACAACCAATTCAAGACCCGGAATTGACGAAGAGGATGATGCAGTAGTCTCAGCTGTTCTATGTGTATCCACTGGAGGAGTACCCTCTGAAGTACCATGAACTGCTGTTGTAGGAGCTTCTTGATCTGCATCTAGAAATTCATCATCCTCTGAAGATTCGTTCAATTCGTTTGCATCATGAAAATCCTCATTGTTGAGAGTATTATTGTTCACCGAAGAAGATGGTTCTTGATTAACAAGAATTGGACGAACCACCGGTGAAACTGTTGCATTGTCACTCTCGAAAAACATCCTAGCCGCAGCATTTTCTTCAGCGGCTTCAACATTGATCGAATTGAAGAAGTCATCATACTCAAACATCCAAGGTTGACCCGGATTTTTGACTGGCAAGGTGTGCCTTTGTACTCTGACCTCAGACCATTCCTCGACCCTTTTGGTCTCTAGATTCCAGACTCGTAAGTTAGGGGTGGCATACCCAAGAAAGTATCCATCAATTGCTCTTGCCCCAAACTTTCCATTAGGATCGATGATTGTGCATGGAGCTCCAAACGGTTCTAGATAAGACAAATCTGGTTTCCGTTTTTGAAGAAGCTCAAAGCAGGTCTTGTTGTGTCTTTTGACTGTAAGGACTCTGTTCAATGTGTAACATGCAGAGGCCACAGCTTCAGTCCAGAATGGAATGGGTAACTGTGACTCTACCAACATTGTCCTAGCAGTCTCGATCAATGTGCGGTTCTTACGTTCAGCGACACCATTCTGTTGAGGAGTATAGGCTGCACTAAACTCATGAAGAATGCCTTTAGAAGTACAGAACTCCGCCATGGAATGATTTTTAAATTCAGTACCATTGTCGCTACGTATCCGCCTAACCTTCAACTTATACAAATTCTCAATCTGAATGATCAAGTTTTTGATAATGCCAAAGGTTTCACTCTTGTGTGCCATGAACGCAACCCAAGAAAATCTTGAATAATCATCAGTAACCACGAGGCAGTATTGATCACCCCGAATACTCTTGTGTTTGACAGGACCGAACAAATCCATGTGCAAACGTTCAAGAGGAACTGCCACTGTGTTGATCTTCTTTGTAGGGTGCTTCTTCTTTGTTTGCTTTCCTTTCTGGCACGAAACACAGACGTCTTGAAGATGGAAATTTTTGAGGGGAACACCATTCACCAATTCATTTGAAACCAAATGATTCATTTTTCGTAAGTGAATGTGACCCATTCGTCTGTGCCAAGAGATAGTGTCTTTTTCTGTGGCTTTAGAAACGAAACAAGTTGCTTGTGCAGACGTAGTAATAGCCTGGCTCATGTCAAGGACGTACAAATCATTTATCCTTGGAGCCGACAAGAGAATCCATTCTTTTGGAATTTTGAAGCCGGGTTTCAGCACATAACATCCATTAGCATCAAAGTGTACTGAAAATTTCTTGTCACAGATTTGAGAAACACTAAGAAGATTGTGATCAAGTTGTTGCACAAAATTGATCTTGTCAAAGCTGACAATCCCGTTAGATATCATTCCTTCACCCGTTATATATCCACCCTTATCTCCAGCAAAAGCAACATAACCTCCTCTAATAGATTTAACGTCGTAGAGAAGCTTCATGTCGCCCGTCATGTGCCTGGATGCCCCACTATCAACAATCCAATGACTACTGATAGTTCCTCCTGAAGCACCCTGCACATGAACTCAAATGAATTAGTTGGAGATGGGGACCCAAGCCATTGTGGTCTTGGGTCTTCCATTTTCATCAATGACAATAACTTCTTGTCTTTGATGGTTGGTGAATTGTGATGGTCCCCCTGATTCAGTAACCAATTTAGGTTTCCAAGTCTGTTTGGTTTCACCAGTGTTTTTCTTTAAAATTTTAACTTCTTGATGATTTGAAGTTTTAGAATTTTCTGGTTTTACTTCAACAGATTGTTTTTGAACCACATCGATTTTAATTGCTTTTTCAATCCTTTTGACCTGTTGGCGTTTCTGTTTCTTTTCCCTTTCTTTTACAAGGCGGGGATCTTGTTTTGTGGAAACAGTTGGCTTACGGTCAGTTTTGCCACGGGGATCATCAACCTTTCCTTTCTGCTTATGAAGATATGGGCAGTTTCTAATAATGTGCCCAATGGTTCCACACTCAAAACATGATCTTCGTTCTACAAACCCCGAAGAATCATGTGATCGTCTAGCCGATGATGTTGAACTTTGTGAACCCGAGGTACTAGGTTTTGAACTGCTTGGTTCATTTCTTTTCTCGACAATAGCTTTCTTGACAAAATCTAAGTTAGATTGATTTTCAAACTTCTCAATTTTGTCTGTTCCCGTCGATTTCACAAAGTTAACATTCTTCTTCTTCTTTTGGTTCGGCTTCTTGTTAGCTTGAGCCGGTGTTTTACCTATGGGTTTGGTGTGATGTTGCTGTGTTGGCACTGTTGGTAATTTCTTGTTACCAAATTGTTTTCGAATTTCAGCCTTTGGAATAGGAGGACACTGTGTAACTGTAACTTTAGGTCCTGCCTTTCCCAAGAACTTACTTGTCGAATTTTCAAAGACTTTGCAGATTAAGGATTGATTAACATTCTTAATGGGAAAATCTTTGTCTGAGTAAATTTTATCATCACCAACTAGAGTGTACAGCAAATTCACACTCTCCGGCTCTTCTGCAGATGAGGACTCAGTTGCAACAGTCTTAGCGGTTTGAACAGGGGGATCACATAGAATGTGATTCTCAAGAGGTATGTCCTCATTTTTGGCTACCGCATCAGACTTTGCTGGGACAGTATCGTCAGATTCATCATCAGACGAATCAGCATCCTCAATCACAACTGGAGGATCTTGATTCTGTTCAGCACTCACAAATGTATCTGCTGACACATCTGAATCTGAGGATACTTCCTTTTGATATCCGAGTCCTGCAGCAAATTCCTTAACATCTAGAGGCACAGAAGGTTCAAAGAAAACCCTGTCCTCTTTATCAGGCATGGCGTCATAATTATGTCTCACTGGTGGTGGACACTTCTTGTAGCCTATGCATGTGACATCTCTCTTTTCCTTCTGAACATCAATGTTGTGATCTAACACATAGCTAGAGCTCAAATAACTGTCTAGCTTGAGTTTGATCGCATCACTTTCGGTTTTCACACAAGCCATCTCTTTTTGCATTGTTTCAAGACGAGAGATATACAAATTAATGTCCGTCTGTTTTCTTGAAACCATTTTTGTCAATTCAGTTTTATCTTTCTTTAATGTTTCAATCATTGACTTAAATTCTTTTTCATGGTTTTCATGAAACATGTTGGCTTCTGTGCATTTTGAGAGATCCACAGTCAATTTCTGATTGTGGAGAAAGGTCACATCATATTTTTCTTGCAAAGCGTCATGCTTACTTTGCAAGTCACTCAAATTCTCATTCGCAGTAGTATGTTTGTCTTGCAAGTCAAACAAACTAGCTTGTAAAGCATCATGTTTGCCTTGCAACTCAGACATACTTTTCTCCATTTCAGCACATCTAGCATGCAACCTAGCACATTTATCACAATTAACAGCAGTGGGTTCATCGACACATACCTGACTTGATGAACCGTCGACATTAGCCATAAAGGCTGAATGGAGAGAAGACGAAGTATAAGCAGCTTGATCCACCAAAATAGATCTTCTTTGAGTTTCTGCTGCAGCTTCCTCCAAGAGTTCATCAATATCTGCATCGATTGCTGCATTCGATGTCTCACCCACATAATCATCACCATAATTGGATGATTCTTCATCAGCACTCCTGCTATAACCAGAAGAGTCTTCATCTTCAGACGATTCACCACCACTGGCAGAAGATTCTCTACCACTGGTGTGAACCAACTCTTTCACAATTTGAGCAAAACATGCTGTTTCATCAGGAGCATCAGCACCCAACTGGATTGACCAGTCACAACCTTCATCCACCTGAACTGCAAGTCCTCGGTTGGTTTGGTTATTTGCAGGCACCAATGAACGCTCAGTGTTTCTGTTCTGATTCTGCTGGTTGCCTCGGTTTCTGAAGGGATTTTGATTCCCGTGCTGTACTGGCTTTGTACATTCCCTTTTAAAGTGGCCCCGTTCACCACAGTTGAAGCATTTAACAGCCTGCTTATCGAACCCATACTTGGTGTCTCGCTTACTTTCCAAGCTGGTTCTGCCAGTACTTTCCATCCAATCCTTTGCTCTTCTCACAGCACTCGCAAAGGCCCACTTGATATCCATCAAGTCCATCTCTTCCTTATCAATCTGCCTATAATCTTCTTGTGTCTGATTAATGTTGCCAATCTGACCTTCTATCAACCCACAGTACGCGCTCACTACAGTGTTAAGCAGCTCCATGTGTTCCTTAGCTACTTCTACACTGATTTTAGAAAAGCTTGACGTGTCGAGCTGTACTGTACTTGACTTTGATTGTTGACCTGCAGCAGATGATGTTCCTCCATAACACGCATATTGTGGTTGTTGAGCAGGAGGAGGAGGAGGTGGTTGTATTGGATTTCCATACAGATCTGTGGTTGGAGGCGGCTTTACAGGAACTTGCACTGGATTGCCATACATATCCGTGCTTGTGACAAACGCCGTTTGAAGTGGAGCATGTGAACCGGCTTTTGCAGATGAAGAAGTGGAGGTGCCATAATACATCTCTGGATTCTGTGGCACTGCAACTCTCTTTGCCTTCAACGTTTCTTCCTGATCCTTGTTCTCCAGAAGCTGTACGAAATCGTTGATATTTGTAGTTTTCAACGTTCCGTTGTACTTCAAGATTTCCAGGAAGTTATTCCATTGAGGAGGCAATGCATCGGCAAACTTCTTTACCACCTCTGTTGGAGTCGTTGTGACTTCAAAGTTGGTCAGCTCAGTAAGTAGGTGATAGAAACGGCTTGTCATATCTCCCAAGGACTCCTTATCCATACATGTGAAGCCATCGAATTCTTTCTTCAGTAGATCTCGTCGTAGTTGACGTGTGGCTTCATTACCTACTCCTCTTGTCTTCAATGCATCCCACAGCTTCTTTGTAGTCTTGAAACTGACGAACTGATGATAAATATCCTTGCTCAGTGCTTGAGTGAGAATAGCGTATGCTTTCTTTTCTAAGTCATACGTCTTCTTTTGATCATCAGGAAGATCAGCAAATGTAGCTGTCGAAGAAGCAGCAATCTCGATAGTTTGATCGAATTCCGTAGTGAACCGCAACCATAACTCTGTATTTTGACCAAGAATGTATGTATGGAAACGATCAACCCATCCCGGATATTCATTAAGATGCATCAACTTTGGAGGCCTGTTCAAACTTCCGGTTTCACTTTCGCTTAGTAGAAGACTTTGAATACTCGGAGTTTGATTTGAAACAAACGCCCATTGACCAGCTGGAGTGGCATTTGTTTGTGAGGATGTAGATACCGGAGATTCGGCCCATGATGGAGATTGACTGGTATTCATGTATTTTCCACTGTCTGGAGCCGGACTTCCCCACCAACTCGGATTCATCTTTGACAAGAAAAATAAATTCTATGTCCAAGTCACGAAAGATGATGAGCACCCGAAAGATCACTCCCAGTCGAAGGACCCTCGTCGAAGGATCTGAAATCACAGAAACTTGTTAACAACAAACTGACCACAATCGAAAGATCAACTACTGTTCGAAGGATCAACAGTACTCGAAAGATTACTGTTGAGTCTTGAACAATAATTTCGAAAGATTCAAGAACTCGAAGGATTCCCTTTTGAAAGATCCTTATCTTTCGAGTCAAATCCCTATCTTTCGGACACTTATCTTTCGAATAGTTAACTTCCGAAGGATCACACTTGTTCGAATGATCAACAGTGTTCGAAGGATCACTGTTGACTTTCGAGCACTGGCTTCGAAAGACTCAAAATCTCGAAAGATTCACACTTGAAAGATCCTTATCTTTCGAGATAAAACAACTATCTTTCGAAAAGATTCCCTGATCGAAAGATATGTTTCGAACTTCGAAGGACTACTCGAAAGATGTTTATCTATCGAGCTGTCACTGATCGAAGGATGGTCTTTCGATGTCGAAGGATATCTTTCGATGTCGAAGGATATCTTTCGAATGTGCACTGACACACTGACACAGATATGACGGGTTGGTGAAAAGGTGATTGGTTGGTAAGTCAACTTTCGGCAAAAGGGTATGGCAGGCTGACAACAATCTTACCAACCAAGATTTGAAATAAACTATGCCAAAAATGGATAACCTTATCCGCACAGTCCGGTCACCGGAAACACACCGGAAATTGGCCGGAAAACACAAAGTTTCTTAAAAACCAATTTCCAAGTTACCCAACCCAACTTTAAACACTCCCGGTTAGTTTAGACACGTTTTTACTCAAAGAAAATGCAAGAAAACAAGTAAAAACAGGTGCAAAACCAAGTGTTTCAACACACCAAAACTTGTAAAAACCCGGTTTTAAACAAGGTAAAGAGCGAGGCTCTGATACCACTTGTAGGTCCCTTTTCGCGGAGGATTACGAACCTAAACCTTGTTATACAAACCTACTAGCGAGTGCGGAATCCAAGCTAGCAAGCAAACCGAGTTAGTAGCAAGTAGAGAAACAAACACACAAGTTCACCGATTAACACAACTTGTATTAATGCAATGATGGTTCGGTTACAAGCTCAATGTTTACAGAAATGTTCTATAAACTCTCTAAGTGTGTGTGTGAGTTTTGGACAGAATGCTCTCAACCTATCTCTCGGTATCTTTCTGTCTGTGTGTCTGTCTACTGAAACTCAACACATGCATGGGTATATATACCCAAGCACAGCAGGTCTGCTCGAAGGATCCGAAAGATGGTCCGAAGGATCATCTTTCGGATACAATGCTTTCGAAGGATTAGCAAGGACCTCGAAGGATCATCCTTCGAGGACCATCAGTCGAAGCATATCTTTCGAGGTGATCGAAGGATCTACATTATCCTTCGATCACTCATCCTTCGAGCCAGACAACTTTCAACAAGTTTACTTACTGTTGACTGAGTCAAACCAGGAGGACGGTTGACTTGGTCAACTTACATGACTTACAAGGACATCGTTACATACAGACCGAATACAGACAAAGTACAGACACAAGTGCACCAACAATCCGGGGCGGTGCCCTTTTATTCTGTGATAAACTTTTTCAACGCGTGGAGAATTGTATAAGACCACCGCCATCATCATCTATCACGCACCATTTTACATAACTCGTGATTTTTTTAACGCGTGATAGTTTTTATGTTGTGAGGTTAATTGTTGGTTGGGGGGGATTTGTTGGGTGTGGTGGTGAATGATGACCATTTCCACAAAAAAAGGTTGTGAGTGATGGAATAATGGTTGATGACATGACGGAACTTGATTGGATGTTGTAAGTGATAAGTGAGTGATGAGTGATCACCACCCTCTCCCCTAATGAATTGGTTAGTTAAGAGGATAATCATGTTGTGCTGACCACTTGAATTTGATAAACACCTATGTAATGAATTGTGTCAAAACTCAAACATAACTACGTAACTCATTTATATAAATGGTACAAACGGGTTGGTAAATCACGAGTTGGCAATTTTATAAATGATTTGTACTCAGGTTATAAACGGGTTAAACATGGCGTAAATAGATTGACGAATGGTATACAAGTTACAAGTTTAAGTTACATGCATATGTACACACAAAAAATTTAAAACACCATGTACAAAATTTACAACACCATACCTAAAAATCTTTTCACACATATCAGAAAAAAATGTCTTTTTGGCTAAATTATATACTATATATATTAACTTTAAACGGGTTGACAAATCAATTTTAGCATAACCCAAACAAAACCCATCGATTAAATGAGACTAAGAAACTTAAAACTGACATGATTATTTCGGTGTCGTGTTACAAATTTCAACAACGTTGGATGTGTTTGTGGGAAATATAAATATATATAGGGGTCAGTTAACGTACAATTGACCTTATCGTACGATGCGTACGCGATTAGAAATCCACACGTTATAAACCTCAAAAGACCAAAACCCGCATGTTATATTTATCAAACTCAGACATACAAACTCGGATTCCCATGATCATAAAGTAGGACACAAAAACTCAGACTCACAATTTGGTTGTCCGCATGTTATATCTCAAAATCGCATGGTCATAAACTCGGACTTCCAAACACGGACAACCAAATTGTACAAAATCTGCTTGTTATATCACTCAATCCGCATGTTACATACTAATCGCGTACGCATCATACATTAAGGGATATTATACAATACATTTTCTCTGTCTATATATATATATATATTAAAGCGTACTTTAGAAAGGATTTGAAGAAATTAAGGTGCGACAGTTGTGCATGATACATAGGGTAGATAACACATAAATCTCTCTTTTATCTTTCATTCTTTTCACTTTCTTTCGTTTATCTCAGCTTGGAGTTATGCATGTCATTTATACAAATTAATAAATGGGTTTCAAAAATTCAACCCGCTAACCCGAAACCTAAAGCATGCCTACTCAACATGATTGACACATTACAACAGTTACAGGCAACTTGTAGGTTGAAGTAATCCAGAAGCAGTGCCTGCAGCATACGAGCAAGAGGAATTCGCTGGTTGACCTCCAAATTTAAGGTCAACATCCTTTAACACAATTCCGCGACACGGATTCCCCTTGCTGCAATCAAACTTCACTGCCACGCGTGTTGCTGATGTTCCATGCACATTTTCGTACACCACGTTGCTGATCTTTACTCCTGAAGCTTCATTCGGACAGTTGTTATTATTGGGACAGTAATTTCCGTCTATTATGATCGGGAACTTAACGTTCATCATCGTTGCTCCCTTGAAATAAACACCGTTAACGAACCCATTGCTACTCCTCGCCCATGCTTTTATCCTCAGACCGTTTGTCGTACCTACGAATGTGGTCGTTTTTACTGTTACATTCTGGACACCTGGTTCTTCTCGTTCCCACCCTAGACTCCCAATGCTGCATCCAGAAATCAAATGTATAAATTTAGGGGTGCAAACGAGCCGAGCCGAGCCCGAGCTCGACCAGGCTTGAGCTCGAGCTCGTTTAACATATGAAAGCTTGAGCTCGAGTTCGGCTCGATTCGAGCTTTCTAAAGCTCGAGCTCGGCTCGGGCTCGACTCGCTTAGTATTTATAAATTAATTTTTATTAATTATAATTATTGTTATACATATAATTTAGTTATTTTTTATACTTATATAAATGGTAAATTAAATATATGTTTAAAATATTAATAAAAAATATATAAAAAGAAAGCTCGTTAAGGCTCGTGAGCCGGCTCGAGCTCGATAAGCGAAGCTCGGGCTTGGGCTCGTTTAGTAAACGAGGTTGTTTTTAGGCTCGGGCTCGTTTAAACTCGGCTCGTTCGAGCTCTTTTTCGAGCCGAGCTCGAGTAGCTCGCGAGTAGCTCGGCTCGTTTGCACCTCTATGTATAATCATTAGCAAATTGTATATCTGTGTATCTCTGTGGTTACAACTTCTCTATCTCGTGGGATAGAGGAAAAGTTTGCTTTTATATCACCCCGCCCAGACCCTACATTGGGTGGGATATTAGCGGGTACGTTTATTTGTCTATATACATGTGCGCACGCGTGTGTTTTTCTTAACCAAAGTTGCGTATTTCAAGAAAGTTGTTAGCTAAATGGTGTGTTTGAGAATTCCGAAAAAGAAACTTATGTGTTAGTTGAGTGTACCTTATGCCGTGACCGGGTCCACAAACCACCTTTTCTATCCAGATATTAGAGTTTCCTGGGCCTATCGAGACGCAGTCGTCGCCTGTTGAGATTTTAGAGCTCAAAATGGTGATCCCTGTGGAATATGTTAAATGGATGCCATCTGTGTTCGGGCTGAGCCCAGGTGCTACGATGCTAACTCCTTGTATTTTCGCGTTCTTGCAACTATAGAGCAACATGTGAAACATTTGGCTGTTTAATGACCTTAATTTACTGATCACTATGTTTTGGGAATGGTAGAAGCCAAGTGTCTGCAACAAATACATGTTCATTATAATTTCATGAAAAAAAGAAAAAGAAAAAATGCACTTGTACAAACACGCGATGTGTATTTGTCGACGTGCATTGTCTTACCGTAGATCCTTTAGGACATGTTTTTCCAGATGTTTTGCAGGCCCATAGAGAAGATCCTTGGGCATCAAGGGTCCCACCGTTTATGGTAACATTCTTAACTACGTAGAACTTGATCCAGACTTGCGCGTTGCCAATAGCATTATAACTAGATGGTGCCACCAAGGTACCAGCTATGTTGAATGTGATGGCTCGGCTTTTACATCCTTGACCAGAGAATGTAAGCGCCGAGGCAATCAAGTACCTGCCAGCTGGCACATAAATGCTAGCGGGACTGGTAGAGTTACATGACAAAGTCCATGCTTTGAAGAACGCGTTCTTTGAGTCTGAGCGGCCGTCTGGCTTGGCTCCAAAACTTTGGACATTGTATGTAACCGTTGCGGATGATAACCGAAAAACTAGAAAAAGCAAGACCATGATATGTTTGATCACCATGATAACTGATATGTATATCTCCTCTCTATACTTTGAAGTAGTTGCTTAGTTAGTTTTGTATGTTATGTACTTATTGTTTTGGTTATTTATAGTTATAGTTAGGCCCATTCTATAGTTAAGAAGATAATAGTACAGGTAGAGGTACATGCAATGATTAGGGTTTGCATTATTTGATAATGATTGATAAGAAGTAGTCCGTATGAATAGGAGTACAAACTGATCGAATGTCAAATGGGTGGCAACTTGAAAGGAATATTAATCATGTAAACACTAATTAATATTAATATTATATCTTTCAAACAATTCTTTTAATATTTACAGTTGTACTTAATTCCCTTAGTTGTTTTCAACAAAAGGGATTTTGATAAGGGAAAATTACGGATTGCAATTGTGTAGGATTGTTTTGGATCGGTGGGTTGAACTGATAAACTCGACGACGATCCACATATTTGTTCGTGTCAAAGTTATCAATCTCAATTAGAACACACGAAAACCATGCAACCCGCGTGGTTCATTTGTTTAAATGAAGCAAACGGCTTGTGGGTTGTAAATGAATTGTTATAAATGACTCGTAAATGGGTTGACATGCTGTCCTTATAAAGTGTACTTTCTGTTATAATTTTAAACGGGCTAGTGGGTAATGCTTCTACCCGAACACGAGTTATTTTCTTAAACATGTGAAACATTGAAATAGTTCAACTTGAAAATATAGAACCTGATTGTGTAAGAGGTTGAATGTAATGTGTTGTGTATTCACTGAATCAAGCTTACAATATATACTGAGATACAATTCCCTATTCTAGGTAACAAATATTTACAATGAATGCATATAACAACCGATCCTAAATCATAGGCTAAGATACCCCCGCAG
The DNA here is from genome assembly GCF_002127325.2 of Helianthus annuus. Classification (NCBI taxonomy): domain Eukaryota; kingdom Viridiplantae; phylum Streptophyta; class Magnoliopsida; order Asterales; family Asteraceae; genus Helianthus; species Helianthus annuus. The sequence continues at coordinate 172,028,242 of NC_035434.2, read as the reverse complement.
TCGAAGCTGGAGGTTTACTGATGCTGAGACTGGATCGGAAATCTTCAAATAGATTTCGAGGGAGCCCTTTTGTGAAGATATCTGCTATCTGAAGGCGAGAGGAGACATGATGCTCACGAACTAAACCACGTTGAACCTGTTCACGAACAAAATGAATATCCAATTCGATGTGCTTGGTTCGCTGATGTTGAACTGGGTTGCCTGACAAATAAACAGCACTGACGTTGTCTCAGTAGATGAGAGTGGCTTTCGTAGGTGGGTGACGGAGCTCGAGAAGAAGGTTACGAAGCCAACATATTTCTGAAACAACGTTAGCAACGCCCCGGTACTCGGTTTCAGCACTGGACCGAGAAACCGTAGGCTGACGTTTGGACGACCATCAGAGAAGGGTGGGTCCAAGATAAACACAGTAGCCAGAAGTCGAGTGTCGTGTGTTAGGGCAGCCAACCCAATCGCCGTCCGTGTAAGCAGTCATAGTGACGGAAGAGGATGGTTCAAGTGTAAGGCCATATGAAGCCGTGCCCTGTAGGTAACGAATGATTCGTTTGAGAGCCTCCCAGTGGGAGTGCATTGGCGCATGCATGTGCATACAAATCTGCTGAAATGCGTAGCTCAGATCAGGTCTGGTGAAGGTGAGGTATTGATGAGCACCTGCCAAGCTACGATACAGTGATGGATCATCAAACGGATCTCCTGATGTGGCCGATAATTTTGGTTGGGTGTCAACCGGTGTATCAACTGGTTTACATGATTGCATACCTGCACGGTGGATAATATCATGAGCATATGTCTGTTGAGAGAGAAACATAGAGTCTTTGTGCCGGATAACCGTAATTCCCAAGAAGTAGCTCAAAGGCCCTAGATCTTTCATTTTGAATTCGCTTGCGAGATTAGCCATGAGTTGTTGACGAAGTTGAGCTGAAGAAATAACAAGAAGGATATCTATAGGTCCCTCTCGGAGGATCGAGAACAAACCTAAACCTTGTTATACTAACTCACTAGCGAGTGCGGAATCCAAGCTAGCAAGCAAACCGGGATGATGCAAGAACAAACACAAGAACACACAAGACACAACGATTAACACCACTTGTATTAATACGTATGAAAGGTTACGGTTACAAGCACAATGTTTACAATCAGTTTGCAAACTCTCAAAGTGTGTGTGTGTGTGTGTTTCGGACAGAATGCTCTCAACTTCCTAACTTTCTGTATGTGTGCATCTGTGTTCACTCAACACACTGCATGGGTATTTATACCCAGCTCATGTTGTCTATCCCGAAGGATCTGATAGATGGTCCGAAGGATCATCTATCGAGTACATTTCATTCGAAGGATGAGCAGGGACCTCGAAGGATGATCCTTCGAGGTCTAACAGTCGAACCATATCTATCGAGCACCTCGAAGGATCAACAGTATCCTTCGAGGCTATCCTTCGATACAGACAAACATATTACAACTTATTGGCCAAGTCAAACTAGGAGGATAGTTGACTTGGTCAACTTACAGACTAACTTAGGACATCGTTTACATACAGACCGAATACAGACAAAGTACAGACACAAGTGCACCAACAAACTCCCCCTTGGCTGTAGCTTTGTCTTTATCTTCTATAATTGTAGACTCATCTCGAACTTCGATGGTCTTTGGTCTTCGAGTTCTCAAAACTCTGATGTCCTTTCAAGTCTTCAAAGTCGGAGGATCTTCAAAGTCTTCACGTATTGAAAGCAGAGAGTGTATCAACAAACTACCCGTATCATGTAGGAAGTGTGTTGACAAACTCCCCCTTGGCATAAGCTCCCCCTTGGGTTATGCTCGTGAATGACTTGATCTTTATGAAGTGAGATCCTTGTGGTGTTGATGAGGTCAGCGACAACTCGATCATCTTCATCCTTTGAGTGTCTTCACGTCGTGTCTTCATTCCGAAGCTTGTCATTGACTATGTTCTCCTCGCCTTTAGCATCTGCACATGCAAGAAATCTAAACGCATAATGAGAACAACCGCTTGGAATATAGTTAGCATAAACAAATGACACACGTATGACCATGTCACAATCAAACACCGTCCGACAGTTTGAAAGTTTAATAAATTTGTCAATTTTAGTTTAACTTTCAAAACTTGCAAATTTCGACCGTTTATGAAGATTAAGTCAGTTCGGTTTTCGTTCAGGTTTCAGGTAACGAAGACTCGAGCTCCAACATCGTACGATCGAAAATAAAAAAGAAATAAAATCTTTTTGGCTTTTACAAAGTTTATATTAAAACAAGCCTAAAATCTTTTTGGTATTTTTGAAGTTAAAAGACAACAATTTAAAATCCTTTGAGTGTTATCAAACGACATCACCGCTAATGTCATGCTGATATGCACCAAACGACGAAACTGTTTAAAAGAAAACAATAAACGTTAAGGAGTAAATAAATAAATATATACAAACATTCTTTTTGCGAGTTTCGAGGGTAAGAGAATCATATCAGTGTACGGTCATGCCAAAAACACTCTTGTTGTTCAGTTAGTTAACATTAAGATAAGCATCCTATAACAATTATCGGTATTGTTGTCCACTTAAGCTCAACTTATCAGATGTAATCATGGCGAGGGGATACGTTAAGGTATGATTTATACTTACCGACCGGTGTTCATCCACATCACGACACATTCCCGTATCAAGGTATGCACGAGGGTTCATCTTACCGGTGAGTATACCGATTATCATCTGTTTGACCGTATAAGCTGTGAGATACTCACTTATTTTGATTTGAAAACAAGCCCTATGTGATATAATCACTTATTGATGAGGAACTTGATTTTCATATGCATGAAGGCACAGGTGCAAGTCCGTGAACAGGTCAGTACTTCCGTACAGCAGAGAGACGAACTTGACACCCGGATAATTGTGATATTTTATCACTTATTTGTTTGGACATGTGATTGTTTATCACTTATTGAGGTCGAATGCAGTATGTATTATGTACACGTATGTATGGTATCATGGAAGATCTTAGACTTAGTCTATTTATAGAATCAACCATGATACCCAGATGATAAGCAGCATAAAGACCGAATATCTCAGAACCTCGGCAATCTATCAAACGAAATTTCGGTACTAAGACCATATGCCAATGAATGGTTCCCACCTGGTCTTCAGTCGATTAAAATTTATATCACCCTGCACACTTTAAAATGATTGTGAGCCTACCGATACATCTTATATAGAGCTGCTTATCGTTTTACATTTAAGGTTTAAAGAGGTTTGGATAGACCACTGATGTACTATCATTTTCTCTTTTGCTCTCCAGGAAACTCATTTTTGTTTTTCTATTGTTTTTGTGTTTTGAAATTTTTCGATGTTTTTTGGATTTTCCGATTTTTGGATTTACTCCCCCTAAAATCAATAAACTAAGATAAATTTAAAAACACAAAGGTATTTACAAAAATGATTTTCCGATGTTGGTTTTACTCTTGCTTGACCTTAATGCCGTTTACCAATAATAAGAAGTCAAATCTAGATTTGTCAAAAGCTTTGGTAAATAAGTCGGCACGTTGGTCATCGGTGTGGACCTTAACAACATCGATTAGCCTTTTCTCAAAGCAATCACGTATGAAGTGATATTTGATTTCGATGTGTTTGGTCTTTGAATGCTGCACAGGATTTTTAGTGATATCTAAAGCAGCAGAATTATCAACGTAAATAGGAGTAGTTAGGAATTCAAAACCGTAGTCCCGCAATTGTTGTTGTATCCAAAGAACTTGGGAGCAACAACTTGAGGCAGCAATGTATTCAGCTTCGCATGTTGATGTAGCGACGCATGTCTGCTTCTTGCACTGCCATGTGACTAGGCGATTTCCCAAAAACTGACATCCAGCCGTTGTGGATTTGCCGTCGATTTTGCATCCGCCAAAATCAGAATCACTGAAAGCGACCAAGTCAAAGTTATTATCCCTAGGATACCACAGACCGGTGTCGGGGTACGCCTTCAAATAACGAAAAATCCTTTTGACAGCTGCAAGATGTGAGGCCTTCGGGTTAACTTGATATCTGGCAAGCAAGCACGTTGGGTACATTATATCTGGCCTTGATGCTGTGAGGTACATAAGGGATCCGATCATCGCGCGATAGTATGAAGGGCTAACAGGTTCACCCTTCAAGTCAGGAGTTATTCCATGATTAGTTGGCAATGGGGTACCAATGGGCGTTGCATCGGACATCTGGAACCGGCTCAAGATGTCACCAACATATTTAGTCTGATGGATGAATATCCCAGACTCCGTTTGTTGCACTTGTAGGCCCAAGAAGAAATTCATTTCCCCCATAGCACTCATCTCGAACTTATCCTGCATGATGCGCTCGAAATTCCTACACAAAGCATCATTAGTAGAACCAAAAATAATATCATCAACATATACCTGAACCAGAAGAAGATCTCCATCTTGTTCTTTGATGAAGATAGTACAATCGATAAGACCTCTTCGAAAACCGTTCTCCAGCAGATATGTAGATAAGGTTGCATACCAAGCTCGTGGCGCTTGATGAAGACCATAGAGAGCTTTGTTGAGCAACCAAACCCGATCGGGATGGACAGGATCTTCAAAACCTGGAGGCTGTTCGACATATACCTCTTCTTCAACCACACCATGTAGAAATGCACTCTTCACGTCCATCTGATAATCCTTGAATCCTTTGAATGAGGCATAAGCCAGAAAGATCCGAATAGCTTCCAGACGTGCAACTGGTGCATAGACTTCGTTGTAGTCGATTCCTTCTATCTGACGAAAACCTTGAACGACTAAACGAGCTTTGTTTCGAATAACCACTCCACGGTCGTCTTTCTTGCATTTGAAGACCCATCGAGTGCCAATCTTCTTGTAGTTCTCAGGCTTTTCAACAAGCTTCCAAACACCAAGCTTGTGAAATTGCTGCAATTCTTCCTGCATGGCTTCAACCCAAGCACTGTCTTTCAATGCTTCTTTCCACGACTTTGGTTCTTCTTGTGACACGTAACACGCGAAGGACCAGTCATTCTGTTGACCAGATTCTCTTATAGCTGAATACAAACCAGCATTCCGGTTGTTTCTCAGCTGATTACGCGTCTGCACACCACGATGGACATCTCCTATTATGTTCTGCTGGGGATGGGTATCATGAATCCTCATTTCAGGATTATCTGGCACACGAGCATTGATACCCAAATTATTCAGATTAAGATCAACCACCAGCTCCACACCAGGAATGTGGGTAGAGTTGGATGCATTCCCTTCAGCAGTGTCTACATTCTGCGTATGAGGTGTATCTACAGAAGCACCTTGAACAGGAGCAGCTGGAGCCGAAGATCCTTCAGCTGCATCATGATATTCATCATCTTCAGAAGAATCATTATAATCAGCAGCATCTTCATAAACCTCATTTTGAACCATATTGTTGACAGACGAAGAAACTTGAGGATCAACAACAATAGGTCTAACCAAAGGCGAGACAGCAGCGTTGTCACTTTCCAACAACATCCTAGCCGCTGCTGATTCTTCGTCAAAGGTTGGCAGATTGAAGGAGTCAAATAGCCCATCATAATCGAACATCCACGGATCACCCGGAGCCCTAACAGGACTCGTGTACCTTTGAACCCTAACTTCGCTCCATAGCTCATTCTTTTTGGTAGCTAGATTCCAAACACGAAAATTCGGAGTAGCATATCCAAGGAAGAAACCCTCGATAGCTCTTGCACCAAACTTTCCATCCGGCTCAATCATAGTACACGGAGCACCAAACGGTTCAAGGTAAGAAAGATCCGGTTTCCTTTTCTGAAGGAGTTCGAAGCAAGTCTTGCCATGTCTCTTTACTGTAAGAACTCTGTTTAACGTGTAGCATGCAGCCGATACAGCCTCCCCCCAGAATTGAATAGGGAGTTCCGACTCTACTAACATTGTTCTTGCAGTTTCAATAATCGTTCGATTCTTCCTCTCAGCGACACCATTTTGTTGTGGAGTATAACGAGAACTGTACTCATGAAGAATGCCTTTAGAAGTACAAAACTCATCCATAACTTGATTCTTGAATTCGGTACCATTGTCGCTTCGGATCCTCTTCACTTTCAACGAATAGAGATTCTCCAACATTGTAAGAAGATCCTTGAGGATGCCAGGAGTTTGACTCTTGTGTGCCATAAAGGATACCCAAGAAAATCTAGAGTAGTCATCAGTAACTACTAAACAATAGGCATCACCAAACGTTGTCTTGTGCTTCATAGGTCCAAAAAGGTCCATATGAAGACGTTCGAGAGGCATGCTGACAGTGTTGATTTTCTTCAAAGGGTGAGACTTCTTTGTTTGCTTCCCCTTTTGGCACGAGACACAGATATCTTGTAGATGAAAACTTCTCACAGGCACACCATTCACAAGATTATTTTTCACCAAATGGTTCATTTTTCTCAAGTGAATGTGTCCCATTCTTCTGTGCCAAGATATAGACTCCTTTTCCGTGGCTTTTGAGACAAAGCAAGTGACTTGTGCAGATGTTGTAATCACCTGGCTCATGTCGAGAATATAAAGATCATTAACTCTCGGAGCCGATAAGAGAATCCATTCTTGTGGAATTTTGAATCCAGGTTTCAGCACATAGCAGCCGGCATCATCAAAATGCACTGTGAATTTCTTATCGCAGATTTGTGACACACTGAGAAGATTGTGATCAATTTGCTTCACATAATTGATCTTATCGAAGCACACCATACCATTTGAAATACTTCCTTCTCCAGTGATAAATCCGCCTTTGTCACCCGCGAAAGCAACATACCCTCCTCTAATGTTTCTCACGTCGTATAGGAGCCGTAAGTCGCCAGTCATGTGCCTGGATGCTCCACTATCAACAATCCAATGACTATTAATAGTTCCTCCTAGAACATCCTGCACATGTCAATTAAACACATCAGTTGAGAATGGGGACCCAAGCCTTAGTGGTCTTGGGTCGTCCCTTAGCATCACGAAACGTGAGCTCGATCTCTTGATGGTTTTCAAGAATAATTGCTCCCCCTGAATTGTCACCCGACTTAGGTAACCAAGTTCGTCTGTGCCTACCAGTTTTTGAAGATTCTGGTTTTACAGGTTGTGACACACTTGGTTCCCTTTGAATTGTTTTAATCTCAGATTTTAAAGCTTTTTCAACAGTTTTCATGTTCTTACGTCGTTGTTTAGTTTCTTGTTCTTTTACAGTTCGTTTATCATGTTTAGGTGAAACTGTCCGACGTTGAGGGTGAACTATTTCAGGTGGAGCTTTCTCAACAAATTTACCCTTTGGAGCATTTGGGCAGTTTCTGATGATGTGCCCAATTTCTCCACATTTGAAACAAGTTCTCCTTTCAACCAACTTAGGAGAACTTGATCGACTAGCAGATGTCGAACCTGTAGAACCTGAGGTACTTGCTCTTTCATCACACCCGTTTGTGTGTTGGGTGTAATTGTTATCACTGTTACGTTTCAAAATCTTGACTTGTTGTACAAAATCAGTGTTTGATTTGTTTTCAAAAGTCTCAATTTTATCTGTACCTTTTGATGCTACAAATTTAACATCTTTTCCTTTCTTCGTGTAACGAGCTCCTTTTGATTCAACCTTAGCCTTTGGCTTTGGAGCTTGTTGTTGTTGTTTACCCTTAGGAGCAGTAGGTTGTTGAGTGGTTGGAGATTTTTGATTACCAAACTGTTTTCTAATCTCAGCCTTAGGAATTGGATCACATTGAGTTACCACAATTCCCGGAAGTGTTTTTCCCAAAAAATTGTTTGTGTTGTCTTCAAAGACTTTGTCAATCAAAGATTTATTTACATTTTTAATTGGGAAAACATGATCTGAGTAGATTTTATTATCTCCAACCAAAGTATACAACACATTACTGCTTTTAACAGTAGTCACACCTGTCTTATCAACTTTGACAGGATCAATCACTTGCTTCTTAACAGATGGAACCTCAGGAGTATCAGGATCACAAAGGATGTGATTTTCTCGTGGAATATCAACTCCTTTCATCTTGCTAAGTGATTTATCCTGATCACTTACAGCCACTTCTGATTCATCATCCGATGTCTCATAGTCCTCGATAATTGGAGGACTTTGCTTCATGGATGATGAAGTTTCTTGTTCCTTAGAGGCTGTGTTTGAAGAATTGTCCGGTTTGAACCCAAGGCCAGTAGCAAACTCCTCAACATCAAGAGGCACACTGGGTTCATACCGAGGCATTTCTTCCTCATCAGGCATCTTGATATAGTTGTTCATCAAGGGGGGCGGACATTTATTATACCCTATGCCTTTCTGATTTCCCTTTGGTTGTTGAACATCGATGATGTGATCAAGCACAAATTGGGAGTTAGAATAACTATCCAATTTCTGTTTGATTGCATCATGTTCGCATTGGGCAATGGCTAATTGCTTTTTAGTTTCTTCCACAATGTTAATATATTCATTTATACTTACTTGCTTGTGGTAAACTACTTTGTTAACCTCGGACACATTTTTCTTTAATGTTTCTATTACAGATTTAAATTCTTTTTCATTCCGGGTTAAAGCCATGTTTGCCTCTTTGCATTCCGACAGTTCAATAACCAAATTCTGGTTATGACTATGAAGCTTTTCTGATTCAAGCTTCATCTCAGCACATGATTTACAAATACTAGGAGCAGGAGGTTCAGAGTTTACCTGACTAGTAGAGGCTGAGCCGTTTGCCATAAAGGCAGTTTGAAAAGAAAAAGCTCCATCTTCAGAAAATAGCTTCTCCATTTCCATTGATGCAGTAGCAGCCTTCCTAATCAGAATTGATTTCTGACATTTAAGCTCATCAGCTTCATTCAGTAGATCCTGAATATCATCATCTCCTTCCTCCTTCTCTCCAGGCTCTGAGTGATTATCCCCAGAAACAGAGCCTTCTTCATCCGAACTTCCAGAATAACCAGAACTGTCATCACTTCCAGAAGACTCTTCTTTATCAACATGCTCGATGACCTTAGCATACAAAGCTGTTCCACTTCCCTGATCACCTTCACCAAACTGCACTGACCAGTCACATCCTTCATCAGCTTGAACAGCCAAAGCCCGATTGTGATTTGTAGTTCCAGGCTGTCCCTGATTGTTATTCACTGCCACCATCCTCCGTTCACGGTTTTCTTGTTGGGCATTCACATTCGTCTGGTTTCTGAAAGGGTTGTGATTGCCGTGTTTTGTTGGTAGAGTGCACTCACGTTTGAAATGCCCTTTATTACCACAGTTGAAGCATGTAACGGCATTGATATCAAACCCATACTTCGTATCTTTCTTTCCTTCTAACGAAGTTCTACCAGTACGAGCCATGAAGTCTTTGGCCCTTCTAACCGCACTTGCAAAAGCCCACTTAATATCCATCAACTCCATTTCTTCCTTGTCGATCTGTTGGTAGTCTTCATTGGTCATATTGATGTTTCCAAGCTGACCTGCTACCAAACCACAGTAAGCACTGACCATTGTATTAATAATTTCCATGTGCTCCTTAGCAACTTCAATGCTGAGGTGTGAAAGATTTGAATTATCGACTCGGATTGTGTGAGGATTTTGAGGTTGAGGATTATTTGTGTAATGAGCCTGCTGTTGTTGTTGTGGAGGTTGGACTTGTGGCTGTGTTGGAACAGGAATGTACGACCTCGGATCGAATTGAGGTTGTGGTGGAGCAGCTGCTGTTGACTGAGGAAACGGAAAAGAACTTGTGTTGGACACAAATGCAGTTTGCAGCTTAGGTTGCTGTTGCTGAGCTGCAGCGGATCTTGCCAAAGCATCGAAACCTGGAAGGTACATTTCTGTATTCTGAGGAGCTGGAGCACGCCTTGCTTTCCTGATTTCTTCATCATTTTTATGTTCTAGCTTCTGAATGAACTCGTAGATATTAACCGTGTCTAGAGTTCCAGTGTGCTTCAACAACTCAATAAATGAACTCCATTTTGGAGGCAAAGCGTCAGCAAACCTATTCACCATGTCTTGTTGAGTAGAGACTACGCTATAAGCACACATTTCACTAATCAAATGATAGAAACGTGTGATCATATCATTCAGAGTCTCATTTTCCAAAAACTGAAAAGATTCAAACTCTTTCTTCAACAAATCATGCCGAGACTTTCGAGCAGCTGCATTGCCTTCTCCTCTAGCTACTAAACAATCCCACAATGCTTTCGTAGACTTGCAGTATGAGAACTGATGGTAGATGTCTTTATTGAGTGCTTGAGTAAGTGTGGCAAAGGCCTTTTTCTCCAATTCATAAGCCTTCTTGTCTTTTTCAAGCATATTGGCATAACCCTCAGAAGTGGACGCAGCAGTCTCCAGATTTTCATTGAATGGATTGATGAAACACGTCCAAAGATCGGTGCTTTGCCCTTGGACATACGTGTGAAAGCGGTTTTTCCATGATGGAAACTCATTCATATGATTTAGCTTTGGTGGACGATTGTTACTGCCCGTTTCGCTTTCACTGATCAAAAGGTTTTGAATGCTTTGACTTTGATTGGATACCAAAGCCCATTGACTTGGACTGATTGATGGAGAAGGTAACATACTCTTTGCCCAATCTGCAGCAGTGACTAACTCTTGATTAGATCGTGAGTCCAAACTCCAATCCCAGGGACTTGTACAGCTCATTTTGATCAAATATTAATCGAAGATCTACACAAGCACAAACTGTTAAGTGTACACAGACACAAATCAAAAGATACAACCTTGTTCGAAAGATCAAGACTAGTTCGAAGGATCAACAGTGATCGAAAGATTACTGTTGAGTTTCGAGCAGAGTCTTCGAAAGATTCACAATGAAGGATCCTTATCTTTCGACCAATTATCACGAAAGATTCACAGTTCGAAAGATCTTTATCTTTCGAATACTGATCTCGAAAGATTCACACTGAAAGATCCTTATCTTTCGAGATGAATCCTTATCTTTCGGACAACCAATCTTTTGACAAGATTCCAAACACGAAAGATAATGCTTAGACTTCGAAAGACTACTCGAAGGATGATAATCTTTCGAGCTGTCTCTGATCGATAGATGATCTTTCGAAGTCGAAAGATATCTTTCGGAAGCTCACTGACACACTGACACTGACGTGACAGGTTGGTGAAAAGGTGATGGGTTGGTGAAGTACTTTTCGGCAGAAAGGATATGGTCTGCCCTTGCCTTTCCCACCAACTTTTTGACTTTCAAAAAGTTTACCCAAATAAGCAAACCTTATCCTCAACCAGTCACCGGAGATAAGACCGGAAAAATGGCCGGAAAATACAAAGTTTCACAAAAATAAATTTTATGTTACCAAACCGACCTTGAACACTCCCGAAAGGTTTAGAACACGTTTTTCAGTTTCAAAATGCAAGGAAACTACCAAAAACGAGTGCTAAACCAAGTGTCCAAACACACCAAAGAACTCGAACAACCCGGTTTTAAACAAGGTAAAGAGCCAAGCTCTGATACCACTTGTAGGTCCCTCTCGGAGGATCGAGAACAAACCTAAACCTTGTTATACTAACTCACTAGCGAGTGCGGAATCCAAGCTAGCAAGCAAACCGGGATGATGCAAGAACAAACACAAGAACACACAAGACACAACGATTAACACCACTTGTATTAATACGTATGAAAGGTTACGGTTACAAGCACAATGTTTACAATCAGTTTGCAAACTCTCAAAGTGTGTGTGTGTGTGTTTCGGACAGAATGCTCTCAACTTCCTAACTTTCTGTCTGTGTGCATCTGTGTTCACTCAACACACTGCATGGGTATTTATACCCAGCTCATGTTGTCTATCCCGAAGGATCTGATAGATGGTCCGAAGGATCATCTATCGAGTACATTTCATTCGAAGGATGAGCAGGGACCTCGAAGGATGATCCTTCGAGGTCTAACAGTCGAACCATATCTATCGAGCACCTCGAAGGATCAACAGTATCCTTCGAGGCTATCCTTCGATACAGACAAACATATTACAACTTATTGGCCAAGTCAAACTAGGAGGATAGTTGACTTGGTCAACTTACAGACTAACTTAGGACATCGTTTACATACAGACCGAATACAGACAAAGTACAGACACAAGTGCACCAACAATATCATCAACATAAAGGAGAAGGTAGGCGGTGTGTTGCTGATGATGTAAAATGAAAAGGGAATTGTCACTTTTGCTTTGAAGAAAACCCATGCGTAGGACATAGTCTGTAAACCACTGGTACCATGCTCCAGGTGCCTGTTTTAAACCGTATAAGGATTTCTTAAGACGACAAACATGATTCGGAAATTGCTTATCGCGAAATCCCATGGGTTGATACATGTAAACCGTTTCATTGAAGGTGCCATGTAGGAAAGCATTGGTGACATCAAGCTGGTGAAACCGGCCATGCTTTGGTGAGAGCAATAGTGAGCACTGTGCGGATTGTAGCGGGTTTTACCACAGGGCTAAAAGTTTCACCACAATCGATCCCTACCTGTTGTAACCTGCCATCACAAACTAGCCGAGCCTTGTATCATTCCAAAGAACCATCAGAATTAAATTTGTGTTTAAATAACCAGATACTACGGATTACATTCATCTGCGGGTGTCTAGGAACGAGTTCCCAAGTCTCATTTTTAATAAGAGCATTATTCAGTTGTCATGGCGTTATACCATTCTGGTGAGGACAAGGCATGGGTTGGGTTTTTGGGAATGGGTACAATAGTAGTGGTGTGAAGGTCAAAGTGTTGCTTAGGTTTACGGATGCCATCCATGGCACGAGTGCGCATGGAGCGAGTTGGCGGAGGGGGGCTGTGTTGAGGAAGAGGAGGGGCGTGGGGAGTGGGTGGCGGTGGGGAGGTGGATGTCATAGGTGAGGTAGGAGGTGAAGGTGTGAGTTGTTGAGACAAGGGAGAGTGGGGCGAAAGAGTTGGGCCTGGGGTAAATGGGCCGGCGGTGGAGGTTGGGGTGGTTGGCGAATTCAAGGGGGTGGTAGGCTGGGAAGGTTGTGGTTGGGTGTTTGGTTGGGAGACAGGATTGGTGGAGATGTGAGACCAAACAGTTTGGTGAAGAGGGGCGGATAGGAAATCATACTTGGGGGGGGGGGCTGGAGAACACGTGTCGAAAAGGAAAGATAGTTTCGTCAAAGATAACGTGACGAGATATGGTGATTGGTGTGGAGATCGTAGCACTTATACCCCCGGTGTTGCATGGGGTATCCGATAAATACACAGGGGTGCGACTGGGGTTCGAGTTTGTGAGTAGTGGTGGATGGGATAAGGGGGTAGCAAAGAGAGCCGAAGACCCGAAGATGTTCGTATGAGGGAGTGGAACGGTATAAGATTTCGGTGGGAGTGTGGTTGTTGCGAGTTTTGGCGGGAGTGATATTATGTAAGTATGTGGCCATGTCAAGGGTATGATGCCAAAAGGAGGGTGGGAGGTTAGCGTGAGTGAGTAAGGTGCGGATGATGTTGTTGATAGAGCGGATTTTTCGTTCCGCCTTACCATTTTGAGAAGATGTGTGAGGACAAGAGAGACGAAACAACATTCCATTTTGAGCACAATATTGTTTAAAATTGTGGTTAATATATTCGGTGCCATTGTCACACTGAAATGTTTTAATTGGGCGTTCAAATTGGGTGGTGATTTGGGTGGCAAAGGTTGAGAAAATAGAGTATACTTGGGACTTATTTGAGATCGGATAGGTCCATAAAAATTAGTATAATCATCTAGGAATAATATATTATATCTGTGACCGCTAGTGCTTAACACTGGCGATGTCCAGAGATCACTATGGACAATATCAAATGGTGCAACAGTATTAGATGTACAAGATGTAAAAGGTAAACGAACACTTTTTCCCAAAACACAAGAATGACAAATTGTTTTATTATCTGTTTTATCAAAAGAAATCAAACTAGAGTTTTTCAGTGAACTTAAAAGACTAGATCCATGAGGCGTTGGTGCCATAGACGTTGAGTGAGGGCAGCAAAGGCGCTTGGTGTGGTCCGTTGCGAAGCAGGAGGCGGCAGAAGTAGGTACAAGTCACCGCTGCTGTTGCACCGGAGGATAGGGGATCCGGGTCTTGAGACCCTTCATAAGAAAACCAAATGGGTCAAATTCTATAGAAAGAGAGTTGTCGGTGCATAACCGACAAACGGATATTAGGTTTTTGATAAGTTTGGGCGAATAAAGGACATTATTTAGTTTAAAAGGAGGATAGGGTGGTGGTTAGGTAATGTTGCCTTGGCCTGTGACCGGGATGTATTTCCGTCACCGACAATAATATATTGATTTTTACGCTTATTTAAATGAGATTGAGATGTACCTGACGGTTGCAGATAATGACCCGTAGCGCCAGTGTCCATCTCAGAGTTCCAATCTGGCGGGTTTAAGCTCAACGTGTACATAGCCTGCGCGATGTCGGTAGGGGTGTAGGCTGCATTGGCTGTGTTGGGACGTGGGCCTAAAATTCCCTGACCCGAAGTGTTAGAAGTAGGCTGTTGAGTGGTCGGGTAGGGGCAGGGGTGTTAAATAATGTGGTATTTTTTGATCATTCATATTGGGCTTGTTATATTGTTATTTATTGATGGGCTTGTGTGTCTGTTGGGCTTCGTTGAAGTGAAACAGACTTGGGCCTAACTGATGATCTTGCAAGTTGTTGGTTGTTGCAACAGATTCAAATATCTCAGGGGCTTATGTGTAACATTGGAGGGACTCTGATCATCTTGTGGCATTCTTATGGACTAAAGTGAAACTTTGAAGTTTCACAGTATAAAAGGGCTCTTCTTCGTTCAGTTGTACTTGTATCATCTCAGTATTCTCTCTGCTAAGGTTTCGTTACTTCAAGCTTTGTATAAGCAATCTCTCATCTGTATCTGAGAGATTGTTATAGTGATTTTGTTTGTATTGCTGTATTTATGATCATTAGTGGATGATCATCTTGATACTCTTTGTATCTTGTATTGTTTGATCTTACAGTTGTAAGATCTTTGGGTATTTGAGGGGAAAATCTTTTGGTTTGGGTGAATAAGATTTTGTCACCTGTTTTGTCGCTATTTGTTGTGTTGATTTGTATATTGTACTTGTTTTACAAATTTCTACATGGTATCAGAGCTTCAAGCTCTCGATCTGTGTTTTTTGATTTCGCTGTTAAACTGATTTCGGTTTGTATTTTGTGTTAGTTCTGTTTCTAGGGCTGCAGATCTGCTGCTGTGGTTGATTAGATCATCTTGATCTTGGGTGTATTGGTGTCTGTTCGTGTGCGATTGAAACCCTAGCTAGGGTTTCGTGGTTCTGGTGGGAGATTCTTCCTTGTCTGGTGGTTTTATACACTGTGTTGGTCTCTAAACCCTTGAAGGTTTAGGGCAAACTGACCAGTTGTATTTCTGGTTGTGATTTGTATATTGGTTTAGTAGTTATTGAAAACTACTAATCTGATATATTCTTGGAAGCTTGCACCCACTGTAAGATTGTAACTGTTCTTTCTCTTCTTTGCATCATTTGGTATTGTGTCTAGGCATTCTGTTTACCGGGCTAGAAGGACCGGCACTTGATCGAGTCCTATTTGCTACTTGGTGCATTGTTGTTGTCTTTTACTGTGTTTTTTAGTTGTTGTGGCTCCTGAGTAAAGGCCTGTACAGGCACCTTGAGTGACGAACCTGGAATATGGTCCCTGACTCAGCTTCGCCTTAGGGTTTGTTTCTGTGTTCTTGTTTTGGTATTGTTTGTTCTGTTTATCTCTGTTTGTGTATTCTGTATTCTGTTCTTTGTGTAGCATTATAGGTGATACTAGTACGTCTCAAACCTTGATTAGTAAGTTGGATATAGGAGATCCTCTGTATTTGCATCCTAGTGATTCCAATTCTTTGACTATAGTTGGTATAAAGCTAAAAGGTACTGAGAATTATAGAGTCTGGTCTAGTGCCATGAAATTGGCTTTAGAATCTAAGAACAAGTTTGGTTTCATAGATGGGAAGTGTGAGAAAAAGTCTGATGATGCTGTTTTAAGTAATCAATGGGACATATGCAATTCTGTTGTCCTAAGTTGGTTGTTGAATTCTGTTTCAGAAGAGTTGTACTTAGGACGGGTCTTTTCTAAGTTAGCATATGAAGTCTGGACAGATTTGAAAGAGACATATGATAGTTGATGGCTCTGTAGTGTATGATTTGTATAAAAAAATCAATTGTATTACTCAAAATGGAAGTCAGTCTCTGAATATTATCATAGATTGAACACAATGTGGAAGCAATTTGATGCTATGCTTCAATTGCCCACTTGTTCTTGACAAGCTGCTAAGGACTATAATGATTTTTCAACATTAATAAAACTAATGCAGTTTCTTATGGGTTTAGATGATGTTTATCAACCTATAAGAACAAATCTGTTAACTAGAGAGCCATTTCCTTCAATCAAGGTTGCTTTTTCAATTGTGTCCAGAGAAGAATCACATAGAAATGCTAGTGCTGGAACTAAAAGTCAAAGTATGTCTTTTGTGTCAAAAGTCAATCAACCTGTTGATCAAAAAAGAAAGGTGTTTAGAGGTCCTAACCCTAATCTAAAATGTACTCACTGTAACATGATTGGTCATACTGTGGAGAGGTGTTTTGAGTTGGTTGGGTATCCTCCAGGGTTCAAAAAGAAGTCTGGAGGTCAGGTTGGGAAAAATTTTTCTAATAATAAGTCAAATGTTCCCTCTGCTCCTTCTGTGTCTCCTTTTTCTCCAGAGCAGGTTGCTAAGCTTTTGAGTCTTGTTGGTGAAAAAACTAGTACTGATCCTCAGAGTTCCAATATGGGAGGTAAGTCTAGTTGTGTCTTTAACACTTTAGGAAGTTTTGTGTGTTGTTCTAGTCTTATCAACTTTGGTTTTGATTACAATTGGATTGTTGACTCTGGTGCTAATCAGCACATGGTTAAAACTGATAAAGATATGTTTGATTGTGTTGATGTGTCTGAGTATGATTTAACTGTTTGTCATCCAAATGGAACCAAAGCTAAAGTGTCTAAAATTGGAAGTATTAAACTTGCTAAAGATGTTATTTTGTATGATGTGTTCTTTGTTCCTGATTATGATGTCAATCTTCTGTCTGTTCATAAGTTGTCTAAAGATAGTCAAGTTACTGTTAATTTTAATGAAAATAACTGTTTACTTTAGGATTTGAAATCAAGGAGAATCCTGGTGACTGGTAAACAAGATAACGGTCTATACTTTGTGAATAAGAATGGTAATTCTGTTAATCTGTGCTTTAATAGTTTAAATAAAAGTAGTCTTTGGCACAGTAGGTTGGGACATCCTGCTGATCAGGTCTTGACCATTTTAAAAGGTGATTTAGGTATTGGTGATGTTGTTAGTCATCCTTGTGAAATTTGTCATAGAGCTAAACAAGTTAGAGTTCCATTTCCTCTAAGTGATCATAAAACTAAAGATTTAGGTGATATTATACACTTAGATGTTTGGGGACCTTATAAGGTTACTAGTAGAGATGGGTTCAAATATTTTCTAACTGTTGTTGATGATTATTCACGAACTGTTTGGTGCTATTTGCTGAAAAATAAAATTGATGTATTTGAAAATATTGAAAGTTTTTATGAACTTATACTAACTCAGTTTCAGAAAAAGGTTAAAATATTTAGGAGTGATAATGGGACTGAGTTTGTCAATAATAAAATGAATATCTTTTGTAAATCCAAGGATATTTTGCATCAAACAACATGCTCCTATACACCACAACAAAATGGTGTGGCTGAGAGAAAACATAGACACCTTTTAAACATGGCAAGATCTTTATTATTTCAAAGTAATGTTCCTCTAAGGTTTTGGTCTGACTGTTTATTAACTGTTGTGTATCTTATTAACAGGTTACCCTCTTCTGTGCTCTTAGGAAAAAGTCCATATGAACTTGTCTATGGTTTTAAACCCTCTTTAGGTCATCTTAGGAACTTTGGGTGTTTATGCTTCAGTACTATCTTAAATGATTCTGATAAATTCTCTTTTAATGCTGAAAAATGTGTCTTGATTGGTTATTCAAATGTAAAAAAAGGATATAAGTTGTGGAGTTTGGATAATCAAAGGGAATTTTATTCTAGAGACGTAAAATTTTATGAAACTGTTTTCCCTTTTAAGTCCAATCAGTTAACTAATCAAGATGGTAATGAAAATGTAAATCATTTAAATTTTTTTGATAGTATTGAAGTGTTAACTCCTAGTTCTGGTAGTCCCGATGATGAAGAGGGGAATCATGGATCTCATGAGGTTACTGATAATGATCAGCAACCAATCCCCTCTACATTTGCCATTCCAAGAGTTGTTGATAGTCAATCATCAGAACCTGGAAGTGATAGTAGTTGTAGAGAAGGATTAGGTAGGGCTGAGGACATTAGTGCCTCAAATGGAGAGACCAACCCATCTGAGGGAACATCTTCTAGTCTTAGGAGATCTAACCGAAATATTGTCTTACCAAAACGTTTTGAAAACTTTGTTTTAAATGGTAAAGTTAAATATGCCTTAGGCAAAGTTGTGAGTTACTCATGTTTGACTGTTAATAATTTGTGTTTTGCTACTTCCTTGAATAAAGTTGTTGAACCTTCTAGTTATGAGGAAGCAGTTAAAGATCCTAGGTGGATAGATGCTATGAACAAAGAAATGGAAGCTTTGTTCAGAAACAACATCTGGACATTAACTGATCTTCCTCATGATAGGAAAGTTATTGGTTGTAAATGGATTTTTTGAGTTAAATACAAGTCTAGTGGTGAAATGGAAAGGTTTAAAGCTAGGCTTGTTGCCAAAGGCTTTAATCAGCGAGAAGGTCTTGATTTTGGTGAGACCTTCTCACCTGTTGTGAAAATGGTTACTGTAAGAACCATAATAACCTTAGCTGTTCAGTTTAACTGGTCTTTGTACCAACTTGATGTTGATAATGCTTTCTTGTATGGTGTTATAACTGAAGATGTGTATATGAAATTACCTCAAGGATACTATTCAAAAGATGAAACAAAGGTGTGTAAACTTGTTAAATCTTTGTATGGCCTTAAGCAGGCACCTAGGAAGTGGAATGAGAAGTTAACTGCTGTCTTGTTAAGTATTGGTTTTGTTCAAAGCAAGTGTGATCATTCCTTGTTTGTTTTATCTAAGAAAGATGTTTCTGTGTTTCTGTTAGTCTATGTTGATGATATTGTTGTTACTGGAAATTCTGAAATTGAGATTAAACATGTTAAAAAAGTGTTAAGGGAAAGTTTTAAAATCAAAGACTTAGGAATTTTGAAGTATTTTTTAGGAATTGAAGTCTTGTATAACAAATTTGGCTTGTGTCGTCAAAGGAAATATTGTTTAGAACTCTTAGCTGAGTTTGGTTATTTAGGCTGTAAGCCTGTTAGTACTCCTATAGAACAGAGTTACTTAGTTACTTCAAAACTTGATAAAGATCAACAGTTAATTAAAAACGTGACTGGGTTTCAAAAGTTGATTGGAAAGCTGATCTATTTGTCATTAACCAGACCTGATATAAGTTACACAGTTCAGTTTCTGAGTCAGTTTATGCACAGTCCAAAGGAAGTGCATTTAAACTTGGCCTTGAGACTTTTAAGGTACTTAAAACAAAGTCCTAGTAAGGGGTTGAGTTTTAAGAAAAGTGATAGGTTAGAATTGCATGGTTTTGCTGATTCTGACTGGACAAAATGTTTGTCCACTCGGAAATCAGTTACTGGCTTTTGTGTTTTCTTGGGAGAGTGTCTTGTTTCGAAGAGCAAGAAACAGAGCACTGTCTCTAGATCAACTGCAGAAGCTGAGTATAGAGCAATGTGTTCTGCTACTTGTGAACTTATGTGGCTGAGAAATTTGCTAACTAAGTTGAATGTGGATTGTCATTTACCTATTGTTCTTAAATGTGATAGTCAAGCTGCTATGTCCATAGCAGCTAACCCTGTATTTCATGAAAGGACCAAACATTTTGAGTTAGATCTGCATTTTCTGAGAGAAAAAGTTGCAGATGGTATTATTAATCCCACTAAAGTTGACTCAGAAAGTCAACTTGCTGATGTCTTTACCAAAGGTCTTAGTGCAGTTCAGCATGAAGATTTTTGTACTAAATTGGGGTTAATAGATATCTTCAAGCCAAATGAATGAAGGGGGGATGTTAAATAATGTGGTATTTTTTGATCATTCATATTAGGCTTGTTATATTGTTATTTATTGATGGGCTTGTGTGTCTGTTGGGCTTCGTTGAAGTGAAACAGACTTGGGCCTAACTAATGATCTTGCAAGTTGTTGGTTGTTGCAACAGATTAAAATATCTCAGGGGCTTATGTGTAAAATTGGAGGGACTCCGATCATCTTGTGGCATTCTTATGGACTAAAGTGAAACTTTGAAGTTTCACAGTATAAAAGGGGTCTTCTTTGTTCAGTTGTACTTGTATCATCTCAGTATTCTCTCTGCTAGGGTTTCGTTACTTCAAGCTTTGTATAAGCAACCTCTCATCTGTATCTGAGAGATTGTTATAATGATTTTGTTTGTATTGCTGTATTGATGATCATCAGTGGATGATCATCTTGATACTCTTTGTATCTTGTATTGTTTGATCTTACAGTTGTAAGATCTTTGGGTATTTGGGGGGAAAATCTTTTGGTTTGGGTTAATAAGATTTTGTCACCTGTTTTGTCGCTATTTGTTGTGTTGATTTGTATATTGTACTTGTTTTACAAATTT
Organism: Helianthus annuus; assembly: GCF_002127325.2. NCBI lineage: Eukaryota > Viridiplantae > Streptophyta > Magnoliopsida > Asterales > Asteraceae > Helianthus > Helianthus annuus. The sequence goes on along the minus strand of NC_035434.2, from coordinate 172,007,574 downwards.
CTACAAGGGGCGAGGCCCAAGTCGGCCACTGTGAGACTTGGTGAGAAGCATTGGGCCATGCTGGCGGGCCGTATGGCCAAGGGAATGAGGTTGAAAATTGTGGAGCAGATTGGTTTGGGTTGCGATTGCGGTTCCAGGAGGGTCTGCCCCGATCACGTCCGATCCCGCGAGAGCGACCCCGGTTGTTTCCGGTGTCGGTGCGGTATTCGGTAGGGGGAGTGGTGGGATTTAGAGTCCATTGGAACCGAAGGGTGGAGGGTTGAAATGAAGGTGGAGGAAACCGCAGGGAAGAGGGCGGCGAAGAGAAGAGAAGGAGGCCTAGGGTTGGCCTGATACCTTGTAAGAGGTTGAATGTAATGTGTTGTCTATTCACTGAATCGAGCTTACAATATATACTGAGATACAATCTCCTATTCTAGGTAACAAATATTTACAATGAATGCATATAACAACCGATCCTAAATCATAGGCTAAGAGATTGTTTTTAATTTGTGTTTGAAGTATTGTCGTAATTAGAAAAAAAGGCATAGAAATAAATTCAGTTTTATGTCTGTTATTATTAAACCTCAGTTTTATGTCTGTTATTATTTGTTATATTAATCTTTAAACCTCATTTTATATTGTATCTAACTCAATTAGGTAGAGTTATATTATATGATACAATATAATATTTCCTACTACATGATACAATAAAAAACCAAAAGGTATAACGACTATCAAAACTCAAAGCTAAGTGAACTTTCAAAAATTAGCTATTAAAAATAAATGATTAGTCAATGCTTGTAATTTTCTATAATTTGGCTTTTTAGTCTTTAAGAATTTGGAATAAGATGAGCCTTTAATAATTTCCTATAATTCCAAAAAGTATAATTTGGAATTAGGTGAGCCTTTAATAATGAAACTAGCTCATGACTAATGGTTGTGATTCTTTATTTAAAAGTGGATATAGGCTGGTAAGCTGGTGCATATGATCCACATGGGTTATACTTTAGAAGAATGTCAACCTCAACAAACTATAATTCCACTTCTACAAATGCTTTACAATATAATAACTATATTCTAATTCTTCTAACAAAGATATAATAATATTTATATAGTAATCCAAATAATTTTATGGCGCAAGAATTTTCTATGAGATTAATGATTAATATGTTAACGGCCATAACAGATATTGACATTATTAAACTATTTAAAGTAACAAATATCATAATCATGTAGTTATTAAAATATAACCTCTTTAGTTATTGGTTGTTACTTCACAGGAGTGATTGAAAACACCTATGGAAGGGGACCCGGGGCGGTGCCCTTTTGTTCCGTGATAAACCTTTTCAACGCGTGGAGAACCGTACAAGACCACCGCCACCATCATCATCTATCACGCACCATTTTACATAACCTGTGATTTTTTTAACGCGTGATAGTTTTTATGTTGTGAGGGTAATTGTTGGTTGGGGGGAATTTGTTGGGACTTGGGTGTGGTGGTGAGTGATGACCATTTCCACTAAAAAAGGTTGTGAGTAATGGAATAATGGTTGATGATATGACGGAACTTGATTGGATGTTGTGAGTGATAAGTGAGTGATGAGTGATCACCACCCCCTCCCCTTAATGAATTGGTTAGTTAAGGGGATAATCATGTTGTGCCAACGACTTGAATTTGATAAACACCTATGTAATGAATTGTGTCAAAACTCAAACATAACTACGTAACTCATTTATATAAATGGTGCAGACGGGTTGGTAAATCACGAGTTGGCAATTTTATAAATGGTTTGTACTCAGGTTATAAAGGTTATAAACGGATGACGTAAATAGATTGACGAATGGTATACAAGTTACAAGTTTAAGTTACATGCATATGTACACACAAAAAATTTAAAACACCATGTACAAAATTTACAACACCATATCTAAAAATCTTTTCAATGTTTTTTTAGCTAAATCATATACTATATATATTAACTATAAACGGGTTGACAAATCAATTTTAGCATAACCCAAACAAAACTCATCAATTAAATGAGACTAAGAAACTTAAAACTGACATGATTATTTCGGTGTCGTGTTACAAATTTCAATAACGTTGGATGTGTTCGTGGGAAATGATATACACACACACACACATATATATATATATATATATATATATATATATATATATATATATATATATATATATATATATAGGGTTAGAATCATCTAAGAAGCACTAGGCTAATTGAGAAACTTGAGAAGCATTCTGGACCATACATTTTCTCTAAGCTTTTCGTAATATATACATATGTATAGTTTAAAATTGACTATATACATATATGTATATTGTCAAACCTTGAAATATACACATATGTATATAGTCAATTTTAAACTATACATATGTGTATATTACGAAAAGCTTAGGAAAATGTGTGGTCCAGAATGCTTCTCAAGTTTCTCAAATAGGGTGGACTTCTCTTAGGATTCCTAGCCTATATATATATATATATATATATATATATATATATATATATATATATATATATATATATATATAGGGGTCAGTTTAACGTACAATTGACCTTATCGTACGATGCGTACGCGATTAGAAATCCACACGTGATAAACCTCAAAAGACCAAAACCCGCATGTTATAATTTATCAAACTCGGACATACAAACTCGGATTCCCATGATCATAAAGTCGGACACACAAACTCAGACTCACAATTTGGTTGTCCGCATGTTATATCTCAAAATCGCATGGTCATAAACTCGGACTCCCAAACTCGGACAACCAAATTGTACAAATTCCACATGTTATATCACTCAACCCGCATGTTATATACTAATAACGTACACATCATACATTAAGGAATATTATACAATACACTTTCTCTGTCTATATATATATTAAAACGTACTTTAGAAAGGATTTGAAGAAATTAAGGTGCGACAATTGTGCATATACATAGGGTAGATAACACATAAATCTCTCTTTTATCTTTCATTCTTTTCACTTTCTTTCGTTTATCTTAGCTTGGAGTTATGCGTGTTGTAGAAATTTATGAATCAAATATAAAATACAAATCAACACAAGAAATAGTGACAAAACAGGTGACAAAATCTTATTAAACCAACCCAAAAGATTCCCCCCCCCAAATACCCAAGATCTTATAACTGTAAGATCAAAACAATACAAGATACAAAGAGTATTTAGATGATCATTCATAGATGATCATCAATACAACCAATACAAACAATAAAACCTAACAATCTCTCAGATACAGTTGAGAGATTGTTTGTACAACTTAAATCAACGAAACCCTAACAAAGAGAATACAGAAGGATACAAAAATGTGAAAACAAGTGAGAGAATGAACTGCTATGCAACAAAGAGATGATGATCTCTTATATAGTGTGAAACTTTAAAGTTTCACTTTACTCCAAAACTATCGCCCAAGATGATCGGAGTCCCTCAATATTTACAAAGAAGCCCCTCTAGATATTTTAGCCTGTAACAACCACAAGAAACGTAACAAACACAACAGTATAATACCAAGGCCCAATACTGAGAATAATAGCCCATAATAAATAATTACATTGAAGTCCAAAACCAAATGAATGATCATCTCATATATTTTAACATCCCCCCTTCATTCAATTGGTTTAAACAAGTCAATTAATCCCCGTCTTTTACAAAATTCTTCATGCTGTAAAGCACTAAGACCTTTTGTAAATATGTCAGTAAGTTTTATGCTACCAATTTTAGACACTTTAGCTTTAGTTCCATTCGGGTGACATACAGTTAAATCATACTCAGACACATCAACACAATCAAACATATCTTTATCAGTTTTGACCATGTGCTGATTAGCACCAGAATCAACAATCCAATTATAATCAAAACCAAAATTAATTAAGCTGGAACAACACACAAAACTGCCTAAGGAATTGAAAACATAACTAGACTCACCTCCCATGTTAGAACTCTGAGGATCAGTACTAGTTTTTTCACCAACAAGACTCAAAAGTTTTGCAACCTGCTCTGGAGAAAAAGGAGATACAGAAGGCACAGAAGACACATTTGATTTATTGTTTGCAAAATTTTTCCCAACCTGACCTCCAGACTTCCTTTTGAACCCTGGAGGATACCCAACCAACTCAAAACACCTATCGAACGTATGACCAAGCATATTACAGTGAGTACAATTAAGGTTAGGATTAGGACCTCTAAACACCTTCTTTTTTTGCTCTACAGATTGGTTAACTTTTGACACAAAAGACATATTTTGATTTTTTGTTCCTGTACTGGCATTTCTATGTTATTCTTCTCTGGACACAACTGAAAAGGCAACTTTGACTGAAGGCAATGGCTCTCTAGTTAACAATTTGTCCTTACAAGTTGATAGACATCATCTAAACCCATAAGGAACTGCATTAGTTTTATTAACGTGGAAAAATCATTATAATCTTTAGGAGCCTGACATGAACATGCAGGCAGTTGAAGCACAGCATCAAACTGCTTCCACATTGTGTTCAGCCTATGATAATATTCAGAAACAAAACTTCCATTTTGAGTAGTGATACAATTGATTTTTTTATACAAATCATACACTATAGAGCCATCTACTTTATCATATGTTTCTTTCAGATCTGTCTAGACTTCAGATGCTAATTTTGAAAAAACCTGTCCCCTGAAACAGAATTTAATAACCAACTTAAGACAACTGAATTGCATCTGTCCCACTGACTACTTAAAATAGCATCCTCAGAATTCTTTTTACGTTTCCCATCTGTGAAACCAAACTTGTTTTTGGCTTCTAAAGCCAATTTCATTGCACTAGACCAGACCCTATAGTTTTCTGTTCCTTTTAATTTTATACTAACAATAGTTAATGAACTTGAATCACTTGGATGCAAATACAATGGGTCTCCTATGTCCAACTTACTAATCAAAGTCTGAGAAGTACCAACATTATCACCCATGATGTCAACACAAACAAGAACACAGAAACAACACGGACAAACAGAAGTTATCAACAGATAACAACAAACCAAGACAGATAAAACACAAACCCTAAGGCGAAGCTGAGTCAGGGACCAGATTCCAGGTTCGTCACTCAGTGGTGTCTGGACAAGCCTTTACTCAGGAGCCAACTAACCTAATAGGCTAATCAGCAACAAAACAACAAAGAAATACAAACCAAAGAATGCACCAAGTAGCAAATAGACTCGATCAAGTGCCGGCCTGACTAGTCCGGTAAACAGTGGATGCCTAGACTCACAAAAGAATGATGCAAAGGAAAATAAAAGGAAAGAGACTGATACAGCTTACAGTGGGTGCAAAGCTTCCAAAGAGATATCAGAGATAGAGATCGATAGTTTTCAAGAAGGAATAACTGCATATCTCCCCTTAAAAACACCCTTAATTGCATATTTACCCAAGCCTAAATAAAAATTGCATATTTCCCCTTCTCTATTAAAATGACAAACTACCCTTCTCAAAATTAAAAGATATTGTTTTGAGAAAAATCTAGTTCATAGTTATCATTCTCGATTCACAGCACGACGTTTCAGTTTCTTCTACGGGCACGGCGACACTCCAGCAGCATCTTCAGTTCTTCTACAGCGTTTCTTCAGGCGGCCGGCGTTTTTTCTACGGCGTCTCTAAGTATTTAAGGTTAGTGCTATAGCAAAGCAAGCTAGCACTAATGCCTTTGAACGACTTTTCTTCTACGGCGTTTCTTCAGGCGACCGGCGTTTCTTCTACGGTGTTTCTTCAGCGGCCGGCGTTTCTTCTACGGTGTTTCTTCAGGTGGCCGACGTCTTCAACCCCCAAAGTCAACAACTCGTGTACAGAACATCGAATCTCGGCTTTATTTCTTTGACGCATTCCATCGAACACTTGGAGTGCATTAGTTTTGGGGAAACATAGAGTTTTCGTTTCTGCGGCTGACAATGGGTCAAAAGACCGAGATTCTTCGAAGAAGATCTTTAAAGGACTCGTTGACATGATAGAAGATCAATAGAGAAAACTTGAATCTTTAGTGGAAGAAAGACACTCTCTTGAAAAAATATTTAAATCCTAGCACGGGGTTGCAGGTTTTCGGTGATACGGTGGTCGGAGGTGGTGATGAAGATGATGATGATCGACGAAGAGGGGCTGTGGTGGTGACATTGGTCGCCGGAGAAGATGATCTGAGACGAAGACCGGACTGGTTGATGAGGATGATGACATGATGAATGATGAAGATGATGCTGTTGAACGATAATGTTGATGAAAGAATGGATTTTTGAAATTAAGTTGTTGCAAATGAAGGGGGTAAAATAGTCTTCTTCTAATTTAGTCTTAATAAATTAAATTAAAATGGGTAAATTTGCAATTTTACTAGTTAATAGAGGGGAAATATGCAATTTAATTTTTGGCTCGAGTATATATGCAATTTCAGAGTTTCTTAAGGGGAAATATGCAAAAAACCCTCAAGAACTACCAGATCCAATACAGAAAAAAAACCAAATAACACTACTGGTCAGTTTGCCCTAAACCTTAAAGGGTTTAGAGACCAACACAGAGTGTGAAACCACCGGAAGAGGAGAGATCTTCCACCAGAACCAAGAAACCTAACTAGGGTTTCAGCCGCACATACACAGAAAGCAACACTCCCAAGATCAAGACGATCTATACAACAATCAACAACAGATCTGCAACCCTAGAAAACCAGAAGTTGACCTAACACAAGAACAACATAGAAATCAGATCAACAGCGGAAATAAACACAGATCAAGAGCATTTAGCTCTGATACCATGTAGAAATTGATATTCAAATACAAAATACAAAATACAAATCAACACCAGAAATAACGACAAAACATGTGACAAAATCTTATTAAACCAACCCAAAAGATTTCCCCCCCCCCAAATACCCAAGATCTTACAACTGTAAGATCAAAACAATACAAGATACAAAGAGTATCTAGATGATCATTCACAGATGATCATCAATACAACCAATACAAACAATAAAACCTAACAATCTCTCAAATACAGTTGAGAGATTGTTTGTACAACTTGAATCAACGAAACCCTAACAAAGAGAATATAGAAGGATACAAAAATGTGAAAACAAGTGAGAGAATGAACTGCTATGCAACAAAGAGATGATGATCTCTTATATAGTGTGAAACTTTAAAGTTTCACTTTAGTCCAAAACTATCGCCCAAGATGATCGGAGTCCCTCAATATTTACAAAGAAGCCCCTCCAGATATTTTAGCCTGTAACAACCACAACAAACGTAACAAACACAACAGTATAATACCAAGGCCCAATACTGAGAATAATAGCCCATAATAAATAATTACATTGAAATCCAAAACCAAATGAATGATCATCTCATATATTTTAACACATGTCATTTATACAAATTAATACATGGGTTTCAAAAATTCAACCCGCTAACCCGAAACCTAAAGCATGCCTACTCAACATGATTGACACATTACAACAGTTACAGGCAACTTGTAGGTTGAAGTAATCCAGAAGCAGTGCCTGCAGCATACGAGCAAGACGAATTCGCTGGTTGACCTCCAAATTTAAGGTCAACATCCTTTAATACAATTCCACGACACGGATTCCCCTTGCTGCAATCAAACTTCACTGCCACGCGTGTTGCTGATGTTCCCTGCACGTTTTCGTACACCACGTTGCTGATCCTTACTCCTGAAGCCTCATTGGGACAGTTCTCATTATTGGGACAATAATTTCCGTCTATGATGATCGGGAACTTAACGTTCATCATCGTTGCTCCCTTGAAATAAACACCGTTAACGAACCCATTGCTACTCCTTGCCCATGCTTTTATCCTCAGCCCGTTCGTTGTACCTACGAATGTGGTAGTTTTTACGGATACATTCTGGACACCTGGTTCTTCTCGTTCCCACCCTAGACTCCCAATGCTGCATCCAGAAATCAAATGTATAATCATTAGCAAATTGTTATCTCGTGGGATAGAGGAAAAGTTTGCTTTTATATCACCCCGCCCAGACCCTACATTGGGTGGGATATTAGCGGGTACGTTTATTTGTCTATATACATGTGTGTGTGCGCGCGCATGTGTTTTTCTTAACCAAAGTGGTGTATTTCAAGAAAGTTGTTACCAAAACGGTGTGTTTGAGAATTCCGAAAAAGAAACTTATGTGTTAGTTGAGTGTACCTTATGCCGTGACCGGGTCCACAAACCACCTTTTCTATCCAGATATTAGAGTTTCCTGGGCCTATCGAGACGCAGTCGTCGCCTGTTGAGATTTTAGAGCTCAAAATGGTGATTCCTGTGGAATATGTTAAATGGATGCCATCTGTGTTTGGGCTGAGCCCAGGTGCTACGATGCTAACTCCTTGTATTTTCGCGTTCTTGCAACTATAGAGCAACATGTGAAACATTTGGCTGTTTAACGACCTTAACTTACTGATCACTATGTTTTGGGAATGGTAGAAGCCAAGTGTCTGCAACAAATACATGTTCATTATAATTTCATGAAAAAAAAAAGAAAAAAGAAAATGTTCACTTGTACAAACACGCGATGTATATTTGTCGACGTGTATGGTCTTACCGTAGATCCTTTAGGACATGTTTTTCCAGATGTTTTGCAGGCCCATAGAGAAGATCCTTGGGCATCAAGGGTCCCACCGTTTATGGTAACATTCTTAACTATGTAGAACTTGATCCAGACTTGCGCGTTGCCAATAGCGTTATAACTAGATGGTGCCACCAAGGTACCAGCTATGTTGAATGTGATGGCTCGGCTCTTACATCCTTGACCAGAGAATGTAAGCGCCGAGGCAATCAAGTACCTGCCAGCTGGCACATAAATGCTAGCGGGACTGGTAGAGTTACATGACAAATTCCATGCTTTCAAGAACGCGTTCTTTGAGTCTGAGCGGCCGTCTGGCTTGGCTCCAAAACTTTGGACATTGTATGTAACCTTTGCGGATGATAACCGAAAAACTAGAAAAAGTAAGACCATGATATGTTTGATCACCATGATAACTGATATGTGTATCTCCTCTCTATACTTTCTTTGAAGTAGTTGCTAAGTTAGTTTTGTATGTTATGTAGTTATTGATTTGGTTATTTATAGTTATAGTTAAGAACATATATAATTAGTACAGGTAGAGGTACATGCAATGATCAGGGTTTGCATTATTTGATAATGATTGATAAGAAGTAGTCCGTATGAATAGGAGTACAAACTGATCGAATGTCAAATGGGTGGCAACTTGAAAGGAATATTAATCATGTAAACACTAATTAATATTATATCTTTCAAACAATTCTTTTAATATTTGCTATTGTGTAGGATTGTTTTGGATCGGTGGGTTGAACTGATAAAGTCGACGACGGTCCACATATTTATTCGTGTCAAAGTTATCAATCTCAATTAGAACACACGAAAAGCATGCAACCCGCTTGGTTCATTTATTTAAACGAAACAAACGGTTTGTGGGTTGTAAATGAATTTTTATAAATGAATCGTAAATGGGTTGGCCTGCTGTCCGTATAAAGTGTACTTTCTGTTATAATTCTAAACGGGCTAGTGGTTAACGCTTCTACCCGAACACGAGTTATTTTCTTAAACATGTGAAACACTGAAACAGTTCAATTTGAAAATATAAAACCTGATTATTTTTAATTTGTGTTTGAAGTATTGTCATACTTAGAAAAAAGGCATAGAAATAAATTCAGTTTTATGTCGGTTATTATTAGTTATATTAACGTTTAAACCTCATTTTATACTCTAACTCAATTAGGTAGAGTTATATTATATGATACAATATAATAGGGTGTGCCTATTGGTACACCAAACCCTAGCAAAACTAGGGTTTATATACGCAGCGTATAGGTCAATACGCAGCGTAAAGGGTTATATGCTGCGTATTGACCTATACGCTGCGTATATAAACCATGGATCTTAGTGCCTAATAACCAATCATTGCACAGAAAACAAGGTTTATATACGCTGCGTATAGGTCTCTACGCAGCGTATATAAACCATCTGAAAATCTGAAAATTTGGGGTCATTTTGGTAGGTTTGAAGCATCAGATTTTTACAAAGTTTATATATGCTACGTAGAGACCTATACGCAACGTATATAAAGGTCTGAAAAAGTCCTTTATACCCTTGTGTTAAGGCTTATACGAAGCCAAATACAAGGGTAGTTGTGTCATTTTTTTCTCATACGCTGCGTAGGGATCTATACGCAGCGTATATAAAGCTCCATTTTTGTATTTTTTTGTGTATTCCTTTGTTTATTTATAAAAAAAAATTAATTGTGTGTATTTTGGGGGTATTTCCATGTTTATTTATAATAAAAACAATATTATTGGTAAATAATACAAATATTATGAATTATAAAAATTAAAAATAATACAAATATTATGAAATACAAGACCTACAGGGAATCTATACGAGACTTATACTATACACTACACTACACGATACGATACGACACGATACGATACAACACCCGTATAGGCCGATAGGTGTGGTTTAGGTCTCGTATTGACCCCGTATAAGCCTATAAGTGTGATATCGTATCATATAGGTGTGGTTTAGGTCCTGTATTGACCTCGTATAAGCCTATAAGTGTGATATCGTATCGTATAGGTGTGGTTTAGGTCCTGTATTGACCTCGTATAAGCCTATAAGTGTGATATCGTATCGTATAGCGTAGTATAGGTCACGTATTGACCTCGTATAAGCCTATAAGTGTGATATCGTATCGTATAGGCTTATACGAGGTCAATACGGGACCTATACTACACCTATACGATACGATATCACACTTATAGGCTTATACGAGGTCAATACGTGACCTATACTACACCTATACGATACGATATCACAATTATAGGCTTACACGAGGTTAATACGTGCCCTATACTACGCTATACGATACGATATCACACTTATAGGCTTCTACGAGGTCAATACGTGCCTATACTACACCTATACGATACGATATCACACTTATAGGGTTATACGAGGTCAATACGGGTCCTAAACCACACCTATACGATACGATATCACACTTATAGGCTTATACGAGGTCAATACTAGACCTAAACCACACCTATCGGCCATTACAGGTGTTATATCGTATCGTATAGTGTATAGTATAAGTCTCGTATTGGTTCCCTGTAGGTCTTGTAATTCATAATATTTGTATTATTTTTAATTTTTATAATTCATAATATTTGTATTATTTTTAATTTTTATAATTTATATTTGTATTATTTACCAATAATATTGTTTTCTTATAAATAATTTTCTTTTTTTATTAATAAACAAAGGAATACACAAAAAAAAAAAAATACAAAAATGGAGCTTTATATACGCTGCGTATAGACCTATACGCAGCGTATATGAACCCTTGTTTTTTGTTCAATGATTGCTGATAAGGCTCTGAAATCCATGGTTTATATACGCTGAGTATAGGTTTATACGCAGCGTAGGTAAACCCTAAGTGTGCATATAGCCAATCAAGGTGTGCAGATAGTTTGACCATATAATATTTCCTACTACATGATACAATAAAAAAACTAAAAGGTATAACGACTATCAAAACTCAAAGCTAAGTAAACTTTCAAAAATTATTATTATTATTATTATTATTATTATTATTATTATTATTATTATTTTATTATTATTAAAATAAAGTGAGGATGAATAGTGACTAAATTTTTTAAATAATTCTTTTATTTTTTGAATATTATGTTATTAGTCAGTAATAGTAATTTAATTATTTTTTTCTAATAACTTACGTTTTATGTTTGTGTTTTTTCAACATTGCAATATAAATTTTATTGAAAAACAGATATTATGCCGCTATCGTACCAAACCGAACAATATATGTAACGGTACTGGTATTTTTTATATTGTTTAATGTACCAAACAACATTCGTACTTGTACCGTACTTGTACCGTACTTGTACCTGTATTCATATTTATTGTGTCTTGTTTGGTAACGGATTTGTGCCCTTGCCATAGTGAAACTAACCAAACAACATGGGTATTTATTTTTATTGTTTTTGCTTTCGATCCCGTATCACTATCATACCTACCCTACTGAACACTTAACACTGATACCTATATTCATTTTTATGCTTTCCGCTTTTGATAATTTTTCATTTATACAACTCTTTGCGACGATAAATTAATAGCCGTACCAATATGTGATGATTTGAACCAATATATGCCATTCAAACAATATTGGTACTAGTACCGGTATTCATTTTTATAGTTTTCGGTCGATATAAAACACGTGTTTATTTCTATAACGAGTGCATATGTCGTACCGGTACTGTCACAAACCATATTAATACTAATCGAATGCCCATAATAATGTACCGCCGCAACGCGCATGCAAATAATCTAGTTAGCTATTAAAAATAAATGATTAGTCAATGCTCGTAATTTTCTCTAATTTGGCTTTTTAATCTTTAACTATTTGGAATAAGATGAGCCTTTAATAATGAAACTAGCTCATGACTAATGGTAGGTGATTCTTTATTTAAAAGTGGATATAGGCTGGTAAGCTGGTGCATATGATCCCACATGGGTTAGACTTTAGAAGAATGTCAAATAATTTTAATTGGGAAAATTACCAAAATATCAGTTGATCAATTTTTTTTTTTTGAAAATGTCACCCTCCTACGTCGGTGGAGAGGCGCATTAAGCTTGGGATGTGTCTTTCAAGCACGAGAAGCATCTGTGAGCGAAACCCAAAGTTTTAATTTTTCGTTGAAATTGTGTTAGAATGAGTTGGTGGAATTTGGTAAATGTACGGAAGGTTTCAGATTTGTATTTAAGGGGGTAGACCCAAACAAAATTGAAAAAATTGTCTATAAGCACCATATAATATTTATACCCTGATCACAGTGCACAATGTCAAATGGGGCAAAAGTAAAAGAATTTGATGCATAGAAAGGAAGACGTTTACTATTTGAAATTCGACACGAGTTGCAAATATTAGACTTTATTACAAGAAATATGAAAATTACAACCTAAGACATCTAAAATTTGAGCTCGGGGGTGACCGAGCCTAGCATGCTAGGGAAGTGAAGGAGAAGTAAGATAACAAGCTTGAGGCGGGAATTGAGGTGGCGTGAATGGATAGAGATCCCTGGTGCTGTTATGTCTAGATAGAGTCTTCTTAGTTTTGAGATCCTTCAAAGAAAAACCAAAAGGGTCAAATTCAATAGAAACGTTGTCATCACGAGTAAAACGTCGTACAGAAATAAGGTTTTTAATTATTTAGGGGCTATACAGGACATTGGGCAGGATATAAGTACGGTTGGGTAAGATGTGTAGGCCTGTGCCAGATCCAAGTATTGGTAGAGAATCGCCATTGCCTACCAAAATGTTACTGCGAACAGGAGAATAATTAAGGAATAAAATTTTACCTGGTTCCTGAGTGAGGTGAGATCCTGCTCCCGTATCCATGATATCCATGTTCCAAGAGGACTGTGGCTGATTGACCTGCATTTTAGTGAAGGCAGCGCTTAAATCAGATGGAGAGAGTGCATTGTACCCCGTTGTTGTAGGTGGCTGAAGAATACCCGGTGTGAAGTCAGGCTGTCCGTTGAACGTGGTGGAGCAGTATAGTGTGCAGGCTGAGGAGAGGCTGTCGGTTTATTGTTGTGGGGCCGCCATGGCTGTTGGGTCGGGTAAGGGTAGGGTGGAGGTGTCCACCAAGCCCAATTTGGATATCCTTGTTGCTGTCCAGCCCAAGAGTATTGCTGCTGTCGACCAGAACCGCGACCCCGTCCGCCACGTTTGTTCCAAGACTCCCGACCCCTGCCCCGACCACGAGAAGAAAAGGCGGTAGGGTCAGAAGCCTAAGGTTGTTGCTGTTGAGTGGGGTTTTGTTGCTGCTGTGTGGGAGCCGAAGGGGCTGCCAAGACTGCTGTGGTGGAGCCCTTGCGTGCATCAATCCGGAGCACCTCGTCATTTAACATAGTGATGGCCTGATCCCACCCGACTTCTTGTTGATTAATAAGAGAAACTGTGGTGTTCTATTCTTCGGGAAGACCACGAACCAACTGAAGAACCAACCTGGATTCAGAAACAGGTTGGTCCACATCAGCGAGTTGGTTGGACAACTCGGTGAGGCGCTGACAATAATCTTCTACGGATGAACAGGCTGTTAACGTGAGGTTACAGAATTTGGTTTCCAGCGTTGCTGCGCGGGCCTTCTTGTTGCGTAAAAATATCTTTTCTAGTTTTGACCAAGTTGCATAGGTAGTGGTTTTGGTATCAAGAATCCGGGTTAACAGATCATCAGCGACGGTGCTGTAAATCCATTGCAAAACTAGAGCATCAAGCTCCTGCCATAATTCCACATCAGCAGCCAGTGAAACCGGAGCAGGGGTTCCATCGACGTGGTTGAGTACCTTGTAGGCGACAACATGTAGACGAAAAAGTTTAACCCAAGAAGAAAAGGTTACTTTGGTTCCATCCAACGTAATCTTCGTTTGAATGTTGGTAACCGAGTAAGTAGGGTGCAAGGGGGAGGTTTTCAGTGTGGAGGATTCAGGGGTGGAATCGTCTTTAGGCATGGCAGGAGGTTGGCGACTGGAATAATGGCTGATCGGGAAAAAAGAAAGGGATCGGAAGAGGTAATTAGAGATAATGAATCCGATACCATAAAAGATATTAGGGTAAAAGAATTCTGAATGAATAGATCGAACATATTACATCCCTTATATTGGGATATTACAATAACAAACCTAGCATAATTCTAGGGAAAAAATAATCTAAATAAATTACAAAGATACATGATTATCTATTCAATGCATAATATCGGCTAAGAATGTGGTCACGGGACGCGTCCTTGGAGTGAGGCATGATGCACAGGATGCGTCCGGTGTGTTTTCCGGCGAGTTGCAGGTTTTCGACAAGTTTTCCGGCGAGTTCTCATTGCTTATTATCTCTTTTCTATAAGACACCAATCAAGTTCACAATATCACACATGAATTTGGCCCCAAATACATCCCAACAGATCTTGAAGATGACGGACACTTTGTCTCTTAAGAAGATGACGGACTCAACAAATCTTGAATATCTTTCTGTTCATTTTTAAAGAACGAATTCAAGAAATCAGTACCGAATTCCCAGAAACCAAAACCTATATTTTATGTTGAACTCGCCGGAAACCTGCAACTCGCCGGAAACACACCGGACGCTTCAGAAGCTAGCCGGACGCATCCCGTGCATCATGCCTCACTCCAAGGACGCATCCCGTGGCCACGTGTCCATTTTTTATTGGGTTTCTGTAGGTCCCTTTTTCTCGGAGGATCGAGAACAAACCTAAACCTTGTTATACTAACCCACTAGCGAGTGCGGAATCCAAGCTAGCGGGCAAACCGGAATGATGCAAGAACAAACACAAGAACACACAAAGTTCACCGATTAACACCACTGTATTAATACGTATGAAGGTTTACGGTTACAAGCACAATGTTTACAATCTTGTTTGCAAACTCTCTAAAGTGTGTGTGTGTGTGTTTTCCAGCAGAGTTTCTCTAACTCTCCAAATGTGCTTCTTTCTCACACTAACACACTGCATGGGTATTTATACCCATACACAGCAGGTCTTGGTCGAAGGATCGATAGATGGTCCGAAGGATCATCTATCGATGACAGGGAGCTCGAACGATCAGCGTGGACATCGAAGGATCATCCTTCGATGTCTAATGGTCGAACCATATCTTTCGAGCACCTCGAAGGATGGTGCGTATCCTTCGAGGCTATCCTTCGATCCAGACAAACATCCTGTTGTCCAAGTCAAACTAGGAGGATAGTTGACTTGGTCAACTTACAGACTGATTTAGGACATCGTTTACATACAGACTGAATACAGACAAAGTACAGACACAAGTGCACCAACAAACTCCCCCTTGGCTGTAGCTTTGTCTTTATCTTGTCTTTATCTTCTATAGATGTAGACTTGTCTCGAACTTCGACAGTCTTTGGTCTTCGAGTTTCCAAAACTCTGATGTCCTTTCAAGTCTTCATGGTCGGAGGATCTTCAAAGTCTTCACGTCTTGAAAGCAGAGAGTGTATCAACAAACTACCCGTATCATGTAGGCAGTGTGTTAACAAACTCCCCCTTAGCATAAGCTCCCCCTTGAGTTATGCTCGTGAAATACTTTAACTTTATGAAGTGAGATCCTTGTGGTGTTGATGATGGCCAGCGGCAACTCGATCATCTTCATCTTTAGAGCGCCTTCTCGTCGTGTCTTCATTCCAAAGCTAGTCATCGACCATGTTCTCCTTGCCTTTAGAATCTGCACATGCAAGAAATCTAAACGCGTAATGAGAACAACTACTTGGAATATAGTATAAACAAATGACACACGAATGACCATGTCATAATCAAACACCGTCCGACAGTTTGAAAGTTTAATAAATTTGTCAATTTAAGTCTTTAACTTTCAAAACTTGCAAATTTTGACCGTTTATGAAGATTTAGTCAATTCGGTTTTCGTTCAGGTTTCAGGTAACGAAGACTCGAGCTCCAACATCGTACGATCGAAAATAAAGTAGAAATAAAATCTTTTTGGCTTTTATAAAGTTTATATTAAAACACGCCTAAAATCTTTTTGGTATTTTTGAAAGAAAAAGACAACAATTTAAAATCCTTTGAGTGTTATCAAACGACATCACCGCTAATGTCGTGCTGATATGCACCAAACGACGAAACTGTTTAAAAAAGAAAACAAATAAAAGTTAAACAGTAAATAAATATATACAAACATTCTTTTTGCGAGTTTCGAGGGTAAGAGAATCATATCAGTGTACGGTCATGCCAAAACACTCTTGTTGTTCAGTTAGTTAACATTAAGATAAGCATCCTATAACAATTATCGGTATTGTTGTCCACTTAAGCTCAACTTATCAGATGTAATCATGGCGAGAGGATACGTTAAGGTATGATTTATACTTACCAACCGGTGTTCATCCACATCACGACACATTCCCGTATCAAGGTATGCACGAGAGTTCATCTTACCGGTGAGTATACCGATTATCATCTGTTTGACCGTATAAATTGTGAGATACTCACTTATTTTGATTTGAAAACAAGTCCTTTGTGATATAATCACTTATTGATGAGGAACTTGATTTTCGTATGCATGAGGGCACAGGTGCAAGTCCGTGAACAGGTCAGTACTTCCGTACAGCAGAGAGACGAACTTGACACCCGGATAAATGTGATATTTTATCACTTATTTGAGTTGGACATGTGATTGTTTATCACTTATTGAGGTCGAATGCAGTATGCAATATGTACACGTATGTATAGTATCATGGAAGATCTAGACTTGCGTCCCCGTTATTTTTCGGTAAAAGATACAACCATGATACCCAGATGATAAGCAGCATAAAGACCGAATATCTCAGAACCTCGGCAATCTATCAAACGAAATTTCGGTACTAAGACCATATGCCAATGAATGGTTCCCACCTGATCTTCAGTCGATTAAGATTTATATCACCCTGCACACTTTAAAATGATTGTGAGCCTACCGATACATCTTATATAGAGCTGCTTATCGTTTTTCATTTAAGGTTTAAAGAGGTTTGGATAGACCACTGATGTACTATCATTTTCTCTTTTGCTCGCCAGGAAACTCATTTTTGTTTTTCTATTGTTTTTGTGTTTTTGAAATTTTTCGATGTTTTTGTATTTTCCGATTTTTGGATTTACTCCCCCTAAAAACAACAAACTAAGATAAATTTAAAAACACACAAAGATATTTACAAAAATGATTTTCCGATGTTGGTTTACTCTTGCTTGACCTTAATGCCGTTTACCAAAATTAAGTTTTATCAGAAAAGATTTAACAAATTTTGGAAAAATGAGTTGGCATGTCGGTAAGCGGTGCGGACCATGACAACATTGATGAGTTTCATATTGAAACAATCACGTGTAAGGTGATATCCGAGATCAACGTGTCATGTCAAAGAGTGATGTACGAGATAATAACAATTCACAAAGCAGCTAAAATATCGACAAGTATAGGAGAGATTAAGAATTTAAAGGCGTATCCTGCAACTGTTCCGTGCATTGCAAGGAATCTAAGCACTCTCCCAACTGGATATCCACCCGGTGTGGACTTCAAAGTCGAATTTGCAACTACTGAAAAATCTCTTGACAGCAACAAGCTCATAAACCTCCGGGTCCGGCTGGTCTTCCACATTGTACCAGCGAAGGTCTTTGACTTTCTCTTTCAGAAATGGTGTGCGGATGTTCAATCCATGCAAAGGCATCGGCACACATTTCACTTCATTCGTTCCTGAGGACCCGATCAAAAACCATAATGACCAAATTTTGGCATGTTCTTCATTTGGTCGAATTATGCACCATCATTCAACCACATTTTCTTTTTCTTTTCTTTCTCTCCATCAAAGGCAACAATTTCTTCTGTCGCCTATCTTGTGCACGGACATTCCACTATCAATAATCCTATGACTATCGATAGTTCCTCCTGGAACTTCCTGCACACTCACTCAGAGATTAGTTGGAGAGGGGGACCCAAGCCTTCATAGACTTGGGTTGCCCCTGAGAATCAAGAAATGTAATTTCAATTTCCTGATAATTTTCAAGCACAACACCTCCCCCTGAACTTTCACCCGATTTAGGTTTCCAAGTTTGTTTTTGTTTACCAGATTTTTGTTTTTGTTTACCAGATTGTGTATTATGTACAATTTCTGGTTTTAATGGTTGTGACAAACTCGGTTTCCTTTTAATCACCGTTTCCGGTTTTAAAGCCTTTTCGATCACCTTTACATTTTTACGTCGTTGTTTTGTTTCTTGTTCTTTAATAGTGCGTTTATCATGTTTTGGAGAAACAGGACGACGTTGTGAGTGACCTCGTTCAGTGGGGGTTCTTTCAACAAAATTTGGTTTGGGCGAGTTTGTGCAGTCTTTAATGATGTGCCCAAACTTCCCACATTTGAAACAAGTTCTCCTTTCAACAAACTTAGGAGAATTTGTTCGACTGGCAGATGTTGAACCTGTAGAACCTGAGGTACTTGCTCGTTCATCACACCCGTTTGTGTGTTGGGTGTAATTGTTATCGCTGTTACGCTTCAAAATCTTGACTTTTTGTACAAAATCGGTGTTTGATTTGTTTTCAAAAGTCTCAATTTTATCGGTACCCTTTGATGCTACAAATTTAACATCTCTGCTCTTCTTTTGATAACGAGCTCCTTTTGTTTCAACCTTAGCCTTTGGCTTTGGAGCTCGTTGTTGTTGTTTACCCTTAAAAGCAATTGGTTGTGGCTTTGTCGGTGATTTCTGTTTTCCAAATTGTTTTCTGATTTCAGCTTTTGGAATTGAATTACATTGAGTTACAGTAACTCTCGGAATTTTCTTTCCCAAAAACTGGTTTGTAGTATCTTCAAACACTTTGTCAATCAAGGATTGATTGACGTTTTTGATTGGAAAATCTTTGTCTGAATAAATTTTACTATCACCGATTAAAGTATACAACAAGTCATTGCTTTTAACAGCAAACACACTCTCTTTGTCATTCTTGACATCTTTGACAGGATTTATCACTTTCTTGGCAACAGGTTGCACGACAGGAGTAGGAGGATCACAAAGAATATGATTCTCAATTGGAATTTCTACTCCTTTCGCCTCATCAAGTGATTCATCCTGGTCATTCACATCTGATTCATCATCTGAAGAATCACATTCCTCAATAGTTGGAGGACTTTGATTTGAAGCACATGATGACTTTTCTTTGTTATCAGATGAGCCCTCCGATGAATTGTCCGGTTTGAACCCTAGCCCAGTAGCAAATTCCTCAACGTTAAGAGGCACACTGGGTTCATACCGGGGCATTTCCTCTTCATCGGGCATTTTGGTATAGTTGTTCATCAAAGGGGGCGGACATTTCTTATATCCTATCCCCTTCTGATTTCCTTTCGGTTGTTGAACCTCGATGATGTGATCAAGCACAAATTGGGAGTTAGAATAACTATCCAATTTTTGTTTGATCGCATCATGCTCGCATTGGGCAATGGCTAATTGCTTTTTGGTTTCCTCAACAAGGTTGATATAGTCATTAATACTAACTTGTTTATGATACACAACTTTGTTCAATTCGGAAACACTTTTCTTTAGAGTTTCAATCACAGTTTTAAACTCCTTTTCGTTTTGAGTTAACGCCATGTTTGCCTCTTTGCACTTGGCCAGTTCAATTACCAAACTTTGATTGTGACTATGAACCGTTTCAGATTCACGTCTCAATTCAACACATTCATGCTTCATTTTAGCACATTCACTACATATGCTAGGAGTTTCAACCTTTACCTGACTTGAAGAAGCTGTGACATTAGTCATAGAGACAGGTTGAGAAGAGAAAGATCCATCTTCAGTGAGAATCTTCTCCATTTCTTTCGATGTAGCATCAGCTTTCTCGATCAAGTCAGATTTCTTGTCAGCCTCATTCGACAAATTATCAGCTTCAGAATCAATTCTTTCATTTAGATTAGATTCTTCATCTGAACTGCCACTATATCCTGAACTGTTATCATCTTCCGAAGATTGACCATCATTGACATTCTTGACAATCTCAGCGTAAAATGCAGTTCTTGTTTGGTCACCGTTTCCCAACTGTGTGTCCGTACCACAATCGATGCTTTGCTCAAATTGAGGTTTTGTTGTGGAAACTTGAGGTTGTGGTTGTGGCTGTGTTGGGACAGGAATGTACGACCTCGGATCGAATTGAGGTTGTGGAGCAGCTATTGACTGAGAAAATGAAAAGGAACTCGTATTGGACACAAAAGCAGTTTGAAGCTTCGGTTGCTGAACAGAACTAGAACTAGCTGAAGGACCAAAACCAGGCAAATACATTTCTGTGTTTTTAGGAACAAGAGCTCGCTTAGCTTTCCAGATTTCTTGGTCATTCTTGTGTTCCAGCTTCTCAATGAATTCATAGATGTTGACTGTATTCAGAGTACCCGTATGCTTCAGCTGCTCGATGAATGAACCCCACTTTGGTGGTAGAGCATCAGCAAACCGTGCCACCATTTCCTGTTGAGATGTAGGAACACCAAAAGCACGCATTTCACACATTAAATGATAATAACGATTCGTTATATCATTTAGTGTTTCTTTCTCTAAGAAACGAAATGATTCGAATTTCTTCTTCAACTGATCCTGGCGTATCTTAGTAGTAGCTGCATATCCTTCTCCTCTTTCTGCCACAAAATTCTGCATGTCTTGATCTTGCTTTGACACCAAAGCCCATTGACTTGCACTGATTGATGGCTGTGGAATCATACTCTTTGCCCAATCTGCAGCAGTGACTAACTCTTGATTGGTTCGTGAGTCCAAACTCCAATCCCATGGACTTGTACAGCTCATTTTGATCAAATAATATATATACCACACCTACACACCACAAACTGTTAACAACAAACAGACAACAATTGAAAGATACAATCTGATCGAAAGATCAAGACTTGTTCGAAGGATCAACAGTGATCGAAAGATTACTGTTGAGTTTCGAGCAAAGTCTTCGAAAGATTCTCAATGAAAGATCCTTATCTTTCGACTGATTATCACGAAAGATTCACAGTTCGAAAGATCTATATCTTTCGAATACTGATCTCGAAAGATTCACAATGAAAGATCCTTATCTTTCGAGATGAATCCTTATCTTTCGGACAACCAACTTTCGAAAAGATTCCAACTACGAAGGATAACCCTTAGACTTCGAAAGACTACTCGAAGGATGTTTATCTTTCGAGCTGCCTTTGATCGAAAGATGTCGAAGGATATCTTTCGATGTCGAAGGATATCTTTCGACAGCTCTGACACACTGACACAAAGTACGACGGGTTGGTGAAAAAGGTGATGTGTTGATGTACCAACTTTCGGCAGAAAGGATGGTTCTGCAACAACTTTTCACCAAACAATTGACTTTCAAAAATTTTTGCCAAAATAAGCAACCTTATCTTCAAGAACTGGTCACCGGAAACACACCGGAGATATGGCCGGAAAAATCAAGGTTTCACAAAAACGATTTTTATGTTACCCAAACCGACCCCGAACACTCCCGATAGGTTTAGTACGCGTTTTTATGCAGAAAACTACCAAAAACGGGTGCTAAACCAAGTGTCCAAACACACCAAGAACTTGAACAAACCGGTTTTAAACAAGGTAAAGAGCGAGGCTCTGATACCACTTGTAAGTCCCTTTTTCTCGGAGGATCGAGAACAAACCTAAACCTTGTTATACTAACCCACTAGCGAGTGCGGAATCCAAGCTAGCGGGCAAACCGGAATGATGCAAGAACAAACACAAGAACACACAAAGTTCACCGATTAACACCACTGTATTAATACGTATGAAGGTTTACGGTTACAAGCACAATGTTTACAATCTTGTTTGCAAACTCTCTAAAGTGTGTGTGTGTGTGTTTTCCAGCAGAGTTTCTCTAACTCTCCAAATGTGCTTCTTTCTCACACTAACACACTGCATGGGTATTTATACCCATACACAGCAGGTCTTGGTCGAAGGATCGATAGATGGTCCGAAGGATCATCTATCGATGACAGGGAGCTCGAACGATCAGCGTGGACATCGAAGGATCATCCTTCGATGTCTAATGGTCGAACCATATCTTTCGAGCACCTCGAAGGATGGTGCGTATCCTTCGAGGCTATCCTTCGATCCAGACAAACATCCTGTTGTCCAAGTCAAACTAGGAGGATAGTTGACTTGGTCAACTTACAGACTGATTTAGGACATCGTTTACATACAGACTGAATACAGACAAAGTACAGACACAAGTGCACCAACAGTTTCGCTCACAGACGCATCCCTTGTTTGAAAGACGCATCCCAAGCTTGATGCGCATCTCCACCGACGCATGAGGGTGACAAATTTGAAAAGTGGTTTGATTAACCGACATTTTCATAATTTTCCCATTTTAATATTTACTAGAAATTCAAACAATTTTAAGACGCAAGAATTAATGATTGGTTTGTTAACGGTCATAACAGATATTGACAATATTAAACTCTCAAATATTACAATCATCTAGTTATTAAAATATAATGAATTGAAAAACACTTATGTAATGAATTGTGTCGAAACTCAAACATGGCTATATAACTCATTTATATAAATGGGTCAAACGAGTTGGTAGATCACGAGTTGGCAAGCTATAAATGGTTTGTAATCAAATTATAAACGGTTGAACATGGCGTAAATGGATTGACGAATGGTATACAAGTTGACAAGTTTAAGCTACACACACCATGCATAAAAAAATTAAAATACCATGTATAAAATTTACAACACCATACCAAAAAATTCTTCTCACACTTCTTAGAAAAAAAGAAACTGCTAAATCCTATACTATATATATTAAATTTAAACGTGTTAGACAATTTTTTTTTACAAATCCAGAAGGTGTATTGTATTTTAGAGCTAGTAGAAGCGAAAAGAAACTACCTGTTGAAAAATTGATGCCGTTTGTGTTGTTTGATACACATAGGAGATTTTCTTTTTTTGCCAAAATAACAAATTACAGGTAAACGGGCAATAAGTTGCGTCACAACCCTCTTTTGAATTGCAAAACCGATCCTACTAAAGACGAAGTGACACTTCAGGGTTGACAAATTAATTCTAGCATAACCCAAACAAAACTCATTAATTAAAGAGTTAAATGCCATTTAAGTCCCTATGGTTTGGGCCATTTTGTCAGTCTAGTTCAAAAGTTTCATTTTTCGCTTGTGGGTTCAAAAATGTTTCACAATTGCCATTTTAGTCCACTGGATTAACTTCATCCGTTATTTTAGTTAACGAGAAGGGCAATTCGGTCATTTTATATGGCCAAATTGCCCTTTTAGTTAACAGAATTACATATAAATTATCGAACTGCCCTTCTTGTTAACAGAAAAAATGGATGACGTTAACCCAGTGGACTAAAATAGTAACATTGAAACCTTTTTGGACCCACAGACGAAAAATGAAACCTTTGAACTAAACCGACAAAATAACCCAAACCACAGAGACTAAAATGACATTTAACTCTACAAATTAATATATGGGTTTCAAAAATTTAACCCGCTAACCCGAAACCTAAAGCATGCCTACTCAGCATGATTGACACATTACAACAGTTACAGGCAACTTGTAGGATGAAGTAATCCAGAAGCAGTGCCTGCAGCATACGAGCAAGATGAATTCGCTGGTTGACCTCCAAATTTAAGGTCAACATCCTTTAATACAATTCCACTACACGGATTCCCCTTGCTGCAATCAAACTTCACTGCTACGCGTGTTGCTGATGTTCCATGCACGTTTTCGTACATCACGTTGCTGATCTTTACTCCTGAAGCCTCATTCGGACAGTTGTTATTATTCGGACAGTAATTTCCGTCTATTATGATCGGGAACTTAACGTTCATCATCGTTGCTCCCTTGAAATAAACACCGTTAACGAACCCATTGCTACTCCTTGCCCATGCTTTTATCCTTAGACCGTTTGTTGTACCTACGAATGTGGTCGTTTTTACTGTTACATTCTGGACACCGGGTTCTTCTCGTTCCCACCCTAGACTCCCAATGCTGCATCCGGAAATCAAATGTATAATCATTAGCAAATTGTTATCACGTGGGATAGAGGAAAAGTTTGCTTTTATATCACCCCGCCCAAACCCTACATTGGGTGGGATATTAGTGCGGGTACGTTTATTTGTCTATATACCATAGTTGTTAAAAGCCATCGCCTCTTGCGCCTAGGCCCATTTTTCAGGCGAGGCGAGGCAGTTGCGCCTTAAGTCGAGGAAATTGCGCTTTAATTCTCCAGGTGATGGTTCAGGTGCGTATTCCGGCGAGATTCCTAGATTCCGGAGAGTTTCCGGCCAAATTTTCTAAATTCTGGCAAGATTCTAGCCAGATTCGTACTTTTATCTAAGGAAAACTACTTTTCTGCACTAATACACTAATATTTTAGAACTTTTTGTACTAAATGAATGATATAAAGTGTTATATAATAGATTTTGTTTATTTTATATAAAGAATAGTATTCATTTTATTTTTTTTAATTTTTTTCATTATGCGCTTTATTTTTCTCAGGCCCTTGTTTTTTTTGCGCTTTGCACCTAGGCTCCAGGCGAGGCCTATGCGCCTTGAGTGCGCCTAGCGCCTTTAATAACTATGCTATATACATGTGTGTGTGCGCATGTGTTTTTCTTAACCAAAGTGGTGTATTTCAAGAAAGTTGTTACCAAAACGGTGTGTTTGAGAATTCCGAAAAAGAAACTTATGTGTTAGTTAAGCGTACCTTATGCCGTGACCGGGTCCACAAACCACCTTTTCTATCCAGATATTAGAGTTTCCTGGGCCTATCGAGACGCAGTCGTCGCCTGTTGAGATTTTAGAGCTCAAAATGGTGATTCCTGTGGAATAAGTTAAATGGATGCCGTCTGTGTTCGGGCTGAGCCCAGGTGCTACGATGCTAACTCCTTGGATTTTCGCGTTCTTGCAACTATAGAGCAACATGTGAAACATTTGGCTGTTTAATGACCTTAATTTACTGATCACTATGTTTTGGGAATGGTAGAAGCCAAGTGTCTGCAACAAATACATGTTCATTATAATTTCATGAAAAAAAGAAAAAAAGAAAATATCCACTTGTACAAACACGCGATGTATATTTGTCGACGTGTATGGTCTTACCGTAGATCCTTTAGGACATGCTTTTCCAGATGTTTTGCAGGCCCATAGAGAAGATCCTTGGGCATCAAGGGTCCCACCGTTTATGGTAACATTCTTAACTACGTAGAACTTGATCCAGACTTGCGCGTTGCCAATAGCGTTATAACTAGATGGTGCCACCAAGGTACCAGCTATGTTGAATGTGATGGCTCGGCTCTTACATCCTTGACCAGAGAATGTAAGCGCCGAGGCAATCAAGTACCTGCCAGCTGGCACATAAATGCTAGCGGGAGTGGTAGAGTTACATGACAAACTCCATGCATTCAAGAACGCGTTCTTTGAGTCTGAGCGGCCGTCTGGCTTGGCTCCAAAACTTTGGACATTGTACGTAACCTTTGCGGATGATAACCGAAAAACTAGAAAAAGCAAGACCATGATATGTTTGATCACCATGATAATTAACTGATATGTGTATCTCCTCTCTATACTTACTTTGAAGTAGTTGCTTAGTTAGTTTTGTATGTTATGTACTTATTGATTTGGTTTTTTGTAGTTATAGTTAAGAACATAATAAGTACAGGTAGAGGTACATGCAATGATTAGGGTTTGCATTATTTGATAATGATTGATAAGAAGTAGTCCGTATGAATAGGAGTACAAACTGATCGAATGTCAAATGGGTGGCAACTTGAAAGGAATATTAATTAATCATGTAAACACTAATTTCCTCTATATTATTTATCAAAATTTGGTTGTGAGGGACATTTACTATTCAATTTTGATGCTTTCTATTTGTCCACATGTCTCTAGATTCATCATATGTGGTTATCTCTCTATTATTTGTTTATTTTCTTTTATGAGCTCTAAACTCTCTCAACTCATAAAAATAAATTCATCATCTCTCTATTATTTGTTTATTTTCTTCTATGAGTTCAAAAATAAATTCAAAAACACTCACATGAAGGTTAGATTTAATTCTGAAATAATCTGAATCTTTCCATTGTTTCTACAAGCTTAAATTCTATTCTCAAGTAATTTGAATTTTTCCATTGATTATATTTTTAAAGGTTTTATGTTGGTTTTCAAAAACAAGTTCTTAGTCCTTAGATGCCATTCTCAATATGAATCTGACTCATTTATCTTATTTTGTCCATTCCCCTGTGGTGTTGATGTAGGGAGAAAATGGTGTTGCCGTAGATAGGAGAAAGTAGAGAGAGGGCGGAGGGAACTTGGCATGCCGTCGTTGTCACCGATATTCCCGCCGTCGCTGTTCGTGGACGCCAGAAAAACTCACCACCGGTGGTGATGCATATGCTTCTCTCTCTCATTTCCTAGATGATGTTTTTATGTTCTCCAAGAAAGAAAGTTCAGAGACAAATGTTTACAAGTGTTTTTTTTAAACATGGTTTTGAATCATGGTTTTGTACCAACTTCTATCTTTTGAATCTTTTTCGTACATCTAAAAATGATTTACTTTTGTATAACAAAATAGCAAGATGTTGGCTGTTTTCTTACCCAATTTGATAGCTTCTGCTTTTTGTTCACAATTTAGTCAATACATCTATTAAAAAAGTTAGATTTCGTTCTAAGTTACGAGCTAACTTGGAAAATAAGCTGACAGTTTTTCATTGATTTGTTGTTTTTGGTTAATTGTTGTTGGTAACATCTACATGATATATTTATTTTTTAACAATGTATTCAGTTTTTAATATTATTAAACTTGATTATAATAATAATAATAATAATAATAATAATAATAATAATAATAATAATAATAATAATAATAATAATAATTACATATCTCTGAGATACAAATAAAAAATACAAGTAAAACTATATAATATGTTTATTAATATTATCACTTTTATATTTCTGGTCTATAACGAGCGTTGGGACCGTATTTTTTTAGTTTATTTTATTACTGTAAAGTGTGGGTGGGTAATGTTATTCTTTCGTCTTAATTATTCTTTTTATACCATAACATTTTACGTAACCCTCCGTTACGTGCATGCGTGTTTCAACGTTTTTACGTTTTTTTTTGTTTTGTTTAACGGTTCCGCCGCGACGCACGGGTCCTAAAAACTTGTTAATTATACCTTTCAAATAATTCTTTTAATATTTACAGTTGTACTTAATTCGCTTAGTTGTTTTCAACAAAAGGGATTTTGATAAGGGAAAATTATGGATTGCAATTGTGTAGGATTGTTTGGATAAGTGGGTTGAACAAACTCGACGGCGGCGATCCACATATTCATTCTTGTCAAAGTTATCAATCTCAATTAGAACACAAGAAAAACATGCAACCCGCGTGGTTCATTTATTTAAACGAACCAAACGGTTTGTGGGTTGTAAATGAGTTGTTATAAATAAATCGTAAATGGGTTGACATGTTGTCCTTATAAAGTGTACTTTCTGTTATAATTTTAAATGGGCTAGTGGGTAACGCTTCTACCCGAACACGAGTTATTTTCTTAAACATGTGAAACATTGAAACAGTTCAACTTATAGAACCTGATTGTTTTTAATTTGTGTTTGAAGTATTGTCGTACTTAGAAAAAAGGCATATAAATAAATTCAGTTTTATGTCTGTTATTATTAAACCTCAGTTTTATGTCTGTTATTATTAGTTATATTAATATTTAAACCTCATTTTATATTGTATCTAACTCAATTAGGTAGAGTTATATTACTATATGATACAATATAATATTTCCTACTACATGATACAATAAAAAACCAAAAGGTATAATGACTATCAAAACTCAATGGGTTTAGGGCATGCGTTGACACGTGGCTTGGGAGGACAGATATGGGCTGACCAACATTGAAGACGGTATGGTGGGGCGGGGGTTTGGGGCGTGGCTTGGATGGGCTTCGCTGGGCTGACCCAAGTTTGAATATTTGAATATTTTTTAAAACAACAAATTTAATTTTCTTTTATATTTTTAAATAAAGAAAATTACATAAAAAAATTCCTAACGCTTATATTTGTTCTTTATCTCTTCTCTCATCTCCAAGATTAGTTGCAACTCGTCACCCTCTAGGTGATCAATGGGCTGGGATAGAAATTTCAAATCATCCCGTTTTTATTTCAGGGCATCTCTAGCATCTTTGCTCTTTCGAAGTTCGGCCCTTTGTTGTTGGAATACGTTGAATGTATCTAACTTGCATGCAATGTCATCCAACTGATCGCTATATATTCCCTTACGCGAGCCCGAACTCCCAGCTGAAGGTGATGCCGTACCCGATCTTGATTTTTGAGTGCGCCTTTTTGCGGCATCTCTTCCATATTCAGGCCGGTTTGGCGAATCATCCAAAAGGTCCTCAAACTCTTGATCTCGTGCATCTCTTCCATATAGCTTTGTTTTGAATGTAACCAATGCATTTGTCACAATGTCGGCTTCGGTTTCACCACTTCTTGGGTTTTACTTTGCTTTATTTAAAAAACCACTAAATTTTGTAAGTTGGCCGCTTATCTCGCTCCACTTCGAGGATAAGCTATCATTTTCACGATAAGCCTCCCTTCCCATTTCTTCATGGAATGCTTTACTAACCGCTTCCCACAAATGGGTTCGATGTTGCGAATTTCCTATTTTAATAAAAACAAAATTTAATATATTACAAAGTTGTATAAAAAATAACCATTAATAAAAACAAAATTTAATATATTACAAAGTTATATACAAAATATTTAAGAATACCTAAAGTTGGATGTAGAGATTGTTGAAACCAAGCCCTCGCCAATGCAAGTTCTTCATTAACGACCCATTTTTGTTGTTTTCGTTTGACGGTTTCAAGTGCATTCTCCGCCTCGGTTTTTTTCTTATGACTTCTCTTTTTGGGAACTATTGAGGCTGAAGGACCATTGTTGGGTGGCTGAGTTTCGGGGACGGTTTCGGTTTGGGAAAGGTTGATGGAGGTTGGTGAAAGGTTGATGGGCGTTTGTGTAAACGGGGTAGGTATCGAATTGTCGGTGTGTGGGAAGTTAGTAAACACACGATTCCCGAGATATGATGCATAACTCGCTTCAAGGGGCATATGGGAGTGTATTAAAAATGGACGAGGCATTGGACGATTGGGTGGTGGGCTAGGATTATTTTCTTGGAATGCAAACGGGTTGTTCGGGTCATAACCACGATTATGAGGATGCATTTTTTCGTTTTGTAGAAGGAGAATTGAAGATGATTATAGAAGATGTGGAGTGTATTGTGGTTGAATATGGTAAAAATAGGAATTGAAGTGTGATATTTATAGTGAAAAAATAAATTTTTTTAACATAGCCGTTGGCCAACGGCTAGCCCAACGGCTAGTTTGGTTTGGCCATTGAGAGTCCGTCATGTCACCTTGCTAGACCCGCCCCACGCCCGACTTCAAACTCTCGCCCCTTGGGCCACGTCCCAACCCAACCCCACCCGGGGTGGTGGCTTGGGCATTTTCCCCCAACCCAAGCCCCATACCCCATAATCTAAGTAAACTTTAAAAAATTAGCTATTAAAAATAAATGATTAGTCAATGCTTGTAATTTTCTATAATTTGGCTTTTTAATCTTTAAGAATTTGGAATAAGATGAGCCTTTAATAATTTCCTATAACAAGTGCTAGTTATACGAATTATCGAAACGCGGGAATGGATTGGAAACGACGGAGGTGGGCGGCGACGATGACTGGCGGTCCTAGCCGGCGGCGGCGGCGGTCTTGGCCGGTTGGGTTTGTGTGTGTAGTGTGAGTTTTCGTTCAATTCTTGCAACCTCAATCCATGTCCATACACTTCCCTTATAAAGACTTTGAACCTTCATGCATGCTCAACACATGGTAGCCATGCAATTGGACAAGTGTTGGAGCTTCTTTGCATGTAGGCTAAGTGGTGGAGATTCCCATGCATGCAATGCCATTGGCCGAGATTTAGGTGCGCGACAAGTGGCGATGCAAGAGTGTTCTTGTCTCACCCGGTCCACGTACCCGTCTCTCAGTTCAATACCCGCGTATCGTTCGTAATTACCAGTTAAATTAGTTAAGTGGATTTTAGTTCGATGCCCACGATGTAACTCTTACGGGTCAAGACCCGGTCGGCATTGTTTACTTAATCAAACCGGACATAAATATCCAACATATACTGCAACCTCAACCTTCTCTCATAGCTCTAACACCCCCTCCAATTATACCTCCTATCATTCCTTTGCCTTCATCATAACCACCTCCTTCACCCACCCACCACATCACCTTCCTTGCCCTCTAGTTCAGATGAGTCCACCTCCACATCCCAAACATACATTGAACTTTTCATAAAACTCTCCTTTACCGTTATCCTCCCATTCATCACCTATGACCACCACCCACGCCTCACCCTCATCCCTTGAAACCCTGTAACTTCCACACATCACCTACTTATCACTTCACTTTGGTTTGAAAACCCCTGTTTAACGATCCAATTCACAATTTAGAACTTTTAAACCGTCCGTGCACACCAACCCGAATGATTACCTTTGTTATTATTATTTGTTCAGTTTTTGAATATGCAATTATGGTTTTGGAACCGACTGACCAACCCTTAGTCTATCACTTTTTCCAATATCACAAAAAAAAAACTGTTGTCAAAACCGACCAAAACAGACTGCAAGCATCCTAATCGTTTGTGAAATAACCCTATATTCATTACTCTGATACATGGACATACATATGACAACTATTAACCATGGATACATTAGACCTATTATAATGGTGAGTGATGCGTGTGTAGTGTAATATATTTTTAATGTACAATTAAGCCCTTTTTACACCTTTAGCCAAGTTTTAAATTTATAAAACACGATATTCACTAACACTAAACACACATATGGGCAAGTGCACCCATCGTGGACGTAGTATAGTGTTGGTAAGATACTGAGGTCGTCCAAGGACACAAGAGCTTTTAATACCGGTTTATCCTCAACGTCTAATCAAATCAAAAAGTGAGAAAAATGTTTTTAAACTAAGAAAATAAAAACTAACTAAATGCTGAAAAATAAAATAAAATAAAAACAGATAGACAAGATGAATCACTTGGATCCGACTCGTGTATTAGTATAACCTTTGCTTATTTTCGCACTTTTGCACTTGTTTAAGAGATTATCTTAGTTATGATAGCAGGCCCCTCTTTTGAAGGCGACGTTACCCTCAACCCAGTAGTTTGAGTCAGCAAGGATACAATCCTAAAGGGTCGGATTATTGGAAGATAATGAATTAAGTTATTAATGCAAATTATGGTAGGCCCCGCTTTCGGCGGTGACGTTAGCCTCGGCTAAGTAGTCTGAGTCAGCAGGGATACAGTCCTAAATAACCGGGTTATAGTATTAATAGTAGTTAACTTATGAGGGGGTCAAGGAGTTTGGATCCCCGCCATCCAATACCTATGGGCATTGAAGGAGATCCTACTAAATTTGACCCAGGTCCCAAGCAGGACCTCTAAACGCTAAACAAGGGCAAGACCCTTACCAAACCGTTCCCTTAACCCCCGACCAGGTAGCCAACATACCTCCATATAGACCGTGGAGATATGAATGGTGAAAATCTTTTATTTTATATAGACAGTAAAATAATGCCAAGACACCACGGACAAACGATAAGGAAAGATCACCTTCAACATAAGCAACTAGTTATTAAAGTCATTAATACAAAACCAAATAAAAAGTGCAAAAGATTAAAAATAAAAAGTATTATACTAAACACTTGTCTTCACCAAGTGATGTAAGAGACTTAGGCAAACATGGCCTTGATTGTCAAGAACTCTTACTATCAATCTTGGATCCCGAGACGACTCACACACTCTACGATGGACAATGGATGATGGTGGTGGATGATGGTGTTATGGTGGTGGTGGGTGGTGGATGAAGTGTGAGAGAGGTGGTGTGCCAAGGGATGAGATGGAATGAAACCAAGCACTCCTATTTATAGGCTGAACAGAAGGCTGGGCACGGCCCCGTGTCCGCTGGACACGCCCCCGTGCCCGCTGGACACGCCCCCGTGCCCGTCTGACACTCTCTCTCTTCATTAATTGTAATTCGCAATTACAATTAATGCGCCTGCTGTACTTTCACCACGCCCCCGTGCTCACTGGACACGGCCCCGTGGTGGGCAATAGAAGCTTCTACAAGTTTGTCTTTTATGCTGCTTCTTGGGCACGGCCCCGTGCTGGCTGAGCACGGGGCGTGTTCAGGCTTCTGTTTTCTCTTCTTTGCTTTGGAGGATGCCGTTGAGGGTCCGGGCAGTCTACTTTTATTCATTTTCTTGTATTTATGCTAGAATTTGTTGTCTTTTTGCTTCTTTTGTGAATTTGAGCTCATTTCATCCTGAAAATACAAAAGGAAGACAAAAACACCCTTTTTCCAACATTAGTACTTAAAAAGGGTTAGTTTTATGCCTTAATTGATGTGATTTATATGTTGCATTTTACACACATCAGTGAGCATACAAACATTTGTGATTTGAGGTGGAAGAGGACGACGACATGGTGAGGAAGGGGGTGGTTTCCATCCACATGGACTTTCCGTGGAGGATGGTGAGAAGTTCGAGAAAAAGAGGGGGTGGGGGTTGGCAAGTGGGTTTATTTTTGCACCCATGGGGTTTTTGCATTTAGAAGGGTTCGCCTTAAAATTACAAGGTGAAGGACCTTGATATCCATGGAGATTGGAAATGCTCCTAAGAAACATGAGTTCCGCCTCATATGCATTAGTAACTTATACATGTTGTGTACAAGTGACTTATACATGATGTGCATATTTTAACAAACCTAGTTGATTTTCCGCCCACGCGTTGCGGTGGAGACCCAATGACTGCAAAACGTGTGTCAGTAACGGCAAGCAGATACCGAATATCAAAACATAAATAAAAATGTCGTGAAAAGGATAGTCACTCCGTTCTAAAAAAAACGATTTTATATAACCTAATATATAATAATAGAACCCACACGTCCGACATTGCGGCGGGGACACAATGACTGCAAAACGCGTGTTAGTAACGGCAAGCAGATACCGAATATCAAAACATAAAATAAAAATGTCGTGAAAAGGATAGTCACTCTGTCCTAAAAAATGATTTTAAATAACCTAATATATAATAATAGGACCCACACGTCTTAACGTTGGAAATTCAGTTGTTTTCAGTTCAGTTATTACGGTGCTAACACGTTAAAATATGGATGAGCTCGGTACCGGTAACAGTACTGAAAGTAGCGATCCGGAAAATCATCGAAATTAGGTACCGACACCGAAAGTGCTCGGTACAATACGGTATGGTATTTGAAGGTAAAAATCAATAAATACAGGTATGGTACTAGACCGGTGTCAAACCGAAAGTAACGATTCTGAAAACGCCAAAAAGTGGGTACCAAATTGGTACCGAAAATGATTTGGTATAATTAATTTGGTACCGATACAATACCGGTTTGTTACATGATTTGATACGATTTGCTCATCAATAATCAAAATATCCAAGTTAATTTTACATGCTAAAATTCATTCATTACAGAAAAAGATAAAAATAAAGCAAAATAAGTTGTTATGTATATAAAACCTCATTCAAACGAAATACAGTTTACTTACTGTGTGTATGAAAAGTTATCTAAACGGTACAATTACTTTCATTGCTACGTTGCTACATGATTTGATGAGCTCGGTACCAACCGGTATAGAAAATACCGTTACCCAAATCCCCAAAAGTGGGTACTGGTACCGAATATAGCTGGTACGGTACGGCTCGGTACCGGTACTGGTACGGCACCGGCATTTGAGGGTAAAAACTGATGAGTACCGGTGCCGAACCGGTACCGAAAATACACCGGTTTGATAAATTTGATACCGATACCCGATACCAGCTCATTCCTTAGTAATATTACTAATTTTATTACTTAATTCTATTTTTATTACTATATATATTAATTCCAATTTATTTACTGTTCATTCAATCATCTTTTTAATATATAAGGAAATTCTATTTTTATTACTATATATATTCATTCCAATTTGTTTACTGTTTATTCAATTCTCTTTTTATGTTTACTGTTTATTCAATTCTCTTTTTAATATATAGGAAAATTCCAAAAAGTATAATTTGGAATTAGGTGAGCCTTTAATAATGAAATCCTCTTTTTAATATATAGGGAAATTCCAAAAAGTATAATTTGGAATTAGGTGAGCCTTTAAAAATGAAACTAGCTCATGAGTAATGGTTGTGATTCATTATTTAAAAGTGGATATATGCTGGTAAGCTGGTGCATATGATCCACATGGGTTAGACTTTAGAAGAATGTCAACCTCAACAAACTATAATTCCACTTCTACAAATGCTTTACAATATAATAACTATATTCTAATTCTTCTAACAAAGATATAATAATAATAATAATTAATATTTATATATAGTAATCCAAATAATTTTATGGCGCAAGAATTTTCTATGAGATTAATGATTAATATGTTAACGGTCATAACAGATATTGACAATCTTAAACTATTTAAAGTAACAAATATCATAATCATGTTGTTATTAAAATATAACCTCTTTAGTTATTGGTTGTTACTTCACATGAGTGATTGAAAAACCCCTATGTAAGGGGACCCGGGGCGGTGCCCTTTTATTCTATGATAAACCTTTTCAACGCGTGGAGAATTGTATAAGATCACCACCGCCACCATCATCTATCACGCACCATTTTACATAACTCGTGATTTTTTTAACGCGTGATAGTTTTTATGTTGTGAGGTTAATTGTTGGTTGGGGGCGATTTGTTGCGTGTGGTGGTGAGTGATGACCATTTCCACTAAAAAAGGTTGTGAGTGATGGAATAATGGTTGATGACATGACGGAACTTGATTGGATGTTGCGAGTGATAAGTGAGTGATGAGTGATCACCACCCTCTCCCCCTAATGAATTGGTTAGTTAAGGGGATAATCATGTTGTGCTGACCACTTGAATTTGATAAACAGCTATGTAATGAATTGTGTCAAAACTCAAACATAACTACGTAACTCATTTATATAAATGGTACAAACGGGTTGGTAAATCACGAGTTGGCAATTTTATAAATGGTTTGTACTCAGGTTATAAACGGGTTAAACATGGCGTAAATAGATTGACGAATGGTATACAAGTTACAAGTTTAAGTTACATGCATATGTACACACAAAAAATTTAAAACACCATGTACAAAATTTACAACACCATACCTAAAAATCTTTTCACACATATCAGAAAAAAATGTCTTTTTGGCTAAATTATATACTATATATATTAACTTTAAATGGGTTGACAAATCAATTTTAGCATAACCCAAACCAAACCCATCGATTAAATGAGACTAAGAAACTTAAAACTGACATGATTATTTCGGTGTCGTGTTACAAATTTCAACAACGTTGGATGTGTTCGTGGGAAATATAAATATATATAGGGGTCAGTTAACGTACAATTGATCTTATCGTACGATGCGTACGCGATTAGAAATCCACACGTTATAAACCTCAAAAGACCAAAACCCGCATGTTATATTTATCAAACTCGGACATACAAACTCGGATTCCCATGATCATAATGTTGGATCAGTTCTGTTAAACATAAGGGAAAACATGTAAATAATACCTGTTACAGCAGACAGGCCAGTTGAGAATCCAGTCAGAGATGCAGCCATTGAGTTCGACATACTTGTCAGGATGATCTGGTTCCTCCTTAGGGTGTAAAGTTATGATGGTGATGAAACCGAGACTAGGGAAGAATCAGTTGGGAGAGAGAGCCGAAATAGATGTTATGAGGGTTGTGTGAATTGTGTAATTGTCTAACCCTTAAACTCTCTAATAATCTCCTTATATATACACCCAAGAGGAAACCTAATTAGTTAGTAAGGGTAATATGGTCCATCAACAATTACCAACTAATTATTAATAGGTTATTAATATATTTTGATCTATATAATATAAATGATTATAATGGCTACAAGATTAAATATTATAATAATAATATATTTAATCTCACATTCTCCCACTTAGCCGAGTAATCATTTATCATGAGTATTAGATGAGCCTGGCCAGGAGTTAACACTCATTTTAGCCTTAAACCAAGAACTATAGCAGAGAAATACAGCCGTTGAATCATCATTCGACTCAGGACCCCTATTAGTCATACTATAGCCTCAATTTAAAACCTAATAGTTATGATCAAAATACTTATAAGCCCTTTAGCGTCTGATTTGTATTTATATTTGTGTATATGTCATTACACCGGCAGAACATATGTTAGAGACATACAAAATCAAACTGAGGAAATTTCATTAATTAAAACATAAGCTAGTACAATATGCCATTAAATAAGGTCTTTAGTAAGTCCCATATTCGATACATGTTCTTCGAAAACTTTAGGTGGGAGACCTTTAGTCATCGAATCCGCAAGCATATCTTTAGTACTAATATACTCAATACAAAGATTATTTTCCTCAACTCGTTCACGTACGAACAAATATTTTGTATCGAGATATAAACCAGCTCCAGTCGAACTGTTACTGTTCGAGAAACTAACGACAGCTGAGTTATCACAGTAAAGCTTCAATGGTCTAGAAATGGAATTAACGATTTTTGAGTCCAGTGATCAGATTTCTAAGCAACATTCCATGACAGGTTGCGTTGTAAACAGCAATGTATTCTGCCATCATTGTGGAAGTTGTAGTTAACTGTTGTTTATGACTCTTCCATGAGATAGGTCCGCCTGCTAACATAAAGATGTAGCCCGAAGTGGATTTCTTGTCATCTTTGCATTTGGCAAAGTCGAAATCAGAATAACCTACCACTTCTAAGTGATCACTTCTTCTATATGTCAGTTTATAGCCTTTCGTCCCTTGCAGATATCTAAGGACCTTCTTAGCTGCTTTCCAGTGATCAAGACCAGGATTAGTCTGATAACGACCTAGCATTCCAGCAATATAAGCGATATCTGGGCGAGTACAGACTTGACCATACATCAGGCTCCCGACTACTGACGCGTAAGGTATCTGGCTCATTTGCTCCTTTTCAACCTCTGTTGTCGGACACTGGAATGAACCGAAAACATCTCCCCTAACTACTGGAGCGACGGAGGGTTTGCACTGTTGCATGTTGTAACGTGTAAGGACACGATCTATGTAAGTCTTCTGAGACAATCCTAAGATCCCTTTGTGTCTATCTCGGTGAATTTCGATGCCAATGACGTAAGAAACATCTCCGAGATCCTTCATGTCGAAGTTATGCGAGAGTAATCGCTTCGACTCATGCAACATGTCTAAACTATTACTTGCCAATAGAATATCATCTACGTAAAGGACAAGTATAGTAAAGTCACTCCCACTCATCTTGAGGTAGGTGCATTGATCAACTTGATTCTTCATAAAACCTTGCCTCTTCATGACTTCATCAAACTTGAGGTACCATTTGACGTGATGCTTGTTTTAACCCATAAATGGATTTCTTCAACTTACAAACTAGATGCTCCTGACCTTCAGGTTCAAAGCCTTCAGGTTGTTTCATGTAAACATCTTCGTCTAAGTCTCCGTTAAGGAAAGCAGTTTTGACGTCCATCTGATGCAACTCTAAATCAAAATGAGCTACTAGGGCCATAACGATCCTTAATGAATCTTTACGAGAGACAGGTGAAAACGTCTCTTGATAATCAATTCCCTCTTTATGAGTGTAGCCCTTTGCAACCAATCTCGCTTTGTAGCATTCAATGTTCCCATTCGGATCCAGTTTTGTTTTGAACACCCATTTACAACCTACAGGCTTGACATCGTTGGGTAATTCTACCAAATCCCAAACGTCATTTTTCTTCATGGATTCAAGCTCATCAATCATTGCTTTATTCCATTCAGAAGACTGATCACTGCTAATGGCTTCATTATAAGAGATAGGATCATTGAGCTTTCCAGCATCCATTTCAGTCAGGTAGGTAACATAATCATCCCAATTAGTAGGCTGTCTTTGCCTAGATGACCTCCTGAGTTGATTATCAGGTTCAGCGTTGTCTTGGTTTTGAGCGTTTGATGTGCCTTCATTATGAGGTATAATGGGTTCTGGTTGTGGAGATGGAATTTGTGTAGTGGCTTCAGGCGCAATTGCATGGGGTACAAGAGGAGTAAACGGAGTAATGGTAAGCGACGAGTCTCTCCCCCCCGCGTCTTGTACTTCTTGCAATTCTTCGTAAGGGTTGGTACTGCTCCCACTGACCTTGAAATCCTCCAGGAACGCAGCACGCTTGGTTTCAACAATACGGGAGACATGGGAAGGACAATAGAAACGATAACCCTTCGAATGATCAGGATACCCGATAAAGAAATAGGTAACTGTTTTAGGGTCAAGTTTCCTTAGGAAAGGATTATAGAGTTTTTCTTCAGCAATGCAGCCCCATACTTTCATATATTTAAGACTTGGTTTCCTTCCTGTCCAAAGTTCATAAGGAGTTTTAGGGACAGACTTAGAAGGAACTCTATTGAGTATATGAACAACTGCTTTTAACGCTTCAGTCCAGAGGAATAATGGTAAATTAGTGTTGTCTAACATACTGCGCACCATGTTCATAAGGGTACGATTTCTTCGTTCAGCGACACCATTCTGCTGAGGTGTACCAGGCATGGTGTATTGGTTCACAATCCCCTGGCCCTTACAAAACTCATAAAATGGACCAGGAGCTTGACCCACATCAGTATGTCTTCCATAATATTCACCGCCTCTGTCTGATCTCACAACTTTAATCTGGCGATCTAATTGCTTTTCAACTTCAGCTTTATAATCTTTAAAAGTTGTAAGAGATTCAGACTTCTCCTTAATAAGATACAAGTACATGTAACGAGAATAATCATCAATGAAAGTGATAAATGAAGTATGTCCTGTGATGCCAGCGATTTGATAAGGACCACTAATGTCAGTGTGAATGAGTTCTAATAAATTAGAGCTCCTAGTGGCACCTTTCTTATTCGCTGATGTCATTTTGCCTTTAAGACATTTGACACATGTTCCAAAATCAGTGAAATCGAGAGGAGGTAAGACTTCATCCTTTACGAGACGATTTAATCGTTCTCTTGAGATGTGGCCTAAATGTTGATGCCACAACATGGATGAAGTCTCTAAGTCTCGAATTTGTTTCATCTTTGTGAGTGATTCATTAATATTATATGACAACAAAGATTTGGAAAAATTATCATCTAGTTCTAATCTATAGAGACCACCATCCAGAATGCCAGTACCATAGAGAATAGAGAGTTTGCGATGACCATGGGAAACAACAAAACCGTCCATGTCTAACTTTGGTCCTGATACAAGGTTCCGAGTTACCTCAGGAACATATAAGGTATCATAAAGTTTAATACATAAACCGGTTTTCAAAAATAACTGTAATGTTCCTATGGCCTTCACTTCTAA
The DNA here is from genome assembly GCF_002127325.2 of Helianthus annuus. Taxonomy (NCBI): domain Eukaryota; kingdom Viridiplantae; phylum Streptophyta; class Magnoliopsida; order Asterales; family Asteraceae; genus Helianthus; species Helianthus annuus. Next base: position 171,967,440 of record NC_035434.2, on the reverse strand, counting down.
TTCCCGATCATCCCCAACTTTAAGTGTTCTTTGGTTTCTTCCTAGCTTCCGGATTGAAAGGAATCCCTGGGTAGAGTTAGTTACATGAACCATAGAACCAGAATCAAACCACCAAGAATTAGCAGGAACATTTAAATTAAAGGACTCAAGTATCATGAAAAAATCGTTACCTTTCTTAGCCAGCCACTCCTTGAAGTCAGGGCATTCCTTTTGCTTATGTCCTGTTTTCTTACAGAACTTGCAATAAGGTTTGCCTAAGGAGCTCTTAGAGCTGGAAGGTGCACTTGTATTAGGATTGGGCTTTTGGACTTTGGAAGCATCCTTTCTTTGATGATTGTGCTTCCTCTTCTTAGAGTTGGAGGTTGTGAAGTTAGCAACATCAGTAGTGCGATCCATCTTCATACGCTCTTCCTCCTGTACGCACATAGCGACCCGCTCACTTATCGTCCATTTCTCCTTTTGAGTGTTGTAATTGATCTTGAATGCTTCATAGGACGAAGGAAGCGAAGTGATGATGAAGTGAACAAGAAAACCATCACTGATTTCCATCTTTAGCCCTTTCAGCTTATTGGCCATGTCATGCATCATCATGATGTGCTCGCGAATGCCGCTCCTCCCATCATACTTAGTCGTCACCAGCTTGAGGATAAGAGTGCTAGCGTGTGCTTTTGATGTTCCTTTGAATTGAGCCTCCACAAAAGCCAGGTAGGTTTTAGCATCTTCAGAATCAGGAATGGCGCCTCTAATAGCATTGTGAATGGATTGCTTCATGAACATGAGAGACATGCGGTTACATCTAGTCCATTTTTCATGAACTATCTGATCAGCAGCAGTACTTTGAGTAGTAAGATCTGCTGGCTTATTCTCTCTAAGAGCATAATCGAAGTCTAGCAATCCTAGTGAAAGCATGAGGGCATCCTTCCATTCAGCAAAGTTATCACCAGTCAAAGGTGGAATCCCGCAATTGGGTGCTGATAATGGAAATAAGATGAGCAAGTTATGATACTAAGAAAGAAGTCCTAATGTGATCTAAGGGCATGTTATACTAAGGAAGGCATAAATAATGACCATTTTAATTATGAAGCTGTGATATTGTCTATTACTGACATCAAAATAATAGACTTAGTTAAAAATTTTACTTAAACGAAGACAAATCAGCTTTGGCCAGAAGTGTAATCATTTAAGTATGTGTGCAAAGTAATCGTGACAAATCAGCTTTGGCCAGAAATGAGACAATCACTTTAGTTATGCACTTATCAAGCACGCTAAACATAAATGAATTAAATCAGCTTTGGCCAGAATTAAGACATTTCACGTTTTAATGCATACTTAAGATAGCTTTTATAATACTTGAACAATAAATAGATGTATTAAATCAGCTTTGGCCAGAATTAATACATCAGAAGCTCATTCAAGTTAAGCTATTTTGGTTTTGTAAAAATTATCTGATTCTGATTTAGTTAATTTATTGTTAACAAAACCAAGTATTTAATAGCAAACCACCTGTTAACAAAACCAAGTATTTAATAGCAAACCAAGTACACACAAAAAATTTAAAACACCATGTACAAAATTTACAACACCATACCTAAAAATCTTTTCATACATGTCAGAGAAAAATGTCTTTTTAGCTAAAGTATATACTATATATATTAACTTTAAACGGGTTAACAAATCAATTTTAGCATAACCCAAACAAAACCCATCAATTAAATGAGACTAAGAAACATAAAATTGACATGATTATTTCAGTGTCGTGTTACAATTTTCAATAACGTTGGATGTGTTCGTGGGAAATGATATATATATATATATATATATATATAGGGAGCCGCTAAAATAGAAACCACCTCCAGTTGTAAGAACCGTGAGAACCACTCTCTACCAATCAGATTACAACAACAAAAAGGGTGTTTTGGTCATTTACTCCCAAATGTCTAATCTTTCTCTCTCTTCATTTAAAGCACTGCCTCTTTATCTACCTCTCTCCTCTCTCCTCTTTCATTTCATTTTATCCCCAAGAATTCACTTCTTTCTTTCTAAGACCATGAGGATCTACAACACCAATTACCGTCTTTTAATTACGGGCACTCCACTTCAGGTATTGAAAATGATATCATCATTCTATATGTTTCTTGTAGTGGTACTGTAGTTGTTAGTAAACTTAATTTTTATGCATTATAATGAGGGTCATGAACACTATCAGGCTGTTCAATTCTTTTGTTTTTGTTTTTTTGATCAGCTACAAAAATCCTCTGAACAACAAGAAACCCAAATCAGAACTCTCTCCCTCTCGTAGCTACTACCACCGAAGTGAGCTCCGGCTGCCGACAACCCCCCCTTCTCCGACAACGACGCACCTAAAACCCCCTCTTCTTCTTCGGTGAGACCACCGGCGACGGCGAATGGAGATGGTCGGAGTTTTAGAGCAGGTTTGATGGTGGTCGCCGGAGGTGATCAGAGATGGTAATGGTATTGCAGGTGGTGGCTATGGTGGTTGTTGTTGTTTACCTGAGGTGAAAAGGATGGTCGGAGAATGGCGGTGGTCGGCGGTGAACGATGGCCATCGGAGAAGATGACCGGGGGAGTGACGATGAACGACGGGCGACGACTACAGTAGAGGTGATGAAGATACCGTCGCAAATTGTAAGTGGTATCATCCCCAAATTGTAAGCATTTATAGTCCTAGTTCATGTATGTAGATTTAAATGTACTTGTGTTAGGTTCGGGTTTACTTCAGTTCATGTGGTATCATCCCCAAATGTAGATTTAAATTGTAAGCATTTATAGTCCTAGTTCATGTGGTATCATCCCCAAATTGTAAGCATTTATAGTCCCACTCTATGATTTTTTTTCCAACTGTTTGTCGGTTTGTGTATGTTCACTATAAATGTATTTGTGTGTTCTTTTGAAATACACTCGTATGTATTTAAACATATAGGTATATATTTGCCTTAGATTTCGTGCGTTTGGTTCAAGTTCGGCTTAGATTTCAGGCTCAGATTCTGATGTGGTTTGAGTTTTGGTTCGGGTTAGGTTCGGGTTTACTTCAGATTTTGTCGGCTTTTCGGCTCGGTTTTCGGGTCTCGGTCAAAGCTGGTCAGCCGCGGTTCGGGTGTGGTTTCGGGTCTCGGTCAAAGCTGGTCTCACTTCACCGCCGGTCAACAGCAGTCAACCACGGTCAAAACCATACCCGGTAACAATTTAAACAATGCGACAATCTTGTTTATATAGTTATAGATTTTTAGTTATACGCGATCCGAGCTCGAACCGACTGGATTAGAAATTTGTTATGTTTTGACTTTTCGACGAAAACTATATATATTGATAATTGTGATTGGTTTATTGTTGTATTTTAAAAAAATAAATCGACACCTAGTTGTCGGGATTGTCTAAAAACAGAGGAAACTCTGCCCGATTTTCGAAAAATCCGTTATACGAAACATTTATACTTCCAACATCGGTTTTGGGGGTGGCCCGAAGGTGTTCGCGGCGGTGGTGTTGGAGGTGGTGGCTGTCTAAAAACTTTTATGTAAAAACATTTTAACGTAAAACATAAACCGTAAAACGTAAACTTTTTAACGTAAAACGTAAACTTTTTAACATAAAACGTAAAACGTAAACTTTTTAAGGTAAAACGTAAAACAAAAACTTTTATGTAAAAACTTTTTAACGTAAAACGTACAACTTTTTTATGTAAAAACTTTTTAACGTAAAACGTAAATTTTTTTATGTAACCTGTAAAACGTACAACGTAAAACGTAAAACGTAAACTTTTATGTAAAACGTAAAACTTTTTTATGTCAATTGTAAAACGTAAACCTTTTTATGTAAATTGTAAAACGTAAAACCTTATTATATAAAACGTAAAACATTGTGTTATGTAAATTGTAAAACGTAAAACGTCAAAAAAATTTTTGTAAAAAAAAATTAAAACCGTTAAAAAAAGTTTTCGTAAAAGAAAAAGTTTAAAACCATAAAAAAAGTTTAAAAACGTATGTGTAAGAAGGGGGCGCAAAAAACGACGCGTGACAACGGGGCGCAAAAAATGGCTCTTAAAACCGGGTGAAAAAAGGCGCGTAAATAAGGGGCGTGAACATGGGGCGTAAAAACGGCGCGTAAAAACCGGACGTAAAAAACAGCGTGGTATAAAACGGCGAGTAAAACCTGGTATAAAAAACAGCGCGTAAAAACACGGTTGCAAAAACGGCGTGAAGAAAACGGGTCGTAAAAAGCGCACGTAAAAAATGGGGGCGTAAAAAAATGGCGTGTAAAACGGGTCGTAAAATGGCGCGTAAAAACGGAACGTAAAAACGGGACGTAAAAAACAGGGCAAAAAAACGGCGCGTAAAAACGGGACGTAAAACACAACACGCTGAAACGGGACGTAAAACATAAAATGTAAAACGTAAAACATAAAATGTAAAACGTAAAACGTAAAAAACGTTTTTACGTAAAACGTAAAAAGTTTAACGTAAAACGTAAAAAGTTTTACGTAAAACGTAAAAAGTTTAAAATTTTTAACGTAAAACGTAAACTTTTTAACGTAAAACGTAAAAACTTTAACGTAAAACGTAAAAAGTTTTACGTAAAACGTAAAAAGTTTAACGTAAAACGTAAAAACTTTAAAAAGTTTAACGTAAAACGTAAAAACTTTAAAAAGTTTAACGTAAAACGTACACTTTTTAACGTAAAACTTAAAAAACGTGGAAAAACGGCGCGTTAAAAAAACGACGTTTGAAAAAACGGCGCGTAAAAAACGTGTAAAAAAACGGCGCGTTATAAAACGTCGAAAAAACGGCGCGTGAAAAACGTGTAAAAAAACGGCGCGTTAAAAAACGTGGAAAAAATGGCGCGTTAAAAAACGTGTAAAAAACGGCGCGTTAAAAAAACGCCGACTGAGAAAAACGACGCGTTATAAAACGATGCTTGAAAAAACGGCGCGTAAAAAACTTGTAAAAAAACGGCGCGTTAAAAAACGTCGCGTAAAAAACTTGTAAAAAAACGGCGTGTTAAAAAACGTGTAAAAAACGGCGTGTTAAAAAAACGCCGATTGAGAAAAAACGGCGCCTTAAAAAAACGGCGCCTTAAAAAAAGTCGATAAACGGCGCCTTAAAAAAAGTGAAAAAAACGGCGCGTCAAAACGGGACGTAAAAAGCGTGAAAAAAACGGGGCGTAGAAAACGGCGCGTAAAAACAGGACGGTAAAACGGCACGTAAAAAACGGGACGTAAAAAATGGTGCGTAAAAACGGCGCGTAAACGAGACGGTAAAACGGCGCGTTAAAAAAACGACGTTTGAAAAGGCCCGGTGTGCAACAACCGGAGCGCAAAAAAAATTGGCTTCTTAAAAAAAACGGCGCGTTTAAAAAACGACGCCTGAAAAAGCCGGCCGTAAAAACGGGGCGTAAATAAGACGGTTCTTCAATTTTTTTTTTTAAAACCAAATCTAAAAAAAATTATTATAAAAATCTTATTTCAAAATATTCTTTTTAAAGAAATTGTTTTTTAATAAAAAGTATTTAATGAATAGGACAAAAATGACAATTAAATATAATATATATAAAAAGACAAAAAAGACAATTTACTTAAATACCCTTTAACAATAAAATATTAAAGACATAATAAGACAAAAAGAATTTAATATTACTTTTAACTACTTTTAATCTCATCCATCCATTTTGAAGATCTAATGGCCAGAAAGTGGTTCACGCGGTTCTCATCCATTCATTTTGAAGATCTAATGAAAACCACCTCGAGTTGTAAGAACCGCGAGAACTACACCCCACGGAGCGCCGTTCGCCATGATTTTTTTTACAAGTAGATGTGTATATTATAAACACAGCCGTAAAAAATCATGGCGAACGGCGCTCCGTGGGGTGTAGTTTTTTACACCACAAGTTTGGTGAAAAAAAAAAGAAAAAAGAAAAAAAATTAAAAAACACCAAACTTGTGGTGTAAAAAACTACACCCCACGGAGCGCCGTTCGCCATGATTTTTTACGGCTGTGTTTATAATACACACATCTACTTGTAAAAAAAAAATCATGGCGAATGGCGCTCCGTGGGGTGTACGTTCTCGCGGTTCTTACAACTCGGGGTGGTTTTAATTCTAGCAGCCCCATATATATATATACACACACACACAGTGGTGGATCCAGGAATTTTTGCCAAGAGGTTCACTTTTTTAAGTGTTCCAAAATCATATGTCCGAACATAAAAAAATACCGGTCGGTTCGACGGTTCGGGTCGGGTAAGGTTCATCACATAATAAAAATACGATACAATAATGAAAAAAAACATCGTCATGATAAACTTAAAAAAACACGTAATATAAATAAGATGGTCTTTACGGATTAAAAAAACATACCTACAATTGTTCCCTTCAAGATTTCATTTTTTTTAAATGTTGCATTACATTGATCGAAACTTGTTGTAAGAACTCTCTTTCAATATAGCAAATGCATCAAATTAAATTTCATTATAAACTTACATCAAATTAAACTTCATTACAAACTACATCAAACTTGATGGGTTAATTAACCAATCACAATAATTATTAGTTATATAAGGTACAACAGATTAAGTGGTTAAACCCAAGATCTAATTTGTTTTTTGAAATTAAAAATACTGCACCAAATCATGGAAAACGGAGTAGAGCACACTCGAACTCATGACCTCAGGTTTAACAAGTGCACAGACTTACCAGTGGACCAGCTAAATTATTTGTGTAAAAAGTTCCCCTACAAAATATTAAGGGGTTCCTTCAGAACTTTGTTTGTTACTCAACACTATAAATTACGAACCGAACGGGTTCCTGGGAATCCCCTAACTGAGAGTAAATCCGCCCCTGTATATATATATATATATATATATATATATATATATATATATATATGTATATATATATATAGGGTGGGGTTCAAGAGTGAACAATAGGCTTTGTATGAACTAAGTGAACAAATCTTGGCCTTTGATCTAGTTGATCTATAGTTTTATACCAATGGCATGATTATAATTTTATTGTTAGTAATTTCCTTTAAAAAAAACTAAAAGGGTATATTACACATGAAATATTATTGCTCCTCATAATTACGAGAACTGTAATTTGATTCCCCAAATCTTTTCACATATCAGTACACAAGGATCAATGTTCATTAATATAAAAAATTTCTCTCTCTCTCTAAGAAAGACAGACGATGATACGACGATACAGCGACTTCGGCGAAAAAATCCGCCAAACGTGTGTTTCCCCTTACCAATACTGATCAAGGTACATTATAATCCAAAAATATATTTATTCTTCTTATTTCGTCTTCGTCGATTGAGCTAGGGTTTGACGTATGCTCCCCCGTTCTTCTTTTTCTTATTTAGTCTTCTTGTTTTTTTAAAGATTCATTAGATGGATATGGTATGTATTATTTACTGGATTTAAGTTCGATGTACATCGGTGTATAAGGAGCATTCAGTATGATTTACATTTGAGAATAAACAATGTTTTTGAAGTTCAATGTACCTTAGTGTATAAGGAGCGTTCAGTATGATGTACATCGGTGGATAAGTATTTTCCAAATATGATGCTCTTATGTATTAGGTTTTACACTTGATAGCCTGTGCACATATGTATAATTGTCTGTACTTTAGTGTACCGAATTGGTGAAACCAGTGTAAATGCTGCAATATACATTGGTAAAGTTTTGGATAATGTGTAGGAAAATAGTGTTCCAAACTGAAACTGAGTCTGGAATAGGGCTGTGGCTTTTTCAAATGAAAGATTTTCTACCAAGTGTGTGCATGGAAACTGCGGTTGTCAATTGCTTTGTAAGTATTATGTGTACTTTGGTTTGAAATAATACTTATGAATGATAGAACATTGAAATTTAAGTTGGGTTTACTGGTTATATTTGATCCAGGTTGAGGATGTGTTATGTAACACTGAGTATGACGATGCTGCACGGATGGAAAAGTTCAGAAGTGCGATGTTTCTCGTGGTCGAAAAAAATGATGCTTATGAGTCTCAAGGATTATCATGTAATTGTTTTCCTAATTGCTGAACATAATCACTTTTATTTGGTGAGTTTTGACATGGAAAACATTGCTATAACTGTCATCGACAATATGGATGTACACGAGAGTCCTATTGAGCTAGTGGATGATGTCGATTACTTCAAGAAAACGACACCAAACAAAGTGGTATGTATATGTGATAATTTATAAATATGGTTGTTGTAAGTTTTATAATGTAAGTCTTATTGAATTTATTCGCAGAAAGACATTTTTACAAAGTGGTACGTATATTAGGGTTGTATGTGTATACACATATGTTTAGTGGTATTGTAAATGAATAATGTTTGTTTTCTATAGCTGTTAAGATTCTTTCACAAAAATTTGATGCATGTCGTTTATACTTTTGTTGTCGTATTTCAATTGATATACCAATCCTCCAAATGAGAACCATTAAGTATTTAATACATGTTATGTGGTTAATATTGTTTGTAGGGTGTTCGCCATGCGTCACATGGAGACTTGGTTTGGAGAAACAGAATTAAAATGGGATAGTGGGTTTCCGATTGTGCACACGCCAAAAAAGGCGTGTCTGACCAGGTTAAGGAAAAAGCATGTTGTAAAGATTGTGTGTTCACAGGCTAACACGCTACCGATGAAGTAATGGCTGAAGCGGTTGCATACAATATGGCGAATAGGTTTCCTGGTTAAAATGTTCAATGCAGACAATTGTAGTAATGACTTTGTCCTTTTGATTTTCCGATATGTGCGTACGTGATGTGGTTGGGTTTTTTTTTCTTGAAACTGGATGTTAAGCTGGTTTTTGTTAATGTTAATGTGGTTATGGCTGTGTTTTTTAGGACATAATGTACAATGCTTTAGAAGATCACACTGTATTATTTAATTTATATGCTTTAACAAAATTTAAAACGTAGATTGTGTTAACAAAGGTTATTTTATGAATATACACATGTGTACATGCGTGAAGTGCACAGATGTATTAACGATAAATACACAGGTGTGTATATGGAGATTTGTCAATGTGTAGCTACTGAAATAGAGTGTGTATATGGAGATTTGTCAATGTGTAGCTACTGAAATAGAGGGTTACGTTGGTTAAAGCTTGCATGTTAATTTTTTCAAATGATTTGAATAAAAAAAATAGTTGTTTTATACTATGGGGATTTATCAAATGTGTAGCAACTGACACATAGGTGCAGGGCTTCAAAAATGAAATAGAGGTGTATGTTGGTAAAGTTTCTCGTTAATTTTTTCAAGTAATTTGAATAAAAACAAATAGTTGTTTTGTACATGATTTGTGTAGCTACTGAAACATAGGTGCATGGCTTAAAAATATATTAAATGAAAATGTAATAAAACGAAGTAGCAAAGCTTTTAAAAACAGTCACCAATGTAAGTTAAACAAAAAAAAAAAAAAAATTAGAGGATGATACACAATAATTTCGAAAAAATTGGATAGACATACAATCGAATCTTTGATATAATCAAAGGAGATCTCCTAACTTCCTAAAATAAAGGACATGTAACTGCTAGTAAATTATTAAAAATGAATTTAAAAAAATGGGATTAAACGTATAATTACAATCCTAACCTTTTTAACAACTAATCAAATGAATGGTTGGGATTGGTTCACTCTGTTCACAAACAAGGATGTTGTTCACTCATGAACCTCATCCTATATATATATATATATGGGTCAGTTAACGTACAATTGACCTTATCGTACGATGCTACGCGATTAGAAATCCACACGTTATAAACCTCAAAAGACCAAAACCCGCATGTTATATTTATCAAACTCGGAAATACAAACTCGGATTCCCATGATCATAAAGTCGGACACACAAACTCAGACTCACAATTTGGTTGTCCGCATGTTATATCTCAAAATCGCATGGTCATAAACTCGGACTCCCAAACTCGGACAACCAAATTGTACAAAATCTGCTTGTTATATCACTCAATCCGCATGTTATATACTAATCACGTACGCATCGTACGTTAAAGGATATTGTACAATACACTTTCTCTCTCTTTATATATATATATATTGTACAATACACGTTAAAGGTTTTTTTTAGGTTTTTTGAGGGTTTTAGTTTTTAGCATTTAGCTTGGGGGGGGGGGGGTTTAGGTTTTTTTTTTGGGGGGGGGGGTTAGGTTTTTGGGGGGTGGGGGTTAGGTTTTTTTTAGGGTTTTTTTAGGTTTTCTTAGCTATTTTAGGTTGTGTTCACATTGGTTCTCGCGGTTCTCGCAATAAGGTGGTTCTCGCATGAACCTTACCCTATATATATATATATATATATTAAAACGTACTTTAGAAAGGATTTGAAGAAATTAAGGTGTGACAATTGTGCATTAACGTTTTTTCTCTACATAATTATGCATGATACATAGGGTAGATAACACATAAATCTCTCTTTTATCTTTCATTCTTTTCACTTTCTTTCGTTTATCTCAGCTTGGAGTTATGCATGTCATTTATACAAATTAATACATGTGTAGGTCCGGCTAGGAGGATCTAGTCGTCCAATCCTTGTATACTAACCAGCACGGTTGTGTGGAATCCAACCGGAAAGGCAAACCGAGATGAAACAAGCAAATACAAGACACACAATATTCACCGATTAACACCACTTGTATTAATACGAATGAAAGGTTCGGTTACAAAGCTATGTTTATAAATGTGTTTTGCAAACCCTCTAAAACAGTGTGTGTGTGTTCTGTGTTCTCTATGCTTGCTTGCTTAAAATGAAGTGAACACATTACATGGGTATATATACCCAACACAGATCGTCTGGTCGAAGGATCAGATAGGCTGATCGAAGGATCAAATAGATGATCGAAAGATCATCTATCGATCTGAAACCTATCGAAGGATCCACATATACATCGAATGATGATATCCTTCGAGGTCCATCAACATCCATCGAAGGCTTATCCTTCGAGCTCATCGAAGGATCTAAACAATCCTTCGATGACACATCCTTCGACAATTCATCCTTCGACACAAACATATTACAATCAACTTCTAACTGTTTGGCCAAGTCAAACCAGGAGGATGGTTGACTTGGTCAAACTTACAAGACTAACAAAAGACATCGTCTTATATCATAACAAAATACAGACAAAGTACAGACACAAGTGCACCAACAAACTCCCCCTTGGCTGTAGCTTTGTCTCGATCTTTGTGTCTTCAAGTCTCTGACGTCCTTTCAAGTCTTCAATGTCGGAGGATCTTCAAAGTCTTCACGTCTTGAAAGCAGAAAGTGTATCAACAAACTCCCTGTTTCATGTAGGAAGTGTGTTGACAAACTCCCCCTTAACATAAGCTCCCCCTTGAGTTATGCTCGTGACTGACTTGACCATTAATGTTTGAGATCGGTGTGGACCTTAACACAAAGGTATTTACAAAAATGATTTTCCGATGTTGGTTTACTCTTGCTTGACCTTAATGCCGTTTACCAATAATAAAAAGTCAAATCTTGATTTGTCAAATGCTTTGGTAAAAAGGTCGGCACGTTGGTCATCGGTGTGGACCTTAACAACATCGATTAGCCTTTTCTCAAAGCAATCACGTATGAAGTGATATTTGATTTCGATGTGTTTGGTCTTTGAGTGCTGCACAGGATTTCTAGTGATCTGTAATGCAGCAGAATTATCAACGTAAATAGGAGTAGTTAGGAATTCAAAACCGTAGTCGCGTAATTGTTGTTGGATCCAAAGAACTTGGGAGCAACAACTTGAGGCAGCAATGTATTCAGCTTCGCATGTTGATGTAGCGACACAAGTCTGCTTCTTGCACTGCCATGTGACTAGGCGATTTCCTAAAAACTGACATCCAGCCGTTGTGGATTTGCCGTCGATTTTACATCCGCCAAAATCAGAATCACTGAAAGCGATCAAGTCAAAGTTATTATCCCTAGGGTACCATAGACCGGTGTCAGGGCAACCCTTCAAATAACGAAAAATCCTTTTTACAGCTGCAAGATGTGAGGCCTTCGGGTTGACTTGATATCTGGCAAGCAGGCACGTTGGGTACATTATATCTGGCCTTAATGCGGTGAGGTACATAAGAGATCCGATCATTGCGCGATAGTATGAGGGGCTAACAGCTTCACCCTTCAAGTCTGGAGTAATTCCGTGATTTTGTGGCAGTGGGGTACCAATGGGCGTTGCATCAGACATCTGGAACCGGCTCAAGATGTCACCAACATATTTAGTCTGATGGATGAATATCCCAGACTCAGTTTGTTGCACTTGTAGGCCCAAAAAGAAAGTCATTTCCCCCATAGCACTCATCTCGAATTTATCCTGCATAATGCGCTCGAAATTCCTACACAAAACATCATTAGTAGAACCAAAAATAATATCATCAACGTATACCTGTACCAGAAGAAGATCTCCATCTTGTTCTTTGATGAAAAGAGTACAGTCAATAAGACCTCTTCGAAAACCGTTCTCCAGCAGATAGTTAGATAAGGTTGCATACCAAGCTCGCGGTGCTTGATGTAGACCATAGAGAGCTTTGTTGAGCAACCAAACCCGATCGGGATGGATAGGATCTTCAAAACCTGGAGGCTGTTCGACGTACACCTCTTCTTCAACCACACCATGTAAGAATGCACTTTTGACGTCCATCTGGTAAACCTTGAATCCTTTGAATGAGGCATAAGCCAGAAAGATCCGAATTGCTTCCAGACGTGCAACAGGTGCATAGACTTCGTTGTAGTCGATTCCTTCTATGTGACGAAAACCTTGAACGACTAAACGTGCTTTGTTCCGGATAACAACTCCGCGGTCATCCTTTTTGCATTTAAACACCCAACGGGTACCAATCTTCTTGTAGCCAGCAGGTTTCTCTACGAGTTTCCAGACACCAAGCTTCTGGAATTGTTGCAGTTCTTCCTGCATTGCTTCAACCCAAGAGTTATCTTTCATGGCTTCTTTCCAAGTTCTTGGCTCTTCCTGTGAAACATAACACGCGAAAGACCAATCGTTTTGTTGCCCGGATTCTCGAATAGCTGCATACAGGCCTGCATTGTTGTTGTTTCGCAACATGTTTCTTGTTTGAATGCCACTTTGCACATTTCCGATGATGTTTTGTTGAGGATGGATATTATGAATCCTTGTTTCTGGATTATCTGGAACTGGAATATTTATACCCAGATTGTTGAAATTGAGATCAACAACTAAATCGATGCCCGGAATTGACGAAGAGGATGATGCAGTAGCTTCGGCTGTTCTATGGGCATCCACTGGAGGAGTACCCTCTGAAGTACCATGAACTGCTGTTGTTGGAGCTTCTTGATCTGCATCTAGAAATTCATCATCCTCTGAAGATTCGTTCAATTCGGTTGCATCATGAAAATCCTCATTGTCGAGAGTATTATTGTTCACCGAAGATGGTTCTTGATTGACAAGAATTGGATGCACCACCGGTGAAATTGTTGCATTGTCACTCTCGAAAAACATCCTTGCCGCAGCACTTTCTGCAACGGCTTCAACATTGATCGAATTGAAAAAGTCATCGTACTCAAACATCCAAGGCTGACCAGGACATTTGACTAGCAAAGTGTGCCTTTGTACTCTAACCTGAGACCATTCCTCGACCCTTTTAGTCTCTAGATTCCAGACTCATAAGTTAGGGGTGGCATACCCAAGAAAGTATCCCTCAATTGCTTTTGCCCCAAACTTTCCATTAGGATCGATGATTGTACATGGAGCTCCAAACGGTTCAAGATAAGACAAATCTGGTTTCCATTTTTGAAGAAGCTCAAAGCAGGTCTTATTGTGCCTTTTGACTGTAAGGACTCGGTTCAATGTGTAACATGCAGAGGCCACAGCTTCAGTCCAGAATGGAACGGGCAACTGCGACTCTACCAACATATTCCTAGCAGTCTCGATCAATGTGCGGTTCTTACGTTCAGCGACGCCATTCTGTTGAGGAGTATAAGCTGCACTAAACTCATGAAGAATACCCTTTGAAGTGCAAAACTCTGCCATGGCATGATTTTTAAATTCAGTACCATTGTCGCTACATATCCGCCTAACCTTCAACTTATACAAATTCTCAATCTGAATGATCAAGTTTTTGATAATACCAAAAGTTTCACTCTTATGTGCCATGAACGCCACCCAAGAAAATCTTGAATAGTCATCAGTTATCACCAGACAGTATTGATCATTCCGAATACTCTTGTGCTTGACAGGACCGAACAAATCCATGTGCAAACGTTCAAGAGGAACTGCCACCATGTTGATCTTCTTAGAAGGATGTCGTTTCTTCGTTTGTTTTCCTTTCTGGCACGAAACACAGACGTCTTGAAGATGGAAATTTTTGAGAGGAACACCATTCACCAATTCATTTGAAACCAAATGATTCATTTTGTGTAAGTGAATGTGACCCATTCGTCTGTGCCAAGAGATAGAGTCTTTTTCTGTGGCTTTGGAAACGAAACAAGTTGCTTGTGCAGACGTAGTAATAGCTTGGCTCATATCAAGGACGTACAAATCATTTATCCTTGGAGCTGACAACAGATTCCATTCTTTTGGAATTTTGAAGCCGGGTTTCAGCACATAACATCCATTAGCATCAAAGTGTACTGAGAATTGCTTGTCACAAATTTGAGAAACACTAAGAAGATTGTGATCAAGTTGTTGCACAAAGTTGATCTTGTCAAAGCTGACAATCCCGTTGGATATCATTCCTTCACCCGTAATATAACCTCCCTTATCTCCAGCAAAAGCAACATAACCTCCTCTAATAGATTTGACGTCGTAGAGAAGCTTCATGTCGCCTGTCATGTGCCTGGATGCCCCACTATCAACAATCCAATGACTACTGATAGTTCCTCCTGGAACACCCTGCACATGAACTTAATTGATTAGTTGGAGATGGGGACCCAAGCCATTGTGGTCTTGGGTCTTCCATTTTCATCAATAACAATAACTTCTTGTCTTTGATGATTGGTAAATTGTGATGGTCCCCCTGATTCAGTAACCGTTTTTGGTTTCCAGGTCTGTTTTGTTTTACCAGTGTTATTCTTTAAAATTTTAACTTCATGGTTGTCTGAAGTTTTTTTAATTTTCTGGTTTGACAGAAACAGATGTTTTGTTAACCACATCCGCTTTAATTGCCTTTTCAATTTTCTTGACCTGTTGGCGTCTCTGTTTCATTTCCCTTTCTTTTACAAGTCGGGGATCTTGTTTTACCAAAACAGTTTGCCCGCGGTCAGTTTGGTCACGGGGAACATCAACTTTTCCTTTTTGTTTATGAAGATATGGACAATTTCGAATTATATGTCCAATTGTTCCACACTCAAAACATGATCTTCGTTCAACAAACCCCGAAGTATCATGTGATCGTCTTGCCGATGATGATAAACTTTGTGATCCCGAGGTACTAGGTTTTGAACTACTTGGTTCATTTCTTTTCTGTACATTTGCTTTCTTAACAAAATCTAAGTTAGATTTATTTTCAAACGTTTCGATTTTGTCCGTTCCTGTCGATTTCACAAAGTTTACATTTTTGTTCTTCTTTTGATTCGGCTTCTTTTGAGCTTGAGCCGGTGATTTTCCTTTTGGCTTGGTGTGATTTTGCTGTTTTTGCACTGTTGGTAATTTCTTATTGCCATATTGTTTTCGAATTTCGGCCTTTGGAATAGGAGGACACTGTGTAACTGTAACACGTGGTCTTGTCTTTCCTAAAAACTTACTTGTCGAATTTTCAAAGATTTTACTTATTAAAGATTGATTAACATTCTTAATAGGAAAATCTTTGTCAGAGTAGATTTTATCATCACCAACAAGAGTGTACAGCAAGTTCACACTCTCCGACTCTTTTGCAGACGAGGACTCGATTGCAACAGTCTTAGCGGGTTTTGCAGGAGGATCACATAAGATGTAATTCTCGAGAGGTATGTCCTCAACTTTGACCACCGCATCAGACTTTGCTGGGACAGTATCATCAGATTCATCATCAGAAGAATCAGCATCCTCAGTAATAACTGGAGGATCCTGATTCAGGTCAGCAGAAGACACACATGTATCTGCTGATACATCTGAATCTGATGATACTTCTTTCTTGTATCCGAGCCCTGTAGCAAACTCCTTTACATCTAGAGGAACAGATGGTTCAAAGAACACTCTATCCTCCTCGTCAGGCATTGCATCATAATTGTGTCTCACTGGTGGTGGACATTTCTTGTAGCCTATGCATGTGACATCCTGTTTCTCTTTCTGAACGTCAATGATGTGATCCAACACATAGCTAGAGCTCAAATAACTGTCTAGCTTAAGTTGGATCGCCTCACTTTCGGTTTTCACACAAGCCATCTCTTTTTGTATAATCTCAAGGCGAGATATATACAAATTAATGTCAGTTTGTTTTCTGGAAACCATTTTAGTTAACTCGGTTTTATCTTTCTTTAACTTTTCAATTACCGATTTAACTCCTTTTCATGGTTTTCATAAAACATATTGGCTTTAGTGCATTTTGAAAGATCCACGGTCAACTTTTGATTGTGGATGAATGTCACATCATACTTTTTTCTTGCAAAGCCTCATGTTTGCTTTGCACCTCACACCACTTGGCATTCAAAGAAACATGTTTGTCTTGCAAGTCAAACAAACTAGCTTGTAAAGCATCATGTTTGCCTTGCAACTCAGACATGTTTACCTCTAAATCAGCACATTTAACATGCAAACTATCACAATTATCACAATTAATAGCAGTGGGTTCATCGACACATACCTGACTTGATGAACTGTCGACATTAGCCATAAAGGCTGAATGGAGAGAAGACGAAGAATAAGCAGCTTGATCCACCAAGATAGATCTTCATTGAGTTCTTGCTGCAGCTTCCTCCAAAAGCTCATCAATATCTGCATCGACTGACGCATTTGATGTCTCACCCACATGATCATCGCCTGAACTTGAGGATTCTTCATCTGAACTCCTGCTATATCCCGAAGAGTCTTCATCCGCAGAAGATTCACCACCATTGGCGGAAGATTCTCCACCACTGGTGTGAACTAAATCCTTAACCACTTCAGCAAAACATGCTGTTCCATCTGGAGCATCACCACTCAACTGGATTGACCAGTCACAACCTTCATCCACTTGAACCACAAGTGCCCTGTTGGCATTTGATGTTCCAGCTTGACTCTGGTTGTTGACAGGTATCAATGTACGTTCATTGTTCCTGTTCTGGTTATGCTGGTTGCCTTGGTTTCTGAAGGGATTCTGGTTCCCATGCTGTGCTGGCTTTGTACATTCCCTTTTAAAATGACCCCGTTCGCCACAGTTGAAGCACTTTACTGCCTGTTTATCGAACCCATACTTGGTGTCTTTCTTGCTTTCCAAGCTGGTTCTGCCAGTACTTTCCATGAAATCCTTTGCCCTTCTTACAGCGCTAGCAAAGGCCCACTTGATATCCATCAAGCCCATCTCTTCCTTGTCAATCTGCCGATAGTCTTCTTGTGTCAGATTAATGTTGCCAATCTGACCTTCCACTAACCCACAGTACGCGCTCACTAAAGTGTTAAGCAGCTCCATGTGTTCCCTTGCTACTTCTACACCGACCTTAGAGAAGCTTGAAGTGTCGAGCTGTACTGTATTTGGTTTTGATTGCTGACCAGCAGATGATGTCCCTCCATAACACGCTTGTTGTTGAGCAGGAGGAGATGGCTGTAGAGGATTTCCATACATGTCTGTGGTGGGAGCCGGCTTAACAGGAACTTGTACTGGATTGCCATACATATCCGTGCTTGTGACAAACGCCGTTTGAAGTGGAGCATGTGGACCGGTCCTTGCAGACGAAGAACTGGAAGTTCCATAATGCATCTCTGGATTTTGTGGCACTGGAACTCTTTTTGCCTTTAAGGTTTCCTCCTGATCCTTGTTTTCTAAAAGCTGTACGAAGTCGTTGATATTTGTAGTCCTCAAAACTCCGTTATACTTCAAGATTTCCAAGAAACTATTCCATTGGGGAGGCAATGCATCAGCAAACTTCTTCACCACCTCTGCTGTAGTTGTCACTACTCCAAAATTGTTCAACTCTGTAAGCAAGTGATAAAACCGGCTTGTCATGTCTCCCAAAGATTCCTTATCCATACACGTGAAGCCATCGAATTCTTTCTTGAGAAGATCATGACGCAATTGACGTGTTGCTTCATTTCCTACCCCTCTGGTCTTCAACGCGTCCCACAGTTTCTTCGTTGTCTTGAAACTGACAAACTGATGGTAAATATCTTTGCTTAACGCCTGAGTGAGAATGGCGTATGCTTTCTTTTCCAGATCATACGTCTTCTTTTGATCTTCAGGAAGATCGGCAAACGTGCCGGCAGATGAAGCGGCAACCTCTATTGTTTGATCGAAATCTGTGGTGAAACGTAACCACAATTCTGTATTTTGCCCTAGCACGTAAGTGTAGAACCTATCAACCCAACCCGGATACTCGTTTAAGTGCATCAACTTTGGAGGTCGATTCAAACTTCCGGTTTCGCTTTCGCTCAATAAGATACTTTGAATGCTCGGAGTTTGATTTGATACTAATGCCCATTGACCTGTCGATATGGCATTTGCTTGCGAAGATGTCGACACCGGAGATTCGGCCCATGAGGGAGATAGACTTGTATTTGTGTACTTTCCACTATCTGGAGCCGGTGTACCCCACCATGAGGGAGATGAACTTGTATTTGTGTATTTTCCACTATCTGGAGCCGGAGTTCCCCACCAACTTGGGTTCATGTTTGATAAGGAGAAATGAATTCTATGTTAATATCTCGAAAGATAACAGCCAGCCGAAGGATCCCTGATCGAAAGACAAGATAAACACAAACTTGTTAAACTTAAACAGACTAGGATCGAAGGATCAATACTTGTTCGAAGGATCAACAGTGTTCGACAGATCACTCTTGAATTTCGAACAATGATTTCGAAAGATTCTCCAAACGAAGGATCCTTATCTTTCGAATAAGAACTGTAGATCGAACAATATATCCTTCGAAAAGATTCCCTGGATCGAAGGATAAGTCTCAGACTTCGAAGGATGTTCGAAAGATGATTATCTATCGAACTTCCTTTGATCGAAAGATGATCTTTCGACTTCGAAGGATATCCTTCGATCTCTACTGACACATTTGACAAAAAGGTGACAGGTTGGTGAAAAGGTGATTGGTTGGTAGAAACTTTCGGCAGAAGGTATGTTCAAACCATACCTTTTACCAAACCAGGATTTGACCAATAAAATATTACTTAAAAAGGAAGGTCCTTATCCAGAAACCGGTCACCGGAGTAAGCCGGAATTTTGCCGGAAATTGCCAAACTTCTTAAAAACAAGTTTTTAAGTTACCCAACCCGTCCTTTAACACACCCGGTTAGTTTAGAACACGTTTTTACGTCAAGAAATGCGAGAAAAACACTAAAAACGGGTGCTAAACCATGTGAGTTTTGTCCAAACACTCCAAAGTCTTGTATAAACTCGTTTTTTAACAAGGAAAAGAGCCACGGCTCTGATACCACTTGTAGGTCCGGCTAGGGGGATCTAGTCGTCCAATCCTTGTATACTAACCAGCCCGGTTGTGCGGAATCCAACCGGAAAGGCAAACCGAGATGAAACAAGCAAATACAAGACACACAATATTCACCGATTAACACCACTTGTATTAATACGAATGAAAGGTTCGGTTACAAAGCTATGTTTACAAATGTGTTTTGCAAACCCTCTAAAACAGTGTGTGTGTGTTCTGTGTTCTCTATGCTTGCTTGCTTAAAATGAAGTGAACACATTACATGGGTATATATACCCAACACAGATCGTCTGGTCGAAGGATCAGATAGGCTGATCGAAGAATCAGATAGATGATCGAAAGATCATCTATCGATCTGAAACCTATCGAAGGATCCACATATACATCGAATGATGATATCCTTCGAGGTCCATCAACATCCATCGAAGGCTTATCCTTCGAGCTCATCGAAGGATCTAAACAATCCTTCGATGACTCATCCTTCGATGACACATCCTTCGACAATTCATCCTTCGACACAAACATATTACAATCAACTTCTAACTGTTTGGCCAAGTCAAACCAGGAGGATGGTTGACTTGGTCAAACTTACAAGACTAACAAAAGACATCATCTTATATCATGACAAAATACAGACAAAGTACAGACACAAGTGCACCAACAACATGGATTTCAAAAATTCAACCAGCTAACCCGAAACCTAAAGCATGCCTACTCAACATGTTTGACACATTACAACAGTTACAGGCAACTTGTAGGTTGAAGTAATCCAGAAGCAGTGCCTGCAGCATACGAGCAAGACGAATTCGCTGGTTGACCTCCAAATTTAAGGTCAACATCCTTTAACACAATTCCACTACACGGATTCCCCTTGCTGCAATCAAACTTCACTGCTACGCGTATTGCTGATGTTCCATGCACGTTTTCGTACATCACATTGCTGATCTTTACTCCTGAAGCTTCATTCGGACAGTTGTTATTATTCGGACAGTAATTTCCGTCTATTATGATCGGGAACTTAACATTCATCATCGTTGCTCCCTTGAAATAAACACCGTTAACGAACCCATTGCTACTCCTTGCCCATGCTTTTATCCTCAGACCATTTGTTGTACCTACGAATGTGGTCGTTTTTACTGTTACATTCTGGACACCTGGTTCATCTCGTTCCCACCCTAGACTCCCAATGCTGCATCCGGAAATCAAATGTATAATCATTAGCAAATTGTTATCTCGTGGGATAGAGGAAAAGTTTGCTTTTATATCACCCCGCCCAGACCCTACATTGGGTGGGATATTAGCGGGTACGTTTATTTGTCTATATACATGTGCGCACACGCATGTGTTTTTCTTAACCAAAGTGGTGTATTTCAAGAAAGTTGTTAGCAAAATGGTGTGTTTGAGAATTCCGAAAAAGAAACTTATGTGTTAGTTGAGTGTACCTTATGCCGTGACCGGGTCCACAAACCACCTTTTCTATCCAGATATTAGAGTTTCCTGGGCCTATCGAGACGCAGTCGTCGCCTGTTGAGATTTTAGAGCTCAAAATGGTGATTCCTGTGGAATATGTTAAATGGATGCCATCTGTGTTCGGGCTGAGCCCAGGTGCTACGATGCTAACTCCTTGTATTTTCGCGTTCTTGCAACTATAGAGCAACATGTGAAACATTTGGCTGTTTAATGACCTTAATTTACTGATC
Source organism: Helianthus annuus (assembly GCF_002127325.2). Classification (NCBI taxonomy): domain Eukaryota; kingdom Viridiplantae; phylum Streptophyta; class Magnoliopsida; order Asterales; family Asteraceae; genus Helianthus; species Helianthus annuus. The sequence goes on along the minus strand of NC_035434.2, from coordinate 171,946,183 downwards.
ACTATGTTTTGGGAATGGTAGAAGCCAAGTGTCTGCAACAAATACATGTTCGTTATAATTTCATGAAAAAAAAAAGAAAAAAGAAAATATGCACTTGTACAAACACGCGACGTATATTTGTCGAAATGTATAGTCTTACCGTAGATCCTTTAGGACATGCTTTTCCAGATGTTTTGCATGCCCATAGAGAAGATCCTTGGGCATCAAGGGTCCCACCGTTTATGGTAACATTCTTAACTATGTAGAACTTGATCCAGACTTGCGCGTTGCCAATAGCATTATAACTAGATGGTGCCACCAAGTTACCAGCTATGTTGAATGTGATGGCTCGGCTCTTACATCCTTGACCAGAGAATGTAAGCGCCGAGGCAACCAAGTACCTTCCAGCTGGTACATAAATGCTAGCGGGAATGGTAGAGTTACATGACAAACTCCATGCTTTCAAGAACGCGTTCTTTGAGTCTGAGCGGCCGTCTGGCTTGGCTCCTGTAGGTCCCTCGGAGGATGAGGTTAAACCTTAACCTTGTTATGTTAACACACTAGCAAGTGCGGAATCCAAGCTAGAGTGCAAACCGAGATGAAACAAGCACAAACACAATATGCAATCTTCACCGATTAACACCACTTGTATTAATACGAATTAAAGGTTCAGTTACAAAGCTATGTTTACAAATGTGTTTTGCAAACCCTCTAAAACAGTGTGTGTGTTCTGTGTTCTCTATGCTTGCTTGCTTGCTTTCTTCTAATGAAGTGAACACGTTACATGGGTATATATACCCAACACAGATCGTCTGGTCGAAGGATCAGATAGGCTGATCGAAGGATCAGATAGATGATCGAAAGATCATCTGTCGATCTGAAACCTATCGAAGGATCCATATATACACCTCGAAGGATGATATCCTTCGAGGTCCATCAATCATCCATCGAAGACTTATCTTTCGAGCTCATCGAAGGATCTAAACAATCCTTCGATGACTCATCCTTCAATGACTCATCCTTCGACAACTCATTTACAACCATTGTCTAACTGTTTGGCCAAGTCAAACCAGGAGGATGGTTGACTTGGTCAAGCTTACAGGACTAACAAAGGACATCGTTTTATATCAGACAGAATACAGACAAAGTACAGACACAAGTGCACCAACAAACTCCCCCTTGGCTGTAGCTTTGTCTCGATCTTCGTGTCTTCAAGTCTCTGACGTCCTTTCAAGTCTTCAATGTCGGAGGATCTTCAAAGTCTTCACGTCTTGAAAGCAGAAAGTGTATCAACAAACTACCCGTTTCATGTAGGAAGTGTGTTGACAAACTCCCCCTTAACATAAGCTCCCCCTTGAGTTATGCTCGTGACTGACTTGACCATTAATGTTTGAGATCCTTGTGGTGTTGATGATGGTCAGCGGCAACTCGATCATTTTCATCTTTTGAGTGCCTTCACGTCGTGTCTTCATTCCGAAGCTTGTCATCGACCATGTTCTCCTTGCCTTTAGAATCTGCACATGCAAGAAATCTAAACGCGTAATGAGAACAACTGCTTGGAATATAGTTAGTATAAACAAATGACACACGAATGACCATGTCACAATCGAACACCGTCCGACAGTTTGAAAGTTTAATAAATTTGTCAATTTTAGATTTAACTTTCAAAAACTTGCAAATTTCGACCGTTTATGAAGATTTAGTCAATTCGGTTTTCAGTCAGGTTTCAGGTAACGAAGACTCGAGATCCAACATCGTACGATCGAAAATAAAGTAGAAATAAAATCTTTTTGGCTTTTATAAAGTTTATATTAAAACACACCTAAAATCTTTTTGGTATTTTTGAATATTTGAAATGTAAAGACTGAAAGCAGTAAATAAATATATACAGACATTCTTTTTGCGAGTTTCGAGGGTAAGAGAATCATATCAGTGTACGGTCATGCCAAAACGCTCTTGTTGTTCAATTAGTTAACATTAAGATAAGCATCCTATAACAATTATCGGTATTGTTGTCCACTTAAGCTCAACTTATCAGATGTAATCATGGCGAGGGGATATGTTAAGGTATGATTTATACTTACCGACCGGTGTTCATCCACATCACGACACATTCCCGTATCAAGGTATGCACGAGGGTTCATCTTACCGGCGAGTATACCGATTATCATCTGTTTGACCGTATATGATGTGAGATTCTCACTTATTTTGATTTGAAAACAAGCCCTATGTGATAGAATCACTTATTGATGAGGAACTTGATTTTCATATGCATGAGGGCACAGGAGCAAGTCCGTGAACAGGTCAGTACTTTCGTACAGCAAAGAGACGAACTTGACTCCCGGATAAATGTGATATTTTATCACTTATTTGTTTGGACATGTGATTGTTTATCACTTATTGAGGTCGTATGCAGTATGTACACGTATGTATGGTATCATGGAAGATCTAGACTTGCGTCCCCGTTATTTTTCGGTAAAAGAAACAACCATGATACCCAGATGATAAGCAGCATAAAGACCGAATATCTCAGAACCTCGGCAATCTATCAAACGAAATTTCGGTACTAAGACCATATGCCAATGAATGGTTCCCACCTGGTCTTCAGTCGGTTTAAGATTTATATCACACTGCACACTTTAAAATGATTGTGAGCCTACCGATACATCTTATATAGAGCTGCTTATCGTTTTTTTATTTAAGGTTTAAAGAGGTTTGGATAGACCACTGATGTACTATCATTTTCTTTTTTTTGCTCGCTAGGAAACTCATTTTTGTTTTTCTATTGTTTTTGTGTTTTTGAAATTTTTCGATGTTTTTGGATTTTCAGATTTTTGGATTTACTCCCCCTAAAATCAATAAACTAAGACAAATTTAAAGGACACAAAGATGTATTTACAAGAATGATTTTCCGATGTTGGTTTTACTCTTGCTTGACCTTAATGCCGTTTACCAATAATAAAAAGTCAAATCTTGATTTGTCAAATGCTTTGGTAAAAAGGTCGGCACGTTGGTCATGGGTGTGGACCTTAACAACATCGATTAGCCTTTTATCAAAGCAATCACGTATGAAGTGATATTTGATTTCGATGTGTTTGGTCTTTGAGTGCTGCACAGGATTTCTAGTGATCTGTAATGCAGCAGAATTATCAACGTAAATAGGAGTAGTTAGGAATTCAAAACCGTAGTCGCGTAATTGTTGTTGGATCCAAAGGACTTGGGAGCAACAACTTGAGGCAGCAATATATTCAGCTTCGCATGTTGATGTAGCGACGCACGTCTGCTTCTTGCACTGCCATGTGACTAGGCGATTTCCTAAAAACTGACATCCAGCCGTTGTGGATTTGCCGTCGATTTTGCATCCGCCAAAATCAGAATCACTGAAAGCAACCAATTCAAAGTTATTATCCCTAGGGTACCATAGACCGGTGTCAGGGTAACCCTTCAAATAACGAAAAATCCTTTTGACAGCTGCAAGATGTGAGGCCTTCGGGTTGACTTGATATCTGACAAGCAGGCACGTTGGCTACATTATATCTGGCCTTGATGCTGTGAGGTACATAAGAGATCCGATCATTGCGCGGTAATATGAGGGGTTAACAGCTTCACCCTTCAAGTCTGGAGTAATTCCGTGATTTTGTGGCAATGGGGTACCAATGGGCGTTGCATCAGACATCTGGAACCGGCTCAAGATGTCGCCAACATATTTAGTCTGATGAATGAATATCCCAGACTCCGTTTGTTGCACTTGTAGGCCCAAGAAGAAGGTCATTTCCCCCATAGCACTCATCTCGAATTTATCCTGCATAATGCGCTCGAAATTCCTACACAAGACATCATTAGTAGAACCAAAAATAATATCATCAACGTATACCTGTACCAGAAGAAGATCTCCATCTTGTTCTTTGATGAAAAGAGTACAGTCAACAAGACCTCTTCGAAAACCGTTCTCCAGCAGATAGTTAGATAAGGTTGCATACCAAGCTCGCGGTGCTTGATGTAGACCATAGAGAGCTTTGTTGAGCAACCAAACCCGATCGGGATGGATAGGATCTTCAAAACCTGGGGGCTGTTCGACGTACACCTCTTCTTCAACCACACCATGTAAGAATGCACTTTTGACGTCCATCTGGTAAACCTTGAATCTTTTGAATGAGGCATAAGCCAGAAAGATCCGAATTGCTTCCAGACGTGCAACAGGTGCATAGACTTCGTTGTAGTCGATTCCTTCTATCTGACGAAAACGTTGAACGACTAAACGTGCTTTGTTCAGGATAACAACTCCGCGGTCATCCTTTTTGCATTTAAACACCCAACGGGTACCAATCTTCTTGTAGCCAGCAGGTTTCTCTACGAGTTTCCAGACACCAAGCTTCTGGAATTGTTGCAGTTCTTCCTGCATTGCTTCAACCCAAGAGTTATCTTTCATGGCTTCTTTCCAAGTTCTTGGCTCTTCCTGTGAAACATAACACGCGAAAGACCAATCGTTTTGTTGCCCGGATTCTCGAATAGCTGCATACAGGCCTGCATTGTTGTTGTTTCGCAACATGTTTCTTGTTTGAATGCCGCTTTGCACATTTCCGATGATGTTTTGTTGAGGATGGTTATTATGAATCCTCGTTTCTGGATTATCTTGAACTGGAATATTTATACCCAGATTGTTGAAATTGAGATCAACAACTAAATCAATGCCCGGAATTGACGAAGAGGATGATGCAGTAGCTTCAGCTGTTCTATGGGCATCCACTGGAGGAGTACCCTCTGAAGTACCATGAACTGCTGTTGTTGGAGCTTCTTGATCTGCATCTAGAAATTCATCATCCTCTGAAGATTCGTTCAATTCGGTTGCATCATGAAAATCCTCATTGTCGAGAGTATTATTGTTCACCGAAGATGGTTCTTGATTGACAAGAATTGGAAGCACCACCGGTGAAACTGTTGCATTGTCACTCTCGAAAAACATCCTTGCCGCAACACTTTCTTCAACGGCTTCAACATTGATCGAATTGAAAAAGTCATCGTACTCAAACATCCAAGGCTGACCAGGACATTTGACTGGCAAAGTGTGCCTTTGTACTCTGACCTCAGACCATTCCTCGACCCTTTTAGTCTCTAGATTCCAGACTCGTAAATTAGGGGTGGCATACCCAAGAAAGTATCCGTCAATTGCTTTAGCCCCAAACTTTCCATTAGGATCGATGATTGTACATGGAGCTCCAAACGGTTCAAGATAAGACAAATCTGGTTTCCGTTTTTGAAGAAGCTCAAAGCAGGTCTTATTGTGCCTTTTGACTGTAAGGACTCGGTTCAATGTGTAACATGCAGAGGCCACAGCTTCAGTCCAGAATGGAATGGGCAACTGCGACTCTACCAACATAGTCCTAGCAGTCTCGATCAATGTGCGGTTCTTACGTTCAGCGACGCCATTCTGTTGAGGAGTAAAAGCTGCACTAAACTCATGAAGAATACCCTTTGAAGTGCAAAACTCCGTCATGGCATGATTTTTAAATTCAGTACCATTGTCGCTACATATCCGCCTAACCTTCAACTTATACAAATTCTCAATCTGAATTATCAAGTTTTTGATAATACCAAAGGTTTCACTCTTGTGTGCCATGAACGCCACCCAAGAAAATCTTGAATAGTCATCAGTAATCACGAGGCAGTATTGATCATTCCTGATACTTTTGTGCTTGACAGGACCGAACAAATCCATGTGCAAACATTCAAGAGGAACTGCCACCGTGTTGATCTTCTTAGTAGGATGTCGTTTCTTCGTTTGTTTTCCTTTCTGGCACGAAACACAGACGTCTTGAAGATGGAAATTTTTGAGAGGAACACCATTCACCAATTCATTTGATACCAAATGATTCATTTTGCGTAAGTGAATGTGACCCATTCGTCTGTGCCAAGAGATAGAGTCTTTTTCTGTGGCTTTGGAAACGAAACAAGTTGCTTGTGCAGACGTAGTAATAGCTTGGCTCATATCAAGGACGTACAAATCATTTATCCTTGGAGCTGACAAGAGAATCCATTCTTTTGGAATTTTGAAGCCGGGTTTCAGCACATAACATCCATTAGCATCAAAGTGTACTGAGAATTGCTTGTCACAAATTTGAGAAACACTAAGAAGATTGTGATCAAGTTGTTGCACAAAGTTGATCTTGTCAAAGCTGACAATCCCGTTGGAAATCATTCCTTCACCCGTAATATAACCACCCTTATCTCCAGCAAATGCAACATAACCTCCTCTAATAGATTTAAAGTCGTAGAGAAGCTTCATGTCGCCTGTCATGTGCCTGGATGCCCCACTATCAACAATCCAATGACTACTGATAGTTCCTCCTGGAACACCCTGCACATGAACTCAATCAATTAGTTGGAGATGGGGACCCAAGCCATTGTGGTCTTGGGTCCTCCATTTTCATCAATAACAATAACTTCTTGTCTTTGATGATTGGTAAATTGTGATGGTCCCCCTGATTCAGTAACCGTTTTTGGTTTCCAGGTCTGTTTTGTTTTACCAGTGTTATTCTTTAAAATTTTAACTTCAGGGTTGTCTGAAGTTTTTGAATTTTCTGGTTTGACAGAGACAGATGTTTTGTTAACCACATCGGCTTTAATTGCCTTTTCAATTTTCTTGACCTGTTGGCGTCTCTGTTTCATTTCCCTTTCTTTTACAAGTCGGGGATCTTGTTTTACCGAAACAGTTTGCCTGCGGTCAGTTTGGTCACGGGGAACATCAACTTTTCCTTTTTGTTTATGAAGATATGGACAATTTCGAATTATATGTCCAATTGTTCCACACTCAAAACATGATCTTCGTTCAACAAACCCCGAAGTATCATGTGATCGTCTTGCCGATGATGATGAACTTTGTGATCCCGAGGTACTAGGTTTTGAACTACTTGGTTCATTTCTTTTCTGTACAGTTGCTTTCTTAACAAAATCTAAGTTAGATTTGTTTTCAAACGTTTCGATCTTGTCCGTTCCCGTCGATTTCACAAAGTTTACATTTTTGTTCTTCTTTTGATTCGGCTTCTTTTGTGCTTGAGCCGGTGATTTTCCTTTTGGCTTGGTGTGATTTTGCTGTTTTTGCACTGTTGGTAGTTTCTTATCGCCATATTGTTTTCGAATTTCGGCCTTTGGAATAGGAGGACACTGTGTAACTGTAACACGTGGTCCTGTCTTTCCTAAAAACTTACTTGTCGAATTTTCAAAGACTTTACTTATTAAAGATTGATTAACATTCTTAATAGGAAAATCTTTGTCAGAGTAGATTTTATCATCACCAACAAGAGTGTACAGCAAGTTCACACTCTCCGACTCTTCTGCAAATGAGGACTCGATTGCAACAGTCTTAGCGGGTTTTGCAGGAGGATCACATAGGATGTAATTCTCGAGAGGTATGTCCTCAACTTTGACCACCGCATCAGACTTTGCTGGGACAACATCATCAGAAGACACACATGTATCTGCTGATACATCTGAATCTGATGATACTTCTTTCTTGTATCCGAGCCCTGTAGCAAACTCCTTTACATCTAGAGGAACAGATGGTTCAAAGAACACTCTATCCTCCTCGTCAGGCATTGCATCATAATTGTGTCTCACTGGTGGTGGACATTTCTTGTAGCCTATGCATGTGACATCCCGTTTCTCTTTCTGAACGTCAATGATGTGATCCAACACATAGCTAGAGCTCAAATAACTGTCTAGCTTAAGTTGGATCGCCTCACTTTCGGTTTTCACACAAGCCATCTCTTTTTGCATAATCTCAAGGCGAGATATATACAAATTAATGTCAGTTTGTTTTCTGGAAACCATTTTAGTTAGCTCGGTTTTATCTTTCTTTAACTTTTCAATTACCGATTTAAACTCCTTTTCATGGTTTTCATAAAACATATTGGCTTCAGTGCATTTTGAAAGATCCACGGTCAACTTTTGATTGTGGATGAATGTCACATCATACTTCTCTTGCAAAGCCTCGTGTTTGCTTTGCAATTCACACCACTTGGCATTCAAAGAAACATGTTTGTCTTGCAAGTCAAACAAACTAGCTTGTAAAGCATCATGTTTGCCTTGCAACTCAGACATGTTGGCCTCTAAATCAGCACATTTAACATGCAAACTATCACAATTATCACAATTAATAGCCGTGGGTTCATCGACACATACCTGACTTGATGAACTGTCGACATTAGCCATAAAGGCTAAATGGAGAGAAGACGAAGAATAAGCAGCTTGATCCACCAAGATAGATCTTCTTTGAGTTCTTGCTGCAGCTTCCTCCAAAAGCTCATCAATATCTGCATCGACTGATGCATTTGATGTCTCACCCACATGATCATCGCCTGAACTTGAGGATTCTTCATCTGAACTCCTGCTATATCCCGAAGAGTCTTCATACTCAGAAGATTCACCACCATTGGCGGAAGATTCTCCACCACTGGTGTGAACTAAATCCTTAACCACTTCAGCAAAACATGCTGTTCCATCTGGAGCATCACCACTCAACTGGATTGACCAGTCACAACCTTCATCCACTTGAACCACAAGTGCCCGGTTGGCATTTGATGTTCCAGCTTGGCTCTGGTTGTTGACAGGTATTAATGTACGCTCATTGTTCCTGTTCTGGTTCTGCTGGTTGCCCTGGTTTCTGAAGGGATTCTGGTTCCCATGCTGTGCTGGCTTTGTACATTCCCTTTTAATGTGACCCCGTTCACCACAATTGAAGCACTTTACTGCCTGTTTATCGAACCCATACTTGGTGTCTTTCTTGCTTTCCAAGCTGGTTCTGCCAGTACTTTCCATGAAATCCTTTGCCCTTCTTACAGCGCTAGCAAAGGCCCACTTGATATCCATCAAGTCCATCTCTTCCTTGTCAATCTGCCGATAGTCTTCTTGTGTCAGATTAATGTTGCCAATCTGACCTTCCACTAACCCACTACGCGTTCACTATAGTGTTAAGTAGCTCCATGTGTTCCCTTGCTACTTCTACACTGACCTTAGAGAAGCTTGAAGTGTCGAGCTGTACTGTATTTGGTTTTGATTGCTGACCAGCAGATGATGTCCCTCCATAACACGCTTGTTGTTGAGCAGGAGGAGGAGGTGGTTGTAGTGGATTTCCATACATATCTGTGGTGGGAGCCGGCTTAACAGGAACTTGTACTGGATTGCCATACATATCTGTGCTTGTGACGAACGCCGTTTGAAGTGGAGCATGTGGACCGGTTCTTACAGACGAAGAACTGGAAGTTCCATAATACATCTCTGGATTTTGTGGCACTGGAACTCTTTTTGCCTTTAAGGTTTCCTCCTGATCCTTGTTTTCTAAAAGCTGTACGAAGTCGTTGATATTTGTAGTTCTCAAAACTCCGTTATACTTCAAGATTTCCAAGAAACTATTCCATTGGGGAGGCAATGCATCAGCAAACTTCTTCACCACCTCTGCTGTAGTTGTCACTACTCCAAAATTGTTCAACTCTGTAAGCAAGTGATAAAACCGGCTTGTCATGTCTCCCAAAGATTCCTTATCCATACACGTGAAGCCATCGAATTCTTTCTTGAGAAGATCATGACGCAATTGACGTGTTGCTTCATTTCCTACCCCTCTGGTCTTCAACGCGTCCCACAGTTTCTTCATTGTCTTGAAACTGATAAACTGATGGTAAATATCTTTGCTTAACGCCTGAGTGAGAATGGCGTATGCTTTCTTTTCCAGATCATACGTCTTCTTTTGATCTTCAGGAAGATCGGCAAACGTGCCGGCAGATGAAGCGGCAACCTCTATTGTTTGATCGAAATCTGTGGTGAAACGTAACCACAATTCTGTATTTTGCCCTAGCACGTAAGTGTAGAACCTATCAACCCAACCCGGATACTCGTTTAAGTGCATCAACTTTGGAGGTCGATTCAAACTTCCGGTTTCGCTTTCGCTCAATAAGATACTTTGAATGCTCGGAGTTTGATTTGATACTAATGCCCATTGACCTGTCGATATGGCATTTGCTTGCGAAGATGTCGACACCGGAGATTCGGCCCATGAGGGAGATAGACTTGTATTTGTGTACTTTCCACTATCTGGAGCCGGTGTACCCCACCATGAGGGAGATGAACTTGTATTTGTGTATTTTCCACTATCTGGAGCCGGAGTTCCCCACCAACTTGGGTTCATGTTTGATAAGGAGAAATGAATTCTATGTTAATATCTCGAAAGATAACAGCCAGCCGAAGGATCCCTGATCGAAAGACAAGATAAACACAAACTTGTTAAACTTAAACAGACTAGGATCGAAGGATCAATACTTGTTCGAAGGATCAACAGTGTTCGACAGATCACTCTTGAATTTCGAACAATGATTTCGAAAGATTCTCCAAACGAAGGATCCTTATCTTTCGAATAAGAACTGTAGATCGAACAATATATCCTTCGAAAAGATTCCCTGGATCGAAGGATAAGTCTCAGACTTCGAAGGATGTTCGAAAGATGATTATCTATCGAACTTCCTTTGATCGAAAGATGATCTTTCGACTTCGAAGGATATCCTTCGATCTCTACTGACACATTTGACAAAAAGGTGACAGGTTGGTGAAAAGGTGATTGGTTGGTAGAAACTTTCGGCAGAAGGTATGTTCAAACCATACCTTTTACCAAACCAGGATTTGACCAATAAAATATTACTTAAAAAGGAAGGTCCTTATCCAGAAACCGGTCACCGGAGTAAGCCGGAATTTTGCCGGAAATTGCCAAACTTCTTAAAAACAAGTTTTTAAGTTACCCAACCCGTCCTTTAACACACCCGGTTAGTTTAGAACACGTTTTTACGTCAAGAAATGCGAGAAAAACACTAAAAACGGGTGCTAAACCATGTGAGTTTTGTCCAAACACTCCAAAATCTTGTATAAACTCGGTTTTTAACAAGGAAAAGAGCCACGGCTCTGATACCACTTGTAGGTCCCTCGGAGGATGAGGTTAAACCTTAACCTTGTTATGTTAACACACTAGCAAGTGCGGAATCCAAGCTAGAGTGCAAACCGAGATGAAACAAGCACAAACACAACACGCAGTCTTCACCGATTAACACCACTTGTATTAATACGAATGAAAGGTTCAGTTACAAAGCTATGTTTACAAATGTGTTTTGCAAACCTCTAAAACAGTGTGTGTGTGTTCTGTGTTCTCTATGCTTGCTTGCTTGCTTTCTTCTAATGAAGTGAACACATTACATGGGTATATATACCCAACACAGATCGTCTGGTCGAAGGATCAGATAGGCTGATCGAAGGATCAGATAGATGATCGAAAGATCATCTGTCGATCTGAAACCTATCGAAGGATCCATATATACACCTCGAAGGATGATATCCTTCGAGGTCCATCAATCATCCATCGAAGACTTATCTCGCTCATCGAAGGATCTAAACAATCCTTCGATGACTCATCCTTCAATGACTCATCCTTTGACAACTCATTTACAACCATTGTCTAACTGTTTGGCCAAGTCAAACCAGGAGGATGGTTGACTTGGTCAAACTTACAGGACTAACAAAGGACATCGTTTTATATCAGACAGAATACAGACAAAGTACAGACACAAGTGCACCAACAGCTCCAAAACTTTGGACATTGTACGTAACCTTTGCGGATGATAACCGAAAAACTAGAAAAAGCAAGACCATGATATGTTTGATCACCATGATAACTGATATGTGTATCTCCTCTCTATACTTACTTTGAAGTAGTTGGTTATAGTTAGTTTTGTATGTTATGTAGTTATTGATTTGGTTATTTATAGTTATAGTTAAGAACATAATTAATAGTACAGGTAGAGGTACATGCAATGATTAGGGTTTGCATTATTTGATAATGATTGATAAGAAGTAGTCCGTATGAATAGGAGTACATACTGATCGAATGTCAAATGGGTGGCAACTTGAAAGGAATATTAATTAATCATGTAAACACTAATTAATTAATATTCCCTTAGTTGTTTTCAACAAAAGATTGCAACTGTGTAGGATTGTTTTGGATAGGTGGGTTGAACTGATAAACTCGATGACGATCCATATATTTATTCGTGTAAAAGTGTATTTTCTGTTATAATAAGCATGCAACCCGCTTGGTTCATTTATTTAAACGAAACAAACGGTTTGTGGGTTGTAAATGAGTTGTTATAAATAAATCGTAAATGGGTTGACATACTGTCCTTATAAAGTGTACTTTCTGTTATAATTTTAAACGGGCTAGTGGTTAACGCTTCTACCCGAACACGAGTTATTTTCTTAAACATGTGAAACACTGAAACAGTTCAACTTGAAAATGTAAAACCTGATTGTTTTAGATTTGTGTTTGAAGTATTGTCATACTTAGAAAAAGGCATAGAAATAAATTCAGTTTTATGTCTGTTAGTTATATTAATGTTTAAACCTCAGTTTTATGTCTGTTATTATTAGTTATATTAATGTTTAAACCTCATTTTAAACTGTATCTAACTCAACTAGGTAGAGTTATATTATATGATACAATATAATATTTCCTAGTACATGATACAATAAAAAAACCAAAAAGTATAACGACTATCGAAACCCAAAGCTAAGTAAACTTTCAAAAATTAGTTATTAAAAATAAATGATTAGTCAATGCTTGTAATTTCCTATAATTTGGCTTTTTAATCTTTAACAATTTGGAATAAGATGTGCCTTTAAGACTGGAAGGTATGGGGGCCGGCTGAGGCCCGGCGCCGGTCCCCCACACCACCCCCCTCATGTCCGGCCCAGCTCAAGCTCAAGCGGCTCCCCACAGCCGGGTTAGCCCATCCTCTCTCCTCTCTCCTAACACACATACATCTATACATACATACACATATATATATATATATATATATATATATATATATATATATATATATATATATATATATATATATATATATATATATATATATATATATATATATATATATATATATATATATATATAAAGGGGTTCATCCCCCACCCCCTAGGTTCATCCCCTTCAAGCCGATCCTACGTGACGCCTACGTGGCGGCTCATCCCCTCCAAGCCCATCCTCTCCATACCCTTTAGTCTAATAATTTCCTATAATTCCAACAAGTATACTTTGGGATTAGATGAGCATTTAATAATGAAACTAGCTCATGACTAATGGTAGGTGATTCTTTATTTAAAAGTGGATATAGGCTGGTAAGCTGGTGCATATGATCCCACATGGGTTAGACTTTAGAAGAATGTCAACCTCAACAAACTATAATTCCAATGCTTTACAATATAATAACTATATTCTAATTCTTCTAACAAAGATATGATAATAATATTTATATACAGTAATCCAAATAATTTTATGGCGCAAGAATTTTCTACGAGATTAATGATTAATATGTTAACGGTCATAACAGATATTTACAATATTAAAAGTATTTAAAGTAACAAATATCATAATCATGTAGTTATTAAAATATAACCTCTTTAGTTATTGGTTGTTACTTCACAGGAGTGATTAAAAAACACCTATGTAACGGGACCCGGGGCGGTGCCCTTTTGTTCCGTGATAAACCTTTTCAACGCGTGGAAAACTGTACAAGACCATCGCCACCATCATCTATCACGCACCATTTTACATAACTCGTGATTTTTTTAACGCATGATAGTTTTTATGTTGTGAGGGTAATTGTTGGTTGGGGGGAATTTATTGGGTGTGGTGGTGAGTGATGACCATTTCCACTAAAAAAGGTTGTGAGTGATGGAATAATGGTTGATGACATGACGGAACTTGATTGGATGTTGTGAGTGAAAAGTGAGTGATGAGTGATCACCACCCCCTCCCCCTAATGAATTGGTTAGTTAAGGGGATAATCATGTTGTGCCGACGACTTGAATTTTTTAAACATCTATGTAATGAATTGTGTCAAAACTCAAAAATAACTACGTAACTCATTTATATAAATGGTACAAACGGGTTGGTAAATCACGAGTTGGCAATTTTATAAATGGTTTGTACTCAGGTTAAACATGGCGTAAATAGATTAACGAATGGTATACAAGTTACAATGTACACATAAAAAATTTAAAACACCATGTACAAAATTTACAACACTATACCTAAAAATCTTTTCAGACATATCAGAAAAAAATGTCTTTTTAGCTAAATTATATACTATATATATTAACTTTAAACGGGTTGACAAATCAATTTTAGCATAACCCAAACAAAACCCATCAATTAAATGAGACTAAGAAACTTAAAACTGACATGATTATTTCGGTGTCGTGTTACAAATTTCAATAACGTTGGATGTGTTCGTGGGGTCAGTTAACGTACAATTGACCTTATCGTACGATGCTACGCGATTAGAAATCCACACGTTATAAACCTCAAAAGACCAAAACCCGCATGTTATATTCAGTGGCGTCTCTGAGAATTCACGTACCCTGTTCGAGCTCGAAAAATGTGCCCATATGCTTGAGACTTCACCAATTCTTCTGCTCGTTTCCTTTTTTGACGTTTTTGCCATCCGGATGCTTGTTTAGGAGCCATTAACGCCTAAAAATCAGTGTTGTAAAAATCGCGACTAGGCGGCGACTATTCGGCGATTAATCGCTAGTCAGCCAGTAATTGAGTAATTTTTCGTTAGTCAGCCCATTAATCGCTAGTCGGGCCTAGTCGGTCCTAGTCGGGCCAGTCAGCCATCCAAAAATAGGTGATTCTGGCCAGATTCCGGCAAAAACCTCTAAATTCCGGACAGTTTCCTACCAAACCATGTGAATTCCAACAATTAATCTTCTATACTTAAACAATGAGTTGAGTAAGAGTTAAAACCTAGCTACTTAAAATATTTAACTATAAAAATATGTATACGTATACATAAAACTGAAAATTGCATATAAAAAACCCGATTCAATTAATCCCGATTAATCCCAAGTAGTCGCTAGTCCCCACCTCACTGGCCGACTAGCGACTAGCGAGTTCTCCAACCTTGCTAAAAATAACAATCGATGTTCACTTAACAAGATACGGGTTCAATCAACAATTAATAATCACAAAAATTAACAACAATTAACCGACTAACAACAATCAACAATCAGAATCTGATGTTAACAAACAATTAACAATCACAACAATATCATCAAGTATCAGAATCTGATGACAAATAACAATAACAACAATTATCGAACCTTTTAACTTCATGCTGAAAACAACCAGCAAATCAAACAGTGAAACAATTACGAACATATGAAATCAAACATTCAAACAGTGAAACGATTACCGAATTACGCACTGTGTCGTCGAGTTCTGAACTACGATGTTCGTTCTGTCTTCTCACTTCTGTGTTGTCGTTCAATGAATCAATGGCAGCCCTGCAATTCCTTCTGTCGTTTCAGTTTCCGTGTTTTTTTTTTATTTTTTATGTTTTAAAATCTTATTAGTATTGGGTTGGGCCCAATAAACCTAATGTATCTGGGTTAAATTATAAAACATAAAAAGGTATTTGATAATGGGCCTCTATATTGGATTTGGTATGTATTTATAATTTTTTTTTAAAATCCCGTGCCCCTCGAAATCGCGGGCCTTGTGCGGAAGTCCTCCCCGCACACCATAAGAGCCGCCCATGGTTATATTTATCAAACTCGGATTCCCATGATCATAAAGTCGGACACACAAACTCAGACTCACAGTTTGGTTGTCCGCATGTTATATCTCAAAATCGCATGGTCATAAACTCGGACTCCCAAACTCGGACAACCAAATTGTACAAAATCCGCTTGTTATATCACTCAATCCGCATGTTATTTACTAATCGCGTACGCATCATACATTAAGGGATATTATACAATACACTTTCTCTGTCTATATATATTTTAAAACGTACTTTAGAAAGGATTTGAAGAAATTAAGGTGCGACAATTGTGCATGATACATAGGGTAGATAACACATAAATCTCTCTTTTATCTTTCATTCTTTTCACTTTCTTTCGTTTATCTCAGCTTGGAGTTATGCATGTCATTTATACAAATTAATAAATGGGTTTCAAAAATTCAACCCGCTAACCCGAAACCTAAAGCATGCCTACTCAACATGATTGACACATTACAACAGTTACAGGCAACTTGTAGGTTGAAGTAATCCAGAAGCAGTTCCTGCAGCATACGAGCAAGACGAATTCGCTGGTTGACCTCCAAATTTAAGGTCAACATCCTTTAACACAATTCCGCTACACGGATTCCCCTTGCTGCAATCAAACTTCACTGCCACGCGTGTTGCTGATGTTCCATGCACGTTTTCGTACATCACGTTGCTGATCTTTACTCCTGAAGCCTCATTGGGACAGTTGTTATTATTCGGACAGTAATTTCCGTCTATTATGATCGGGAACTTAACGTTCATCATCGTTGCTCCCTTGAAATGAACACCGTTAACGAACCCATTGCTACTCCTCGCCCATGCTTTTATCCTCAGACCGTTCGTTGTACCTACGAATGTGGTCGTTTTTACTGTTACATTCTGGACACCGGGTTCTTCTCGTTCCCACCCTAGACTTCCAATGCTGCATCCAGAAATCAAATGTATAATCATTAGCAATTGTTATCACGTGGGATAGAGGAAAAGTTTGCTTTTATATCACCCCGCCCAAACCCTACATTGGGTGGGATATTAGTGCGGGTACGTTTATTTGTCTATATACCATAGTTGTTAAAAGCCATCGCCTCTTGCGCCTAGGCCCATTTTTCAGGCGAGGCGAGGCAGTTGCGCCTTAAGTCGAGGAAATTGCGCTTTAATTCTCCAGGTGATGGTTCAGGTGCGTATTCCGGCGAGATTCCTAGATTCCGGAGAGTTTCCGGCCAAATTTTCTAAATTCTGGCAAGATTCTAGCCAGATTCGTACTTTTATCTAAGGAAAACTACTTTTCTGCACTAATACACTAATATTTTAGAACTTTTTGTACTAAATGAATGATATAAAGTGTTATATAATAGATTTTGTTTATTTTATATAAAGAATAGTATTCATTTTATTTTTTTTTAATTTTTTTCATTATGCGCTTTATTTTTCTCAGGCCCTTGTTTTTTTTGCGCTTTGCACCTAGGCTCCAGGCGAGGCCTATGCGCCTTGAGTGCGCCTAGCGCCTTTAATAACTATGCTATATACATGTGTGTGTGCGCATGTGTTTTTCTTAACCAAAGTGGCGTATTTCAAGAAAGTTGTTACCAAAACGGTGTGTTTGAGAATTCCGAAAAAGAAACTTATGTGTTAGTTAAGTGTACCTTATGCCGTGACCGGGTCCACAAACCACCTTTTCTATCCAGATATTAGAGTTTCCTGGGCCTATCGAGACGCAGTCGTCGCCTGTTGAGATTTTAGAGCTCAAAATGGTGATTCCTGTGGAATATGTTAAATGGATGCCGTCTGTGTTCGGGCTGAGCCCAGGTGCTACGATGCTAACTCCTTGTATTTTCGCGTTCTTGCAACTATAGAGCAACATGTGAAACATTTGGCTGTTTAATGACCTTAATTTACTGATCACTATGTTTTGGGAGTGGTAGAAGCCAAGCGTCTGCAACAAATACATGTTCGTTATAATTTCATGAAAAAAAAAAGAAAAAGGAAAATATGTACACAAACACGCGATGTATAGTTGTCGAAGTGTATGGTCTTACCGTAGATCCTTTAGGACATGCTTTTCCAGATGTTTTGCAGGCCCATAGAGAAGATCCTTGGGCATCAAGGGTCCCACCGTTTATGGTAACACTCTTAACTACGTAGAACTTGATCCAGACTTGCGCGTTGCCAATAGCGTTATAACTAGATGGTGCCACCAAGGTACCAGCTATGTTGAATGTGATGGCTCGGCTCTTGCATCCTTGACCAGAGAATGTAAGCGCCGAGGCAATCAAGTACCTGCCAGCTGGCACATAAATGCTAGCGGGAGTGGTAGAGTTACATGACAAATTCCATGCTTTCAAGAACGCGTTCTTTGAGTCTGAGCGGCCGTCTGGCTTGGCTCCAAAAGTTTGGACATTGTATGTAACCGTTGCGGATGATAACCGAAAAACTAGAAAAAGCAAGACCATGATATGTTTGATCACCATGATAACTGATATGTGTATCTCCTCTCTATACTTACTTTGAAGTAGTTGCTTAGTTAGTTTTGTATGTTATGTACTTATTGATTTGGTTATTTATAGTTATAGTTAAGAAGATAATAGTATTGGTAGAAGTACATGCAATGATCAGGGTTTGCATTATTTGATAATGATTGATAAGAAGTAGTCCGTATGAATAGGAGTACAAACTGATCGAATGTCAAATGGGTGGCAACTTGAAAGGAATATTAATCATGTAAACACTAATTAATATTATATCATTAGGTAGAGTTATATTATTTGATACAATATAATATTTCCTACTACATGATACAATAAAAAAACCAAAAAGTATAACGACTATCAAAACCCAAAGCTAAGTAAACTTTCAAAAACTACTATTAAAAATGAACGATTAGTCAATGCTTGTAATATCCTATAATTTGGCTTTTTAATCTTTAACAATTTGTAATAAGATGTGCCTTTAATAATTGCCTATAATTCCAACAAGTATAATTTGGAATTAGATGAGCATTTAATAATGAAACTAGCTCATGACTAATGGTAGGTGATTCTTTATTTAAAAGTGGATATAGGCTGGTAAGCTGGTGCATATGATCCCACATGGGTTAGACTTTAGAAGAATGTCAACCTCAACAAACTATAATTCCAATGCTTTACAATATAATAACTACATTCTAATTCTTCTAACAAAGATATGATAATAATATTTATATATAGTAATCCAAATAATTTTATGGCACAACAATAATATATGTTACTAGATAATCTTGAGCATAGTTAAGGTGTAACCACAAAAACTCCCATGATTATAGCCCGTCACGCAATTCTCTACATACGCATTTGTAGCGATCAATGGATCTAGCATTGAGCCTCATTAAAATCTCAAACTGTAGGATCGTATTCGGACCCGAACGAGTCGATCAGTAGAGTTTTGCTCAGTTTGAACGGCGGAAACAGACAAACTGAGGTCAATTCAGCACACAAATCACTTTTAACTGTTGATTTGATTGATATAATGACGTTTTACAACGTGACGACACTTTGCTAGTACTTCGTGGCTCAAACCGGAAACTGTTACATGATTCCGCTCCAAATGGCCTATATATAGGCGAGCAGATTCCGCTTGAACATGTACATGTTCATTTCAAGCGGAATCAGCATATATTTGTTAGGCCTCCTAATCCAAGATCTCACTTAGCTAAAGCAACCAACAGGTGTGCGGAATCCACCTGATGATCAACCACTGTAGATGAAACACTAGAATGCAAAGATTTGTGAGAGAAATCAAGAATACACTGAGTATTCTTGATGAGGAAGATGAATGACGTCACTCACACAAAGCAGCCGCCAGACAAAACACACACAATGATTAGGGTTAGGTGCACAGAATTTCACACAGAATCGCCGCCTTGTCTATTCCACATAAAGGTATAAACACAAGGCAAAACCCGGACTTTCAAGACAAACTAGAAAGCCCGGACAAACAAACTACACAAGCAAAACTCTGATATTTGTCCTAAACAAAACTCAGACAAAAGTTTATCCTAAAACTTGGACAAAATGTCCAAGGATAAAGCTAGGACTATCTTTCAACATATGTACAATAAAGACCCTATAAAATGGGAGACATGCACTTATCACCTAAAGTGCATTAACAAACTCCCCCTTGATCAGTGCATGGTCTTCATTGGTCTTGAGATCTTCATACTCTCTTCGAGAAGCTGCTTCCTGCCCAGACCTTGTTCTTCACACAGAACTGAACCACCTTGATGAACTGGTCCGCTAGAACACGATCTTCTTCATTGTATTTTAGAGGCAGGCGCCGAAGCTTCTTCAGATGTGCTTCCCTTAAGTTGGCAAGCCAAATTGGATCAAGAATTTTCGCAATCTCATCAGACACTTTCTTCTCGAAAATCACTGCTTCCCCAGTCTTGAGATGCACGATCCAGACGCACACAGCTTCTCCAAATCTTCCATCTTGGGATGAACTATCCAGACGCACACAGCTTCTTCAAATCTTCCATCTTGTGATGAACGATCCAGACCTGAAACACTTAACACCGGATTAAGAATCTTAACCCCGGAGACATCGGCCCAAACCTGGATCCCAAAATTAAATTCCAATACCCCAGAATAAACAATTGAAATATTAAACAACCAACATTTAAAAATTTGTATTTCAAAACACGATCATTCAGAACAAGTTACTTTAAAACTTATACTTTTGGAAAAATATCACAACTTGGAACCAAATTTTATCGAACCACCTTAAAATGACGAAAATACCTACACACACTTAGATGTATCTTGCACGACTGATTTTCATATGAAAGACTTATTTTAAGTTACCGAATTTGATGTTTAACACCTTATTAAAGAATGTTCACAACCCTTAGAGTATTTTTCAGAATGATAACTCGCACATAGAAACAAGAAAGCAAAATCTTTTTGTTGTTTTTCAATTTTTGACTGAAATGGAGATTAAACCTACGAACGTATTTACACTAATTATCTTTTTGCGAAATCGGAGCAAAGGAATCATATCGGTTTTACTGTCAGTATCAGACACAAGAACCATAGCATTTAAATTTAATCTTTTAGAATGATATTGACAGTTCAAGACGTTCAACGGTATTGTGGTCCACTTAAGTTTTAGCACGCTTTCGAACACTGTTTTCGAGATATGGAATTAAGTGTATTAATAGCTGACAGTAACTATGTTTACCCACCTCAGAATATACTCCCGTATCAAGGTATGCACGAGAGATCATCTTACTGGTGAGTATACCATTTATCATCTGTTTTGACGTATAAGCTGTTGTGAGATACTCACTTATTTGGAATTGAAAACAAGTCCTTTGTGATAGAATCACTTATTGAGGAGGAACTTTAATTTCAGATGCAAAGGGCACAGGAGCAAGTCCGTGAACAGGTTAGTACCATCGTACAGACAAAGAGACGAACTTGACTCCCGCATTGTTTTGTGGGACATGTGATTGTTTATCACTTATTTGGGTCGAATGCATCATGTATTAAGGATATTTACACGTATGTATGGTATCATGGAAGATCTAGACTTGCGTCCCCGTTATTTTCCGGTAAAAGAAACAACCATGATACCCAGATGATAAACAACATAAAGACCACGTATCTCAGAACCTCGGCAATCAATCAAACGAAATTACGGTACCAAGACCATATATCCGAGAGATATGCCACACAAGTTACGCAGTTCATTATGTTTATATACCAAAGACAGGTTCTTATTTACGCGTAAAACCTACCGAAGCAACGTATAAGGAAGCTGTCACAGTTAACGGTTGATTTTATATATATAACCATAGTCCTGCACCAGATACGACTAACCGATGTACTATCATTTCCCTTATATCTCAACACGACTTCATTTTAAAATTTTCAAATGTTTTTGTATTTTTCTGAAATTTATCCTACAACTAAGTAAAATATTTTTGGAGTTTTTCAATTTTTCGAAAACGATAAGAACTGTACAGAAAAGATAAAATAAAGTTTCTATGCGAGTTTTGAAAGCATTTTACTCTGGGTTGATCATGCCAATCATTCGGACCAGATTTTCAAATCTAGCCCGATCGAATGTTTTCGTAAACAGGTCGGCAAGATTATCCAAGGTGTCTACCCTAACCACTTCTATTAAACCCTTCTCAGCACAGTCGCGAATAAAATGATGCCTAACATCTATGTGCTTAGTGCGTGAGTGATTAACTGGATTGTTTGTTATGGAAATGGCAGAGTTGTTATCAACAAGGATAGGAGTTCGAGTAAAATTCAAACCGTAGTCCCTCATTTGCTGCTGAATCCACAAAACCTGAGCACAACAACTTGAAGCAGCAATGTACTCGGCCTCGCACGTGGATAGAGAAACGACAACTTGCTTTTTGCATTGCCAAGAGACAAGACGATTCCCAAGAAGTTGTGCGCCGCCAGAGGTTGACTTTCTGTTCATCGGGCACCCTCTGAAATCTGCGTCAGCATACGCCATCAAATCCAGACCACCTTCAGCTGGATACCACAATCCAAGCTTAGGCGTCCCTTTCAGATATCTGAAAATACACTTGACTGCTTTCAAGTGAGACTTCTTCGGAGTTGATTGGTACCTAGCACACAAACAAACAGAGAACATAATATCTGGTCGTGAAGCAGTAAGATACATCAGTGAACCTATCATTGCTCGATATAGAGTCGGATCCACTTCAGGATCTTTCACATTATCGGGTGAAAGCTTGAGATTTGTCGGGAGAGGCGTGTCATAGGGTAAGCTATCTTCCAATCCAAATCTTTTGAGAATCTCGTGGACATACTTTGTCTGATGCACGTACGTCCTGGTTTTTCCTTGACTCACTTGAAGACCTAAAAAGAATAATAACTCGCCCATCGCGCTCATTTCAAATTTTGACTTCATCACCGCTTCGAACTCACGACACAATTCTTCATTTGAAGAACCAAAAATTATGTCATCAACGTAAATTTGCACGATCAGAAAATCTCCCCCTTTCTTCAAAATGAACAGTGTGGAGTCAATCGCACCACGCGAGAACCCATGCTCCAATGGATGCTTTGACAACGTCTCGTACCATGCTCGAGGGGCCTGATGGAGACCATAGAAAGCCTTGTCCAACAAATAGACCTTGTTGTCTAACCCTGGAGCTTCGAAACCCGGTGGTTGGGACACATACACAGTTTCATGCAATTTCCCGTAAAGGAAGGCGCTTTTCACATCCAACTGATAGACTTTAATACGCATGTGTGCAGCAAAGGCTAGAAACAAACGAATAGCTTCCAGTCTTGCCACCGGTGCATAAACTTCGGTATAATCAATCCCTTCCTCTTGATTGAAGCCTTGAACAACCAACCGTGCTTTGTTTCTTACAACGACACCCTTATCGTCTTTCTTGCACTTGAAAACCCATTTCGTGTTGATTGCATGCTGGCCCTTTGGAAGATCGACCAAATTCCACACCTTTTTAACTTGTCGAACTGAGCTAACTCTTCTTGCATCGCCTCACACCAAGAATTATCCTTCAGAGCCATTTGATAGTTCTTCGGCTCTATCTGAGAGATAAAACATTCATGCAGGCTAAGATTGTAGATTTCTTCTTTCTTGATAGCAGAGAACAGACATTGCATCTCTGAAATACTCCTTCGCGTTTGCACTCCTGCATTTGGATTCCCAATAATATTATCAACAGGATGATGAATATTTGTTCTTGGAACTGGGATTGCCGGAGCTTGAAGATTGTTTCCCAAATTCGATTGAATCTCCCCTTCAGCATTTGCATTACTACTAGAAGCTTGATCATTACCAGAAGACGCATTAACATTTGGATATGCTGAAAAGTCAACGTATAGATCTCCACTTGTAGTTTGAGCAGCTGCATTGGGGATCTGCTCAGCAACAACATCATTTACGGTTGAAAAATCAGCGACTGGAACATTCGAAGACACATTAGTAGGAATACTTGCTCTCCAGCTCGCATCCACTTCATCTTTGTTCACAAGATGTGTGTATACAACCTCCGAATCTTCTTCTGAAACATCAGGAAGATCAAACGAATCAAATAATTTATCATAATCATAACCACTTTTGGGACCGAATTCGGATGGTGGAGGATCAAAACGCAAAGGAGTTATATCAAACACGATCTCCACTATTCGCTTCTTGATGTTATAAACGCGTTTGTTTGGAGTTCCATTGGCATATCCCAAAAAGAACCCAACTTCACCAACTTCCCCCATTTTAGGAGTATCTTTGGTGCGTTTGATAACACACTTAATCCCAAAAGGTTGAAAACCAGATAGGTTCGGTTTCCTGTTTTTAAGCAATTCATAACACGTTTTATCTTCTCTTTTGACAGTAAGCACATGATTTAACACATAACATGCAGTGTTTACTGCCTCGGCCCAGAAGAAAATTGGCAATTTTGATTCAGAAAGCATAGTGCGGGCCGCCTCAATTAGGGTACGATTCTTCCGTTCTGCAACTCCGTTCTGTTGAGGAACATATGGAGCGCTGAACTGATGAACAATTCCCATTTCCCGACATAACTCATCCATATAATGATTTTTAAACTCAGTGCCGTTGTCACTTCGGATTTTCTTAATAGGAAGTGAATAATTTTTCTCAAGTTGTTTGAATAAGTCTCTTAAAATACTAGCAGTTTGATCCTTTGTTTTTAAGAAAAATACCCATGAGTAACGTGAGAAATCATCAGTGACAACTAAGCAATAAGACATCCCACCAATGCTCGCAATATGGATCGGGCCGAAAAGATCCATGTGAAGCAATTCAAGTGGTTTTTGGATTGAGTTTACTGTTTTCGGTTTATGAGGCTTTCGTTTGATTTTTCCTTTTTCGCATGATTCACATTTGTTATGCATATTGAAACTACGTAATGGAACTCCCAACACTAAGTTGTTTTTCACTAAGTGGTTCATTTTTCGCAGATGCACGTGGCCCATTCTCTTATGCCAGAGATACGATTGATCTTCAGCCGCCTTCGAAAGTAGACATGTCGCTGGAGCAGACGAGTTAACCAACGGGCGCATGTCCATGACATATGTGTTATTCACCCTTGGAGCCCTCATAACGATCCAATCTTCAGGGACAACAAATCCCGGACGCAAAACGAAGCAAGCTTTATCAGTGAACAACATCGTGTACTTGTTATCACAGATTTGAGAAACCGACATCAAGTTATGCTTCAATTCTTCAACGTAGTTCACTTTATGCAGCGTGATTTTTCCATTTGACACAGAGCCTTCACCGGTGATGTATCCACCCTTTTCACCGGCAAAGTTTACATAACCACCACGAATTTTTTTAAAACTGTTCAATAACTCTTTATTTCCTGTCATGTGTCTGGAACAGCCACTATCGATATACCAAATATAGATAGCCCTCTTCAGCTGCTCCTACACTCCCCAACAAGAAAATTTAGTTAGAGTTTGGGACCCAAGCCATGATGGTCTTGGGTCGTCCCGATTCGTCAACATAAGAAAAATCTAGGAGCATCATCGTGTCTTGAGAATGATTGTGGATGATTATCCGAATGCGGTCTTTGATTTGGAAATTGGGGGGGGGGGGTGACGCAGTTCGATCATTCACGAATCTGTTCTGTGCATGAGGTCTAACATAGTTGTTGTTCGAACCTCCAGAGCGTTGGTCATTCTCAACTGTTTGGAAAGTAACATGATTTTGTCGTCTGTGAGGGGTTTTCTCACGAGTATCATGTCTTTGAGATGTATTTTCCGATCTGTCCCCACGGTTAATAACAACAGGTTTCTCCTCCTGATCCTGATTTTGTTGTGCTTTAACATTTGGTTTGACAACTGGTTTTACTTCTTGTTTAATCACTTTGTTTTTCTCAACCTTCTGATTTTTACCATTTTTCTTTTCAACATTAACTGCTTCATTTTGTGGTTTTTCAACAAAAGGTTTCTTTTGATCAGGATCAACAAGAGATTTACCCCTGTCATCTGGACAGTCTGCTGCTAAGTGTCCTTTTCCACGACACTTATAGCATTTGCGAATTTTTGCAGCATTCTTTGGACGTTCCTCATGAGTGGTCGAAGATGATGAGTCGTTGTTGGAATTTTTCAAAATTTGGTTCACAAACTGAGAGTTGGAACCTGTTTCGATCTTTACTTCTTCTTTGACAAAATCCTCCCCTTTAACAAACTCAGTTTTAGGGATATTTTTCAAAGCCTTTTAGATTTCCTACGTGACTTTGGTTTTGACTTCACATTTTGAACTTGATTAAACATTTCCAAAATCTTATTGCTTATCAAATTTTCAATGTTTTCAAGATTTACTTCATTTTTCTTTGAAACTCCACTCATCTTCGACTGATCTGAGTCAGTAACTTCATCTGGCTCAGATTCTGACTCACTTTGCGGTTCAACCGTCAGAGGAGTCTTTGGCACAAAATTTTCCAATTCAGGATCAATGCTTGGCATCGATGTATAGTTATGGTTTACCGGTGGAGGCACCTTACTATAACCAATGCCGAACATTTCTTCCTCAGATTCTTTGAGACGTTAGCTGTTAATACAGAAATTCATCACTTCGGATGAATCCCCAAACTTTTCAATCTTTCATTGCAAATCTAAAATCAGATTATCTTTTTCCAAAATGATTTTGTTCTTTTCCAAAACATAATTTTGATTCATTTCAAGTTCAGATTTTAATTCCTGATTTTTAAGATTTCCCTGAGCCACAAGTCTCTCAAATTCAGAGATATCATTTTCAGCGCTTTTATCTTAATTCGGTGTTCTTTATCCGAATTAGACAAAACAACAATGAGTTCTCTGGATTTTTCTAAATCTGCAATTAAGTTTGTGTTATGAAGTGCATATCTATCAATCTTAGTGACAAACTCAACACATCTAGCACATCGCTTATCTACAGAAGATGATTTTACCTCAATGCCAGCCATGAATGCACAAGCCTCGTTTTCAACGGAGTTTTCTTCCAACCTTTTAGCTTCTGCATCCGCAAATTGCTGCATTTCAGCTGTGGAGATGTTGAATTCAAAGCGTTCTCCCTTTTCTCCATCTTCTGTCTTGTTAGACTTCTCAACAGACTTTACATTTGAGGGATCTTCATTTTCAGCAACATTCCTCAAATCCAACTCTTCCCCAAAAACTTCAGTTACAACCGCAAGCTCCTCAATGCTAGTCTCTTCGACAACCTCTTCATACACTTCTTCGTTAACAATTTTAGCTATAAATGCTTGTGACACAGTTGCTCCTGAGATGTCTTCCAAAGCACAGCCCCAGTCATAAGGCTCAGTCACACTCTGTAGAGGTTGAGCCACCATAGCATTGTTTGTCGAAGGTGTAAGATTTTCAGACCCACTTGAACGAGCACTTGAATTAGAGGTAGCAGCTGATGCATTGTTGTGAGGTCTTGAATTATTTCCTCGAGAGTTGTTGTCTCTATCAGATCTTTCCATTTTCGTCTTTCGACAATCACGTGCGAAATGCCCGTAGATACCGCAGTTGTAACATTTTACTTTGGACATGTCGACTCCCATTCGAGTCTTAGTCTGACCTCCTATGAACTTCCTACCCGTCTTCAACAGAAACTTCTTCGCTCTTCGGACTAACAGTGCCATATTGAGTTGTAGATCAAGTTCTTCCATTTTGTCTTGATCTATCTGATCAAAGTCCTCATCAAGACTTGACAGTTCAACGAGCTTTCCAAGACAGAAGTTCTCGTAGGCAGTCATGAAGGACGCCAACAGACTCATGTTTTCTTCAATTAACTTCAAACAGCTTGCATCTATCTTAGGAATGTTCAAGCTTGTTCCTTGAGATTTCTGAGCTCCACTAGAAGAGTACATCCCTTGATTGGAATTGGTTGTTCCACCTGAACTGTCATTGTTGCTTATAAAGGCGTGTTCACTTGCAGGACCTTCATTCTCCGAATACAAGGCAACACCGACACCACCATTACTACCCTTATCCGTTGGTTTCGAAGCCTTATACAACTGAGGATCTTGGATCTTCTCGAAATCAGATGCTTGATCTTCCATATTCCATGCATAACCCCTCAGTTTTTGGACAACTTCTTCCAATGAGAGCTCCTCATAAAGAACACCCTCTCTAATCAATGCGGTGTACATATTCCATTCTCTGGAAAGACAATTCAGAAACTTCTCAACCTTCTCAAATTCAGTGTAGATACCCTCTTGACTTCTATTAAGTTCGCTCAGCAGATGATAAAATCGGTTCACTGTGTCATCAAATGATTCATTTCTTAAAGCCTTGAACACAACAAATTGAGACTTCAAACGTTCGAGACGTCGCTTCTTGTACATTTCGTTTCCTTCATATCGCTGGATCATACTATCCCACAATTCCTTTGAGCTACTTCTCTTACGAAACGTATGAAGTATAGATTGTGTCATTGCCATCGTTATCATTGACATAGCTTTCTCTTCACAGTCATAAAATTTCTTCTGGTCGTCAGTGAGTGCCAAATACGTATCAATCGTCAACGTACGTACTGGAGTAGCTCCACATCCTTTAACGATACACAACCAGATTTTGATGTCTTTTGCTCGTACATACCTTTCGAAACGCTCCTTCCACTCAGGAAAATCAAGCTCGTTTATCAACAAAGGAGGTTTGTCGTTACTCCCTACCTCAGCATTGTGCTTGAGGTTTTGCACCATTGCAGTCAGATTGTTGTTTGCCATTTCAGAAAACAACAGTAGGTTTCCAAGTAAGAACTGTGTTACTGAAAGGATTTTCTAAGTCCAAACTCGGAGAGAAAACACAGAGTGAAATGTCTGAGCTTTAATCAGAGTGTGAAACCCGGATCACAGAAACCTGAAACAACACAAACAGAAAAACTCGGACACTACACTGTTAGGAATTTAAACTCAGACCACCTAATAAAAGAAGAAAAATTCGGACTTCCTAACAAAACACGAAGTTCGGACTCAAGTAAGGAAATAAAGTTCTGACTCACTGAAAACTATAAAATTCGGACTCTAACAAAAGTTATAAAATTCGGACTAAAGAGATCTAAAGACAAAACTCGGACCTAACTAAAAAGAAACAAACTCGGACTCACTAAGAAAGGACACAAAACTCAGACATACTAAGAAAGGTTAAAAAAATACGGACCTAATTAAACTCGGACACAAGGGACTAAGAAAGCTCGGACTAGGTCAATATCAAGTAAAATTCGGACTAAACTCGGACCAGAAAGAAATAAGTAAAATTCGGACTACTAGCTAAACCTAAAACTCAGACTCTATGGAAACTAATAAGTTCGCTCTAAGGAAACTAATAAACTCAGACTCTAAGGAAACCTAAAACTCAGACTCTAAGGAAACTAATAAGTTCGCTCTAAGGAAACTAATAAACTCAGACTCTAAGGAAACCTAAAACTCAGACTCTAAGGAAACTAATAAGTTCGCTCTAAGGAAACTAATAAACTCAGAATTGAAAATTTTCTCCAAAACTCGGACGGAAACCTTTTAGCAATTAAAAAACTTTCAAGTTAAAACTCGGAACTTCCAAACTCGGACTCACTGAACCAGTTGAATCAAAACGAAAAACTCGGACCAGTTGAACTTGTTTAAAACCTCAGAGCTAGTTTAAGAAAGTTCGGACTGTTGGAAGCTAACAAAAAAAAAAAAAACGCTCGGACTGTATAAAGAAACTCGGATAGAAAGAATAGGCTTAAAACTCGGACTCAAAGGAAACTCGGACCAATTAAATGGAAACTTAAATTCGGACCAACTTTGAATGAACAGTATAAACTCAAAGGAAACTCGGACCAATTAAATGGAAACTAAAACTCAGACCTAGTGGAATAAATGAAAACTCAGAAGGTTTTTAACAAAACTCAGACATTGAAAAACTCAGAAGGTTTTTTTTTTTTAACAAAACTCAGACATTGAAAAAACTCAGAAGGTTTTTTTTTTTAACAAAACTCAGACATTGAAAAAACTCAGACCCTGTTATACTTATGTGTTGAAACTTGGACTCAATTGCAAGAAGCTCGGACCAAAAAGAAATTCACACAAAACTCGGACCTAAGTGATATACTAAGCTCGGACAGGATTTACTAAATAAGGAAAACTCATACCAAGTTTAGAGGATGTAAAAACTCGGACAACGCTCAAAGGCAAGCTTTAGTAACTAGTCTCCGGACTCCGGACTATCTCCCCAATGTGACTTCACAAACCAAAAACCCCGGAAACACAAACACAGAGTTTTAAACTCAGACAATCCTTTTTTGGATCAAAACCCTAGATCTCCAAAAACCCAGCAGTTCTCTCCAACACAGCTCGAATATCTTCATATCTGGACCAAAATCTTCACGTCTTCAAGATGTTTGGCGGAAACAAACATCAAATCAAGAGCAATGGTGATTCGGAAGGCGGTTAGACCATTCTGAATCGGTAACCACGCTCTGATACCACTGGTTAGGCCTCCTAATCCAAGATCTCACTCAGCTAAAGCAACCAACAGGTGTGCGGAATCCACCTGATGATCAACCATTGTAGATGAAACACTAGAATGCAAAGATTTGTGAGAGAAATCAAGAATACACTGAGTATTCTTGATGAGGAAGATGAATGACGTCACTCACACAAAGCAGCCGCCAGACAAAACACACACAATGATTAGGGTTAGGTGCACAGAGTTTCACACAGAATCGCCGCCTTGTCTATTCCACATAAAGGTATAAATACAAGGCAAAACCCGGACTTTCAAGACAAACTAGAAAGCCCGGACAAACAAACTACACAAGCAAAACTCTGACTTTTGTCCTAAACAAAACTTAGACAAAAGTTTATCCTAAAACTTGGACAAAATGTCCAAGGATAAAGCTAGGACTATCTTTTAACATCTGTACAATAAAGACCCTATAAAATGGGAGACATGCACTTATCACCTAAAGTGCATTAACAATATTCTTCAAGCGAAATCACACATATACACTCGAGCGGAATCAGAAACATTAAGATTTCGCTTGAAAATGACCTGATGTCATTTCAAGCGGAATCACCTCTAATTCTCACTTTCTCGTTTTTCGTGCCCTGATCTAACTAGATCTATACAAGACTCGATACAAGAAGAAGTTGACAGACGGATGCACCAACAAACTCCCCCTCGGATGTTGACGGAGTCTTCAGTGTCGAGTCTTCGCATCTTCGGTCTTTATCAGTCTTCGGGCTTCTCTTTGAAGTATCTGACGCTATAAGTATCCTCAATCTCTATCTTCTCTTTTTATCAGCACCAACAAGTTCCTCTCCTCGAATATTAATAACTTCCAGGATCTGAGTCTGGTTCTTTATCATTCAGACTCCCCCTTTCAGTAAGCAGGGATCGCAGTCTGGCTTTCACAGGTTCAAAATCGTTGCTTGGCTCAACACTCTGCTCAGAAACGAAACCTGGCTTTCTAAACTCAAGCTTCTCAGGATCGATTAACCCAACTTCTTACTCAAACCTGCACATTCTCTACCACAAACATAAGTTTTCCAATTTAATAGATTTACACTCTGCTTATCACTTGTAGAGCAAATCTTAGAATGATTTAACATTTAGAATCTCTGATGAACTACTTGCAGATATATTGTTTGGCCAATTTCAAAAACTTTTCTAATTTAAACACAGACTCCTCATTACCACAAGCTCATCATGTCTAACACTTGGAATTTTGAAAATCAGCTTTCCAATACCAGTTGTCGAAAATCTTTTTGTATTTTTCAAAATTTATGCTAAAACACACTAAAATTCTTTTAGATTTTTTGAAAGTAAAGGAAGGCAGAAAAGAAATATTTACAAACAATATTTTTGTGAGTTCGTGTACGAGGATCATATCAGTATCTGAGACAAACCACCAACACCGTTAAGCCTCATTTCATTTTAAGTTCTAAACAATTCACCTAGATTGTCAGTATACTGGTCCACTTAAATTTTCACACGAAGTTCAACTATTCCGAGATACGAATTAGTGTCTTAAGAACTTAAACTTAATCGCGTGTCCCACCACTTGAATATACTCCCTTATCCAGATCCCAATATTCAGTCTTACAGGTGAGTATACCACAGATGATATCTGTAAGGGGTTAGATGCGAAACCGTGAGAGCTCAGGTTAGAACTTCCGTTCAGCAGAGAGATGACGGTTCGACTTTTGGTGTGTCCCCTTTAGAGGATCTTTTCTTCAACAGCAATGATTATCAATTTTATTGTTTCATCATTTTTGCTGAGGGTAGGCTATATTTCAAGCAAGCGTAAAGTATTCTCCGGGGACTAGGCCATTGCTTCCGCAAAATCAGAAGTCCCGGGATAATACCCCAGATATCACTGAGTATAAAGACCTAGTATCTCAGAAAGAGGGACCTTTCAAATAAGATTTCGGGGGTTACCCATATATCCAAGAAATGTTACCCACGAGATAAGCAAGTTTGTTTGAAATTTAGGTTTATATCTCGTCACAATTTACTAAATGTGCAAAAACCTACTGGCACATCTGCAGTGAGATTGTTTATCACATTTTTAACTTTCCAATTCTTTAGCGTGTTGTGATAGTCCACTGATGTACTATCATTTCCTCTTTTCACAACAAAACTCATTTTTGAATTTTATCATGTTTTTGACTTTTTCAAATTTTCTAATGTTTTTGGATTTTCTGAAATTTTTACTCCCCCTAAAATGAAAACACATTTAAAAGAAATTTGAAAACAGACTGTACACGTAAATTTGACAACTGTTGTGATCGCTTCAATTCGCCATCCACTCGGCATAAACAATCAGAACTCCCCCTCTCAACAAACTATTTTCCCATTTAGATTTCAAAACACTTAAGTTTGTTTTAATCAAAGTGGTTTTTTCGGAAAATAAGTTTAGTTGATTTACCACTAGTGGGAACGGGGTAAACTCATCACATTGTTTTTCAACCAAAAATCACTTGTAGGAAAATGCAAGTACAACTTAATGTCCTTGATTTACCAATTGCAAGTATGCACAATCAAACCTCTGTACCACATGTAAAAATGAAATCACATTTCATGATTTTCTCAAGAAAGATGCCGATACCTGCTCCACGCTTACCAACCTGGGAGCTCCGGCAAGTCAGGTTTTTCTACTCAAAGAATATATCCACCCAAGCCTGACCAGCCTTGGGTGTTACCGAGCTACCAACACTAGGTTTCTTACCTCCCATCTTCTTCTCATAGAACTCTTTAACCCCTTTGACTTTTCGATCAATCATTTTTCCAAAGATGTGTTTCACTTTGGGGTTAAAGGCCTTTTCAACATCGAAAACCTTTTTGTCAGAATAAAATTGGTTTGAAATCTCAATTTTACCAATTTTCTTCTTAAAATTTTCAGCCTGAAGTGGTGGAAAATTCTCATCATCCACAGTCGGAACTGATTCTTCACCATTTTCTACAATCTGTGACTCCTCTGACTTTGTGGAATCAGATTCATCGCCAGAAGATAGCTCCTCTAATTTTGACCTATCAGAATCATCGCTAGAACTATCAACAGACTTCTTAACAACCCATTTCTGGTTGTCAGATTTAGCTCTTTTCTTGTAAAACCTGTTTGAACATTCACCAATTTCAAATTTTGAATTTTTGAAAAGTTTTGTTCTATCAATTGGTGGTTCAAACTCAACCACTTTCTCTTTCAGTTTAGAAACTCCCTGTTTGGTATGAATTGCTTGTGAACAGTTCATGGCAATATGACCACTTTTTCCACACTTGAAACAGGTTCGAGTTTTCTTATTCTGATCAACAGTCTTCATCTCATCTTGCTTCATTGCAAGGAACTCTCTGTTTGATTGTCTCCAAAATTCTTTCTTTTCTTCTTCTTCTTCTTCTTCTGCTGATGTTCCTGAAACAAATGTCATCTTTGATTTAAAATCTTTAACATATTTTTCATTTTTCTGTTTTTCTGTTGGATTAAATCCAAGACCTTTCTTTTTGAAATTACCGTTATGGTTTGGTTTCTTTCGATAACCAGAACCAGAACTGTAACCTTTTTTCTTGTTTTCTCTTTGTTGAATTCTTGAGGTGTATTTTTTAGGTTTATCAGTAAGATTTAAATCTTTTATTTCAGAAATGTTATTTTCTGTTAGTTTGACAACCTTGTTTATCATCTCAGTTTTGACACCTCTTATTGGAAATTCCTCATCAGAATATAATTTGTCCGAATCATTCAAAGTATATGCCACTTTAAATGTTTCATCATCCAAATTAGATTTTGATAACAGGAATTCTTTATCATAAACTCTTTTGCCCTGTTTTTCAGTTTGACTCGGAGTGTTGGACTCAGACTTTGACTCTGACATAGACTCCGACTTTGACTCCTCAGTGTCAGACGATGTAAACGTGACATCAATACTTTCTGGCAAATTGACTGAGGACTCTGACTCCCAATGTAAGTTTGTAGCCTCAACTTAAATAAACTTGTTTTTTAATTATTTTTAATGTTATGTTATACTTCGGGCTCGGTTTTCACATACGGGGTATATTTAAACACATTTTGGATATTTTAAGATATATTAGGGTGTCGGAAAAGTTATAAGGGTGTCAGTTTACATTAGGGCTGTTATATCCTCCCCACCTTGTTTTAGAGCTCGTCCTCGAGATCTACTGGAACAAGTGTGGATATTTCTTTTACATTTCTGATTCAAGCTCCCATGTATACTCAGATCCTCTTTTGGAGTCCTACTTCACTTTGACTAGAACTAATCTCTTATGTTTGAGATTCTTAACTTTCCTGTCTTCAATCTGTAGAGGCCTTTCTACAAACTTAAGTTGTTCATTCACCTCTATATCCTTAAGAGGTACTATCAGTGATTCGTCGGATAAGCATTTCTTGAGATTAGATACATGAAATACATCATGTATCCCTGCCATTTCCTCTGGCAGTTGTAGTTAATAGGCTACAGGTCCTATTTTTCTAACAATTTGAAAAGGTCCAATATACCTGGGACTTAGCTTTCCTCTTTTGATGAATCTTACCACTCCTTTCCAAGTATAGACTTTTAACAATACCTTGTCACCTACCTGGAATTCTAACGGCTTACATCTGTTGTTAGTGTAGCTCTTTTGTCAATCACGTGCCGTTTTCAGTCGTTCCTTGACTTGAATGATCTTATCGGTTGTCTCTTGCACTATCTCAGGTCCAGATAATTGCTTTTCCCCAATTTCTGCCCAACAGACTGGGGTTCTACACTTTCGTCCATAAAGTGCTTCGAATGGTGCAGCATTAATACTTGTGTGATAACTGTTATTATAAGAAAATTCTATTAAAGGTAAGTGATCATCCCAATTACCTACGAAATCAATTACACAAGCTCTAAGCATGTCCTCCATTCTCTGAATTGTCCTTTCACTTTGGCCGTCCGTTTGAGGATGATAAGCTGTGCTTAGATTCAGCTTGGTTCCCATTGCTTTTTGGAAACTTGCCCAAAAATGAGAGGTAAAACGGCTATCTCTATCAGAAACAATTGATAAAGGTATTCCATGTAATGAAACAATTTCATTTACATACAATTTGGCTAATTGTTCCATACTAAAAGTTTCCTTCATTGGTAGGAAATGAGCTGACTTAGTTAGCCTATCTACAATCACCCAGATTGTATCATTACATTTTCTTGTTTTGGGTAATTTGGTAACAAAATCCATTGTTATCAATTCTCATTTCCACACTGGCATTTCTAACTGTTGCAACAATCCTAAGGGTTTCTGGTGTTCAGCTTTAACTTGTGAACAAGTTAAACACTTAGAAACATAAGCTGCTATATCCTTTTTCATTCCTATCCACCAGAAATTTTTCCTTAAGTCCTGTTACATCTTATCACTTCCTGGATGCATCGTATATTTAGATTTATGGGCTTCTTCTAATATACGGTGGCGTAGGTTTCCAAATTTAGGTATCCAAATTCTCTTTTTATGGAATCTCCAAATTCCATCTGTTCCTTGTTCTAATTCTTTAATCATTCCTTTTAATTTTTCAGTATCCTCCTTGATTACTGATTCTTGTGCTTTTCTTATCTGATCATTTAAATCTACTTGTAGATTTAACTTAAGAGAATGTACCCTTTTTGGCTTTTCGTGATACTTTCGACTTAAAGCATCTGCCACTACATTAGCTATCCCTGCATGATACTGGATATCACAATCATAATCACTAAGCATTTCCATCCAGCGTCTTTGTCTCATATTTAACTCTTTTTGCCCAAAAACATACCTTAAACTCTTATGGTCGGTGAATATGGTAAATTTACTACCATAAAGGTAATGTCTCCAAATCTTAAGGGCAAAAATTATGGCTCCTAATTCCAAATCATGGGTTGAATAATTTTCTTCATGATTCTTAAGGTGTCTAGATGCGTAAGCTATAACCTTTTGACGTTGCATCAGCACACATCCGTAACCTAACTTAGAAGCGTCACAATAGACTACAAAGTCTTCAGTTCCTTCTTGTAATGCTAATATGGGTGTGTGGGTTAGTCTTTGCTTAAGGATTCTAAAGGCTTCTTCTTGTTTTGGTCCCCATTCAAACTTAACAGATTTACATGTTAACTTGGTTAGGGGAATGGTTATTCTAGAAAAATCTCGAATAAATCTTCTATAATAACCGGCCAATCCTAAGAAACTTCTAACCTCGGTTGGTGACTCATGGGTTTTCCATTTGGTAATTGCCTTGATCTTTGTTGGATCCACATGGATTCCTTCATGGTTAACAAAATGTCCAAGAAATTGTACCTGTTTTAACCAAAACTCGCACTTTGAAAAATTAGCGTAAAGCTTTTCCTTTCTTAACAGACTGAAAAGTAAGTGCAAATGCTTTGCATGCTCCTCTTTACTTTTAGAGTAAATTAGAATATCATCTATAAAGACAATTATGAATTTATCCAAATATGGCTTACATATTCGGTTCATCATGTCCATAAATGCGGCTGGGGCATTGGTTAAACCAAATGGCATGATAGTAAATTCATAATGACCATACCTTGTTCTAAATGCGGTTTTAGGAATATCCTCTTCTTGTACCTTTAATTGATGATATCCTGATCT
Organism: Helianthus annuus; assembly: GCF_002127325.2. Classification (NCBI taxonomy): domain Eukaryota; kingdom Viridiplantae; phylum Streptophyta; class Magnoliopsida; order Asterales; family Asteraceae; genus Helianthus; species Helianthus annuus. The sequence continues at coordinate 171,909,480 of NC_035434.2, read as the reverse complement.
TAAATCAATTTTAGAGAAAAATCGAGCTCCTTGAAGTTGATCGAACAGATCATCGATCCTCGGTAATGGATACCGATTCTTAATCGTGACCTTGTTCAATTCACGGTAGTCAATGCACATACGCATTGATCCATCCTTATTTTTGACAAATAAAATCGGTGCTCCCCATGACGATGAGCTTGGCTGTATGAATCCTTTCTCCAACAATTCGTCTAATTGGTTCTTTAGTTCCTGCATTTCGGCGGGTGCCAGATGATAAGGTGCTTTGGCAATCGGTGCTGTCCCTAGTAGCAGGTGAATTCTGAATTCAACTTCCCTACCTGGCGGCAGTCCTGTCAATTCCTCTGGAAAGACATCTGAAAACTGTGACACTACTGGAATGTCTTTTAATTCTTTTCCTTTAGTGTTAGTGATTATAGAAATCAAATACACTATAGATCCTTTTCTTATATAACTTGCAGTTTTCATCACAGAAATGAATTTAGTGGATCTAGATGGCTTATCTCCTCTAATTGTGATCTTTTCACCCCTTGGTGATTTTACTTGAATTGACTTTTGATCACACAAAATACTGGCTTTATTGGCTATTAACCAATCCATTCCTAATACTACATCAAATCCTGCCAGATTCATTGGGTAAAGGTTTGAAGTAAATTTTTGATAAAAAATTTCTATTCTTGCTCCCTGCAAGATTTCAGAAATCCTAACGGTTTCTCCATTTGCTGTCTCTACTAGACATTCTTGTGGTAGTTTAGTTAATGATTGATTTAGGAGTTTGCAAAACGAAGTATTAATAAAACTTTGGTTTGCACCAGAGTCAAATAATACTTTAGCAAAAATATTATTAACTAAAAACGTACCAGCTATGACGCCCGGAATCATCCTGGCTTCATCTGCAGTTAGAACGAATGCTCTAGCATTTTTAGGATTCTTGTTGTTTGCAGCTGGAGCCAATTTCGGACAATTTGTCATGATGTGACCTTTTTCCCCACAATTGAAACACATTCCATTACTGGATTTCTTCTTGTAATTCTCTTCCTTGTGTCCTGGGGCCTTGCAAAAATTGCAGTAGATGGAGCATTTTCCTGAATGCTTCTTTCTGCAGGTTTTGCAGTATGGTGCAGAGGTAGAATCTACATTCCTACGGTTGAAATTCCCATAACGGAATTTTTGGGTAAGTCTCTGGGATAGGTTTCTCCTCTGGTCTTCTTCTCTAGTACGCACCAGTTCATCAGTCAAGGTATTGGCTAGTTCTACAGCTTCTTCTATGGTTTGGGGTCTAGCTGCCTTGACTACATGTCTAATCTCTCCAATTAATCCCCAGATGTAACGGAATGTGTATGAGTGTCGTATCTAAGTATCGTATACGTTCAAGAGACGTTTTATGCATAAGTTTCACATATTTGTAAGTTTAGCACATAGTTTCCAAGAATTACGAATAAGCATCATTTGTTTCATGAAATTAAATGTATGAGCATGTATAAAGTATGTACAAAAGGAATTTAACAAAATACGAGTTTCGTTTATGATCCAAGTCTCGGATTTTACAATGATTAACGATTACAGGAACACAAGACTTCCAAAAATAGAAATACAAGTAAGGCTTTCTAATTATGGAAGGTACGAAGAAGCAGGGCGTTACACCAACAATCTCCCCCTAGACTGATGCTTTCCAAATTTTCTTCACTGAAGATCTTCTTTTGACACTTTGCTCTTTTAGAACTTTATCTGGATAAGCTCCCCCTTTTTGCATGCATCATCTTTGACAAGCCAGAACAAACTTTTTCAACTCTCTTTAGCTTAAGTGAATCAGAAGACGTAGGAGGAGGATTCCTAGCTCGGTATCTTCTGTAATCTTTAGGAAACAGGTGCTTTGGTCTAGTATCTTGCTCAATTGATGATCGGCAATCATTGCAGCAAATAGTCGAAGTAACTTGTGCACAAACATAAACACAACTCCAAATTTTCTTTTAGACTGATTCAAAGTACAGACAAAATCGTATTCATCTGTAGTGTGCAATGGAAAGAGTATCTCAAGCGGTTTGAGACACGATTGATGTGATATGGAAGACTTAGAAAAACAACTGTACACAAATCAAAATATTTTTGGATTTTAGATTTTTTTAACATTTTTTTTAATTTTCAATAACTTTCAACCTTTGAGGTATATACCTGATCAAATACGAGATCATACCAACTTGAAAAGCCTAGCCACACTTCAACTTTCTTTAGGATAGTTACGACTCAAGAACGATTGTTGGTATGTTTGTCCGCTTAAATCCATGCACCATTCTTTCGACATACATCCGATGATTGATTATCATGTTTTGGGTATATTTAGGATGAACCTAGTGGACCCCACACATGTTCAGTTAAACTTTTCTGTCCTCATGGTCTTTTGAGATGAATGCCTTAATAACTTAGAAATAGTATATACTAGGTGATGAGAGCTCCAGGTCTATGTTTCCATAAGCAGGGGAGATGATCACCTTAAATCAGATGATGAGAGCTTCAGGTCTATGTTTCCATAAGCAGAGAAGATGATCATCTGATTTAGAGAGCATAACTAATAAAATATTTACTTAATATATGTACGCGCTTTGGCGTATCTTTTATTCCTATTGCATGACATTAACATTGCGTGTCTTTTTGCTCTTTTTGGGTTGCACACATTAGTGTCTTTTCAATAAATATATATGCACAACATTGTGTGAATTTTGAATGCCTAAATTTAATCTCGCAACCCCTTTTGGACATAATCGGTTTGTGCAATCCTACAACAAGGTGGGTATCCACATTATCATACGATCTTTATCTTTATCACCAAGATGAAGTTTACTTGTCTGAAATGTTGAATCTACCGACATATCGTTAACTTGGAGTCGTATCTTCCATCAGATCCTATTCATGTGAAGACATAATCAAGTATTTTAATACTCCCCCTTAAAATTTTATTTATGTACAACCATTTACTAAAAAGCCGTATTTACAAAATAAAGTCTTCCGCACCGGGCACACAAAAGCATATGTCAGCAAGAAAATAAGTGTGTTACAGTGTCGTTGAGTGCGCAACCAGGTTAGATACCATAACCAAAACTGTGATTTTCCTCTTCAAACTTGTATCTGGAACAAGCACTGATAATAACCGGTGTTACTAACAGTTCTCCTTGGATGTTCCTACATTCATAAGTAATTCAGTTAGAGAGTGGAACCCAAGCCATCGTAGTCTTGGGTTGTCCCTTTTCATCAAAATAAGAAACCTCCCGATATGCTAAATCTTTTCCCTCATTAATTTCTTTTACACCTATTGGTTTGACTCGCCAAACCTGTGTTGGTTTAAAAATTTTGTTTGTAAAAGATTTAAAGTTTGAAATAATTTTATGTTTAAGACCCGGAGGGAAAGATTGAGGTTTTGATGTGTTGGTCCTTTTCATCTTTGAATCATGTGAAACCGGATGAAAAGTTTTTCATCTGATCTTTCAAAGATGTGTGATTTTTACTTTTTGATCCAGAGAAGTAATACTGGTTGCCTTTACCGTCTGGATCGTGTCGCTCTGGGCATTTCTTGAGCACATGGCCTTCTTTTCCACACCTAAAACAAGCCTTGAATGGCTTTTGAGACTTTGCAGTTCTGTGTGATGCACCTAGGAGCGTGGATTGCTTTGTGCTTGACTCAGCATGTTGACAAATGTGATGTTCGACAACTTCAGATGATCTTTTGATCTTTGACTCCCCAAGACTTTCATTGAACACTGATTCATCATCTGAGCTTGTGCAGTCTTCAATAACTAAGTGCTCTTCTAGTGGATCTTGATTGACTGGACTTGCAGTGTCATCTGAGGTTGTTTGTTCTTGAACACCCGATGGTTCAAGGTCTTCAACCGTTTTACAAGCATTTGTTACTGAAGTTTCTGAGTCATTTGAGCTTTCCCATTCTTGGTATGATTGAAAATCTGAATCGTGATCATCACTTGAGCTTCCTTCGCTACCTTATGAAGTTGTGGTGATTGAGTCTTCACTGCTGCTTTCTTCATTTAGCTTTTTCCCTGACTCTGACGTACTTGTGTAAGATGGAATAAATTCTGGAATTTCCTCCGTGAGGAATTTTTCGAATGTGTTGTGTTTCAATTCTGGAACAAATACAGGAGGTTCACACACAACTTTTTCATCACAAAAGGCAGAGTTTAAGTTAAAACATTCAACCACCACATTATCATGGTTGTGGCTCTTAGGTTTAGGCACATGCCCATTGCAGTCATCCCGAATTGAAGTTTTGTTTGCTTTATCAGAATTCCAGGCGAACCAGTTAACAGTGGAATAACTGTCTCCTGAATATCCTATCCCTATTTTTGATCCACCACAGTCATCATCGCATCTATCTTCTTCACGTTCAATCACATCTGCATTGTTATCAGAAAGGTTAGTCACCTCTGCATTTTCTCTAAGTTTCTCGGCCATCATTTGTTCTTGCTGTTCTTCATTGATTTCAGGCCTTGTGATTTCATTTGACATATTCCCCAACTTCAACTTTTTAGTTTTAACAAACTGCAAAACAGAAGCAAGCACCTATCAATTACTTCGACAAATTCCGTAATACATTATCAGTAATAGACAATTGCACTTTAATTTACAATACCATCCGTAATACACTACTTTTTACATTACCAATATTCAAAATGCACATGTGCGTCATTATGTATAACCATGATATAAAGTGTTTTGTTACAAAAAGTTTGTGATTTTGAATGGAGAAGTAGGCCCATATACATGTTTTTTTGGTTATATCTAGTGGTTGATGGGTTGGACGGTGTTCAAAACACTCATGGCTCCCAGCTCGCTCGTAACTCGCTCAAAACAAGTTCGAAAAAAGCTCGGTGCGAAATTGGCTTGGTTTGTAAACGAGCCAGCTCGGCTCGGCTCGGTTTGTAAACGAGCCAAGCTCGAGCTTGGCCTGGCTCGGCTCGTGAGCTGGCTCAATAAGGTTTACATTCTTCATTTTTTTGTCTCACATCGCTCAGAAGACAAAAACTAAGGGACTATTTCCCTTATAAAAGAAGGTAAAGGAAATGTACAAAGTGAGTTAACTATTTATACTTGCATATTTAGCCATTTGGTTAAATTAAATTGCAATTATGGCCTTTAGTCTATGAAAAGATTCATTTTTTAGGGATTTTTAATTAGTAAATTTTGCGGTTCTTTGTTAGTTCGAGCTAGCTCGAATTTTAATTGAGCCGAGCTCGAGCCTCAAATCTCAGCTCGATTTAGAATTCGAGCTTGAGCCGAGCCAACTCGAATTCAGTTCGAGCCGAGCTCGAGCTGGGTCAAGCTCGGCTCAACTTGGCTCGTTTACAGCCCTACGTTTGGTTATAGTTGTCAATTATGATGTAATATGTTGATTGGATGGTATAAATGGTGTTTACATACATGTAATAAAGTGAAAATATTGGTAATGGTATTGTATTATGAATGGTAGGAGATAATGGTATTGTATTATGGATGGTAGGAGGTAATTGTAGTGTATTATGGATGGAATGATATATGAAAGGGAAAGTGTATTCAAAGTAGTGTACCAAAACACCTTATTTCATGTTGATACATATAGATGCACATGTGCATTTCTAATATCGGTAATGTAAAAAATAGTGTGTTACATATGGTAGTATAAATGAAAGTGCAATTGTCTAATATTTGTAATGAATTACGGAATTTGTCAAAGAAATGACAAAAATGCACATGTGCATGTTTGTGTATTATGGATGGAATGACAGATGAAAGAGAAAGTGTATTCAAAGTAGTGTACCAAAACACCTTATTTCATGTTGATACATATAGATGCACATGTGCATTTCTAATATTGTTAACGTAAAAAATGGTGTATTACACGTGGTAGTGTAAATGAAAGTGCAATTGTCTAATATTTGTAATGAATTACGGAATTTGTCAAAGAAATGATACATATGCAGATGTGCATGGATAATGTTACTCGATTTTTTTTTTTTGATTTTTTTATTATTGACGAAATATAGCGATTTTTCCAAACAAAATAGTAAAAAAAAATTGTGTGTTTTTTTAGATTTTTTAGGTATTATTGTTTGTGTTCACACTGGTTCTCGCGGTTCTCACAATAAAGGGGGGTTTCTAACAGGATCTTTATTCTATATATATAGGGTTGGGTGCATTTCAGAACCCAAAATAAATGTAGAACTTTCAGAACTCCAAATAAAGAATTATTTTATATATATTTTTATATATTTAGAGTATTATTATCATTTATTATATGTATTTTTATGATTACATACATGTTAAGAGTAGTTTACATATATGTAATAATCAAATTATATATATGTGTAATAGCTAATTGCATATATGTAAAAAAAACTAGTTTACATAGGTGTAATCATAAAATTACATATAAAGATGATAAAGTTGCTTTTAACATGTATGTAATGATAAATATACATATAATAAATGATAAAATTATCATAAATATAAAAATATACAAATAAAAAGATTGTTTATTAGAAGTTTTGCGAGTTCTTAAATATTTAAGGTTCTGAAATATATATATATATAGAGAGAGAGAGAGAGAGAAAGGTTAACATACAAAAAGCCTTATCGTACATTAACATACGCGACACCCGTAACCATCCGATCAGGTATGTAATCACGCATGGAACAGTTTTTTTTTGATAACCACGCATGGGAGTTAAAAAATCACGCATGGAACCCTAATAAATCACGCATGGGAGCCTTTGTTATGCAAATCACGCACGTTGTATGTTAATCACGCACGTTGTAATCTTGTCGCGTACGTTAACGTACTGAAGGGGTATGGTCCCAAAACGACCATTACCCGCATCAAACAAACCCCTACCAGTAAGCAAACCGCACCCATGCGGTCACATCCTTCGAACCCATGCGGTTCGAAGATGAATAGCTTGACCCAAGTACGGAAGAAGATGAACATATCGATGCGGCTGGCACCGCATCATATGGCCATTTTCGTCACGACAAGGGAAGCGAGCAAATAGTCTCCACATACGATGATGCGGCCAACACCGCATCTCGCGTATTTCTTGATCACAAGTAGGAGACGCGGTAACTTCAGGCGTTACCGCATGCAGCGATGCGGCTCGCACCGCACCCTGCATATCCAACAAGTGGACTGACACGCCAGGCAAGTGGCTGACACCACGAGGCAAGTGGCGCCGGCGACAGTCCCCTGTCAGAGCTATTAAAGCAATGGGCTGACGTGGCGTAACCCCCACGGCCGGCGAGACTGACACACCTGCAACGGTGCAGCTCGTCGTCAGCCCATCCATCAATCTCCTCCTTCACTCCTCGGCTATAAATACCGACCCCAAACCAGGTTTGAGGTATCTCTTCACAACTCTCTAACTACTACTATTATCTTGCTTTGCTTCCCAAGCAAACTACTGATTCTCACGCCGGAGAGTGGTAACAAGGAGCACCCCCCACCCCATCCTCCTTGTTACGAGTCACGGCTTGTTTCCTTGTGCAGGAGATCATCCACCGGTGACCCAGCCAACGATCTCCGAGAGGAAGGGATTAACCCTTCTTGACGAGACCAGTGTGTTAATGGCGGCGTTGATGGCGGCCATGAACCCTTCTATCTATACTATAAAGGGATATATTACCTTTTCCGCATCACTCACGAGCACACGTGAAATATGCGGAAGTGACACACATGAACCCATTCAGATGTGTCAGATGCTCAGAACCAGTGTTGTTCTTTGGACTGAACCGCATCTCAAAAACAGGAAAAGCGCATTGCCTTCGTTCTCTTCAAGCTTCAAATCCCTCCTGCCCGGTTCACAACCACAGAGGGTGCATGAACAACTTCTTCAGAAAAAAGAAGGAACGGAATCTACGCGCCCGCACATCAGCAGCCCTGACTCCTGAACCTTCAAGAGTTACATCCGTGCAACAAGCACACTTTGAGCGAAAATGGGACTGCAACATCGCAGACACCCATGAAGAGCTACAGACATAACCATAGCTTCCGCAGAGTGGTTGCTACGGAAGAGCAAAGCTCACTCCACATCACCGAACGAGGCTACCTCGTTATAAACTCGGTATTGGAGCGTGAAGGAAAGTGGCTCCAGAAAGAACGCAGATACGTGCTCTAAACAAGTACTTATCAAGCAGCAAGTGTCCGAACAGCGGTAACAAGTCTGCTTATGACTTTGTTTACCTGCCAACGGACCGCGGTAACAAGTCTGCTTAGGACTTTGTTTACCTACCAATGGATCGCATGGAATAAACAACGATGGGCACCCCCTTGCCTATGACCATGTTCATTTACCCATAGTTTAGATCCACATTGTTCGACCAAACAGGGCCAACAATGACGCAACGAAGTAACCGCAAAGAACGTACGGTTACTTGAGAGCTATCAAGATGAACACGAACACCCCACAAAAAAGGGATGGTCATCTCGTAATAGGATGCTGAACATAGAACTTGCGCAAAGTTCTAACCCAACATCCAAAACCTTCGAACCCGACCGCAAAGGTTGGTTTAAAAGCTTTTCTTTTCTTCTTCGTGCACCATTCTGGCAAATGGTTCGAAGAAGAAACCACCTCCAAGAGGTTCGAAACATGTGCAAACCTTCGAACCACCATCCCAGAGGTTGGTTCGAAGTTTGTGCAGCATTACTATGAAGGTCCCTAACAGGCCTTCAACACAACAACAGGTGGCAACCCACCTGATGACATGCAACGGCTGAGAATTTCGCATCAAGCGAAACCCCTTCACCGGTACGGAAGAGGCATAGCCGGATTTTTGACCAGATCACCAGTTTGATCTGGCCTAGAATTTCCTCCAGACTGCCACACTACCTTCCTACACCATAAGTCCAGTACTCCTCCCACGTGCAACTTGCACAAGGTAGCAACACTAGACTGGGGGGACTTGAAGGGGTATGGTCCCAAAACGACCATTACCCGCATCAAACAAACCCCTACCAGTAAGCAAACCGCACCCATGCGGTCACATCCTTCGAACCCATGCGGTTCGAAGATGAATAGCTTGACCCAAGTACGGAAGAAGATGAACATATCGATGCGGCTGGCACCGCATCATATGGCCATTTTCGTCACGACAAGGGAAGCGAGCAAATAGTCTCCACATACGATGATGCGGCCAACACCGCATCTCGCGTATTTCTTGATCACAAGTAGGAGACGCGGTAACTTCAGGCGTTACCGCATGCAGCGATGCGGCTCGCACCGCACCCTGCATATCCAACAAGTGGACTGACACGCCAGGCAAGTGGCTGACACCACGAGGCAAGTGGCGCCGGCGACAGTCCCCTGTCAGAGCTATTAAAGCAATGGGCTGACGTGGCGTAACCCCCACGGCCGGCGAGACTGACACACCTGCAACGGTGCAGCTCGTCGTCAGCCCATCCATCAATCTCCTCCTTCACTCCTCGGCTATAAATACCGACCCCAAACCAGGTTTGAGGTATCTCTTCACAACTCTCTAACTACTACTATTATCTTGCTTTGCTTCCCAAGCAAACTACTGATTCTCACGCCGGAGAGTGGTAACAAGGAGCACCCCCCACCCCATCCTCCTTGTTACGAGTCACGGCTTGTTTCCTTGTGCAGGAGATCATCCACCGGTGACCCAGCCAGCGATCTCCGAGAGGAAGGGATTAACCCTTCTTGACGAGACCAGTGTGTTAACCCTGCCCGGTTAACCATTGTTTCATCACGTACGTTTAGGCTTTTTGTACATTATACTTTCTATATATATATATATATATATATATATATATATATATATATAGAGAGAGAGAGAGAGAGAGAGGTCTGTTAACGTACAATTGATCTTATCGTACAATGCGTACGCGATAAGAAGTCCGCACGTTATAAACCTCAAAAGACCAAAACCCGCATGTTATATTTATCAAACTCGGACATACAAACTCGGACTCTCATGATCATAAAGTCGGGCACACAAACTCGGACTCACAATTTGGTTGTCTGCATGTTATATCTCAAAATCGCATGGTCAAAAACTCGGACTCGCAAACTCGGACAACCAAATTGTACAAAATCCGCATGTTATATCACTCAATCCGCATGTTATATACTAATCACTTACGCATCATACGTTAAGTGATATACTGATATTGTACAATACACTTTCTCTCTCTCTCTCTCTCTCTCTATATATATATATATATATATTAACGTACTTTAGAAAGGATTTGAAGAAATTAAGGTGTGACAATTGTGCATTAACGTTTTTTCTCTACATAAATTATGCATGATACATAGGGAAGATAACACATAAATCTCTCTTTTATCTTTCATTCTTTTCACTTTCTTTCGTTTATCTCAGCTTGGAGTTATGCATGTCCTTTATACAAATTAATACATGGGTTTCAAAAATTCAACCAGCTAACCCGAAACCTAAAGCATGCCTACTCAACAAGATTGACACATTACAACAGTTACAGGCAACTTGTAGGTTGAAGTAATCCAGAAGCAGTTCCTGCAGCATACGAGCAAGACGAATTCGCTGGTTGACCTCCAAATTTAAGGTCAACATCCTTCAATACAATTCCTCTACACGGATTCCCCTTGCTGCAATCAAACTTCACTGCCACGCGTGTTGCTGATGTTCCATGCACGTTTTCGTACACCACGTTGCTGATCTTTACTCCTGAAGCCTCATTCGGACAGTTGTTATTATTGGGACAGTAATTTCCGTCTATTATGATCGGGAACTGAACGTTCATCATGGTTGCTCCCTTGAAATAAACACCGTTAACGAACCCATTGCTATTCCTTGCCCATGCTTTTATCCTCAGACCGTTCGTTGTACCTACGAATGTGGTAGTTTTTACGGTTACATTCTGGACACCCGGTTCGTTCAGTTCCCATCCTAGACTCCCAATGCTGCATCGACAATCAAATGTATATATAATTAGCAGGTCATATATGTATATAGTTATATGTGTGTAGGTGTGTGTTTATATATTTAAGGAATTTATGTCTTTAATTAAGTGTACCTTATATGATAATATAACCGATTGCACACTACTTACACATGTGTAGGTTATATATATATATCAACGGAAAGTTCATACACACACACACACATATATAGTGAAAGTTTTAGATACAAAAGGCTCTTAACGTGCGAGGGTACATGGCCACCAAAATAACATGCTTAATTATGCAAATAGCGTGCGTAATCAGGATTAACACAACCCATGTGTAATTATGTAAAAACTGTGCGTAATTATGTATTATAACCTGCGAATTTTAAAAATGAACATGCGTGATTCACTTCGCACCATCACACGTTAAGGGGCTATTGTACATTAACCTTCCCCTTCAGGAGAGACGAATAAAGATTGCCTTTCTTTCATTTCTTTTATTTTAAAGATTGAAAAAAATAAAGGATTCACTTTGTTACGTATGTTCTTGCAATATTTAGTGTTCTAGGTAAACCCTCCCTAAATGTGTGTGTATATACAAGGAATGCATGTCTCAGTTAAGTGTACCTTATGCCGTGACCCGGCCCGCAAACCACCTTTTCTATCCAGATATTAGAGTTTCCTGGGCCCATTGAGACGCAATCGTCACCTGTTGAGATCTTAGAGCTCAAAATGGTGATTCCTGTGGATAATGCCAAATGAATGCCATCAGTGTTCGGGCTGAGCCCAGGTGCCAAGATGCTAACTCCTTGTATTTTCGCGTTCTTGCAACCATAGAGCAGAATGTGAAACATTTGGCTGTTTAATGACCTTAGTTTGCTGATCACTACATTTTGGGAATGGTAGATACCAAGTGTCTGCAACAAATACATGTTCATAATTATAATTTCATGATAGCAAAAGAAGAGACGCACTTATACAAACATGTGATTCACATACGCCTTTTGATAATTTGATCACATGGCTTAGGAAACGCGTACAAATTTATATATTTGTCGAAGTGTATGGTCTTACCGTAGACCCTTGAGGACATGCTTTTCCAGCTAATTTGCAGGCCCATAGAGAAGATCCTTGAGCATCAAGCGTTCCACCGTTTATGGTAACATTCTTAACAATGTAGAACTTGATCCAGACTTGCGCATCGCCAATAGCATTATAACTAGATGGTGCCACCAAGGTACCATATATGTTAAATGTGATGGCTCGGCTCTTACATGCTTGACCAGAGAATGTAAGCGCCGAGGCAATCAAGTACCTCCCAGCAGGTACATAGATTACGGCGGGGCTAGTAGAGTTACATGACAGATTCCATGCTTTCATGAACGCGTTCTTTGAGTCTGAGCGGCCGTCTGGTTTGGCTCCAAAACTTGTGACGTTGTACGTAACCTTTGCGGATGATAACTGAAGAACTAGAAAAATCAAGATCAGGATGTGTTTGATGACCATGATAACTATATGTGTATCTCTCTATACTTTGAAGTAGTTACTTAATTAGTTTTGTATGTTATGTACATCTTGATTTGGTTATTTATAGTTATAGTTAAGAACATAATATAGGTAGAGGCACACAATGGTGCAATCATGAGGGTTTGCATTATTGATAATGATTGATAAGAACTAGTCCGTATGCATAGGAGTACGAACTGATAGAATGTCAAATGGGTGGCAACTTGAAAGGAATATTAATCATGTAACACTAATATAATATGTTTCAAACAAGTCATTTCATATTTACAGTTGTACTTAGTTCCCTTAGTTTTTTTAGGCTAATTCTATACACACCCCCTCTTCCTGATTATACCCCCCCTTGTGAGAGGAAAACTGTCGGTCCCACGCAGGCCCCACCTGTAAGTATGTGAGAGGAGGGGGGTGAAAAAAGTAGATAGGAGGGGTGTAGAAAGTAGCACCCTTTTTTTAATAAAAGGTATTTTAATAAGGGAAAATTATGTTGTGTAGGAATTAAAATTTGTTTGAGATTGGTGGGTTGAACCGATAAACTCAAACACGACCCATATAGTTATTCGTGTCAAAGTTACGAATCTCAATCCGAACACACTTAAAAAGTGTGCAACTCAACCGCGTATTCCATTTACCTGAACAAGTCAAACGGATTTATGTGTTGTAAAGGCGTTGTAATAAACGAGTCATTAACAACTAACGAGTTGACATGTATCCTTATAAAATTATAAATTTTAAACGGGTTGGCGGGTAACGCTTCTACCTGAACTCGAGTTATTTTTTTAAACATGTAAAACAGTTTGGCCTGAACACCATTTGTTTATTAAACGTGTTAGATTTGACAATTTAAAACCTGTCGTGTTTTAAGTATTGTCATATTTAGACCAAAAGGCATGGAAATATATTTAGTTTTCTGCCTATTATTATTATTATTATTATTATTATTATTATTATTATTATTATTATTATTATTATTATTATTATTATTATTATTATTATTATTATTATTAATGTTTAAACCTCATTTTAGGATGTTACTAACCTTTTAGTATATGTGTAGTGCGATCCAATATAATCATTTACATGTAATGAATTTTTGAACTTAAATTGTAATGTATGTAACTTTAAAAATATACTTGTAAAGTTGGATAGGTTATGTGTTTTCCCATTTTGTGTCCCAGCCTTGGTTTCACTGTATTGTAGAGTTATACTGTATGATATAATATAATATATATATATCCTACTACATAATATAATACAAGACCTAAAAAGTATAACGACATATCAAAACTCAAAGCTATGTATATTTTCAAATATTAACTATTAAAAATAGATGATAATGAAACTAGCAATGCATTAGTAATGGTAGATTGATTAAAAATAGATGATAATGAAAGTGGCAATACATTAGTAATTGTAGATTGGTAGGTGATTATATATATTTTTTAAGTAAGCCAGTGCATATGATCCCACATGGGTTGGACTTTAGAGGAATGTCAACCCCAATAAACTATTCAACCTCTACAAATGCTTCATAATATAATAAGTATATTCTCATTCTTCTAACAAAGAAATAACAATATTCTATCGTTTCCCATTCTTCTAAACAAAGATATAATGATATTCTATCGTATAGTAATTCAAATATTTTGTAAGGTGCAAGAATTTTCTATAAATGATTAAGTTTGTTTAACGGTCATAACAGATATTTACAATATTAAATTCTCTAAACTTAACAAATATCATTATTATGTAGTTATTAAAGTATAAGTTTTTGAATTATTGGTTGTTACTTGTTAGTCAACTTTTTTAAAACTTCACAAAAGTATTTGGAAAAATTTTGAGGTGATAATCATGTAAGGATAACGGCTTGAAATTGGTAAACACGCAGGTAATGCTTTGTGTAAAATACCCAAACATAACTGCGTAACTCATTTATATAAAGGGGTTACCCGACCTGGCAGATCACGAGTTGGCGAGCTCAAAAGGGGTTGTAATCAAGTTATAAACGGGTTGAATATGGCGTAAATGGATTGCGTATGGTATACAGATTGACAAGTTTAATTAGTTCAATAACATTGGGTATGTTCGTGACGAATGATATATAGTAAAATTATAGAAAGGGTTTGAAAAAATTATGGTGTGCAAATTGTATTTATTTGAAATGTAGCACGAATGACCTCCATTTCAACTTTAGTTCGGGGGTTACGTAATCATCAAAGTTAGTAGGTTTTTAGATGACCTCTTGAGTTGATTATTCGGTTTGTTAGGAGTTTCAGTTTTATGGATTAGCTCTTGGTTAGGTTGCTATCATTTTTAGGATTCTAAGTGTGTAAGAGTTGGTGCAATATGTTGTATAAGAGATGGAGTTTTAAGGACTTTTACGAGTCATTATATGAATTTTTACTGCTCCCACTGACCTTAGAAGTGATCGGAGTGTCGCGCCCCGGTCAAAGATAAATTTATAAGTCCCAAACTACCTCAAACTAATAGCTAGTGGTAGTCAGGGGTCGAACCACGAAGAGTCTATGGTTTGTGTCAGAACTTGGTCGATTATCAAATTGGAACAAGTTTATGAGCTTGCTATGATAATATTTTCTTTGTTTGGTTTGTTTGGAAAAGGGTGTCGGATTGGACCGACAAATTTGCTTTTGACTACTAAAAAGAGATTACTTGAACTATTGCAAACACTGATTTCTTGATTTTAAAACTATAATAGAGAACAAGGTTCACACCCGGTTCGATAATTGCAAGACCTAGGGTTTCTACACGTTTTAACTTGATTTAGTTGAATATGATGATTAACGAACTTAGTGTCACGTGGCTTAGGTGCCGAGAGCTATGAACGTCACAAGAAGGGACCACAATGCACTTTGTTACCAAGAACATGTAAATTCTAACCTATGACAAGGCATAATTGCACATAAACATTTCGCAAAGTCAAATTTAACATTCACTCGACAATTCACAAATCCAATACAAATGCAAGTCAATTATCACAAGTTTCAAATACTAAACTCAATTAGTCACAAATCAAAGATAAACACAATGTTCGAAACCCTAGAAAATCTTTCAAAAATCGATACCGGGGTGAAACCCAAGAGATTAGACACTCTCATGATTGATGAAATAAGCACACCGGATGAGAAACACACAAACGAAGTCATCTTTATTGTATCTTGAGTCTTGAAATGATGAAAGTTAGGGTTAGGGTTTGGATGGTGATTGATGGAGAGGTGAGCAATGTGATGGATTGAATGATTGGAATGGTGAGATTAGGGTTTTAATTAGTGGTAGGATGATAAATGGTGATGGCTCAAGGTTGGAGAGAGGTTATGTATGATAGAGATCAACAATTAGGCTCCAAGATGATGATATATTGTTTCAAAATTCATAACCCTTGACAACACCTTCAATTTTCGGTCAAAACTGGTCAATAAACAAAATTCAGCGTCAGTACTTTAGGCGTCGCGTCGGCGACGCAGTAGGTAGGCGTCGGCAACGCGACTAGTCTGTCCAGTGGTGTTTTAATAAGGACATGAATTTTGATTTTGTTTCGAAATGTCCAGCATACCCCACTACCCAACAAAGATTTGATAACCCCACTATAATAAAAGAATAATAAAAGAGAGTGAGGATCAAATAGGAAGTTTATTTTGGCTAGGAAGGATAGAAAGCAATAAAATTATGACATGTGGCAAAATTTAAAATAAATAGAAAGGGTATTTTAGTCAATCATATCCTTTCTTCTTCCTTCTTCTCCCCAGTAACTTCAAAACCCACTATTTTCAAAATCCACCATCTTCGATCTTTTCTTCACTTACTATCTCAATAATCACTACATTATAGTGCGATTTTCGTCACCAATCAATGATTCAAACACCCGATCAACGTGTTCTTCAGCTTTTTTGAAGAAAACCCAGTTTAATTTCATACAAATTCTCGTTTTTTTTTTTCGTGAATTTGAAGATAATCACTCGATCCGTTCGATTCGATCGCTCATAAGTGTGTCTATCATTAAAATTTCGTCAATCGTTGAAGAAATCGGCTTCGATCCATGTAAGAAATTCTTTAATTTCATTTTTACGATCTGGGTTTTTGATTTAGTCATTGCGTTTTACGATCTTGGCGGGGTTCCGGGGGCAGCGCCCCTGGTAGCGGGGTCCAAGGGGCAGAGCCCCGGGCTGGGTTTGAGCTGCATTCGTAGACAGTTTTTGATCTCCTACTTCCTGGTTCTGATAATTCACAGACAAAACTATTGTCCTGGTTCAATGCGTTTTAGAGAGAACACTTTCTTTGGTGTTTTTAGGCCATTGCGTTTTAGAACTAAGACATTTTTATGTGTTTTCTAGCCATTGCGTTTTAGAAAAACAAATTTTTGAAGTGTTTTTAGTCATTGCGTTTTAGGTAAAACACATTTTTAGGTGTTTTCAGTCCATTGCGTTTTAGAGAGAACACTTTCTTTTGTTTTTTTACACTACTAGAAAATTGGGCAATTGTGACCAAAATTTGCTACCGAAAAAAATGGTAGCAATTTTAGCCACCGATTTGCCACGAAAATTAAAATAGGTGTATTTATCATGATACGGTAGCAAAGTGGTTGCAATTTTTGCCACCTTTTTATTTTCGGTGACAATTTATGAGAAAAATACGCAAAAGCATGAAAAGTAAAAATATATTTGTTAATTGTGACCATTTTATTGGTGACAACATGAAAATTCAAATAGACGGTTATTTTTTTAAGTCGATGTGCGTGGTTTAAAAGTCAATTAATTATGTATAACCCGAAAAAAAACACACAAACAGACGTCTCTCTCATCATCCTCCACCTGGGTTTAGGGTTTCAATTAGAGTACTTCGATCGATCTGAAACCCTAATTCACCATCCAAAATGTCTCAAACTGGAAAATTAATGCACAATCTCGACCAAAACAGCACGAAGATCCTCAATCTCACTGTCCTCGAGAGGATGGATCCGTACATCGAGGAGATCTTAATCACCGCTGCTCACGTCACATTCTACGAGTTCAACATCGACCTCAATCAATGGGTAAATTCATGTTTTTAGCTTTGATTATGGTTAATTATGGTCCCAATTTTGTTAATTTTCTAATGAATGGAATGACAATGTGAAATGGATGTTGACTCATTTTTCAAATCATATGCAGTCTATGCTCGTTCGTAGTTTTGTTCTGCCCTAAGCCCACAAGCCACTAATTCTATGCTGCCCCAATTTTCCAGTCCCAAGTTTTGATTTTTTACATGTACTAATTTTGTTGTTATGAGTATTTAATTCACTAGTTTTGATTTTTGATCCATTTTAGGTCACTAGCTGCAAGCATGGCAATCCATGGTCTGTTGTGTTTTTTATATTTTTAATTTTCTTTGTGTTTTGTTTGTTTTGATGCTTTTACTCTATTTATAAATTTTCAGATGTTCTTGTTTGCAAATAGACGGTTAACTTTGCATTCTTCAAGATGTATTTCCTCTTTTTTCCTATTAGATTATGAGCTTATTATAACTTTACTCCATGTAAGACATGTTTTTATGTTGGTTTATTTTTCCTTCAAGCCATGAGTGTTAAACAATGATTTAAGTTTCTTTTAACAATGTAGAAGAGGAACTGGGGGGTTAACCTATATAAGCTCTTTTCAACAAAATTTTATTAGACTATAGTAGCTGTTAGTTTGGGTCAAGTTTACACAAGAGAGACTATTGCCATTACAGTTACAAAGGCCAACTTCACTCATTGTTCATCATGGCTAGAGTTGTTGAGGGAATGAGGGTCATTGAAGGTATTTCATGAACTAGTTTAGTAATTTCAACTCAATAGCAATAGCGTTTCGACCCGTACCTTTTCGACGCGAACCGTTTCGACCTATACCGTTTCGATGCGAACCGTTTAGACGTGTACCGTTTCAACGCGAACTGTTTCGACCCGTACCGTTTCGACCAGTACCGTTTCAAACCGACGCGAACCATTTCAACCCGTACTGTTTCGAACCGACGCGAACCGT
Organism: Helianthus annuus; assembly: GCF_002127325.2. Lineage (NCBI taxonomy): Eukaryota > Viridiplantae > Streptophyta > Magnoliopsida > Asterales > Asteraceae > Helianthus > Helianthus annuus. Next base: position 171,891,027 of record NC_035434.2, on the reverse strand, counting down.
TTTGACCCATACCGTTTCGACCAGTACCGTTTCGAATCGAAATGAAATGTGCAAGAACTTTCCTTGTGTTATTGAAAGACTGCACATGCAGATAAGAACACATCAAGATGGTGCCAGTGGTAATTATTTTTTCATTCTTTATATATTTGTAGTTATTTTTTCAACTTTAAGTTAGAATCCCACTTTTCCTTTAGCAAATTACCAGTGTTTCCTGGTAAAAATGCAGCCTTCTCTTAACCAGAGTAATTCTTTCAAAAATCCTTACTTCGTTTATTTTTAGCTTTAGTTTGTGTTTTTTTGATTTGTGTGGGATTGTTGTGACCAGAGCAGCAAATTATGGACCAAAAAACATGGCTTTGGAAGAAAAGATATGCCAAGAAGTCGATCGACGCAAACAGTGAATCTGAAAATGAGGCAGAGGTATTCTAGTAGCTCATTTACTTCATTTGATTAAAAATATTTTGTTTCGATTAGTTTCTGTTGATTTTAGTGAATCAGTTTCGGTGATTGTTTCAGCGATTGTGAATTCAGTTGATTGTTTCGATTAGTTTTAGTTTTTTTTAAGAACAAAATCAGAACATCGATATCAGATCTGTTTCATGTATGTTTAAATCGGCTGAAAGAATATTTTGAATCGATGATCAGATCTGAATTAGTTTCAGTTTGATGATTAAGATCTGAGTTTGGTTCGAAGAAGGAACTAAATCAAAGAAAATCTAGTTATACACGCGCATCACGGCTGATTTTGTCCAAAGGAAAGAATACTGAATCTGTTGAAGGGACTACTGGCAGCTTGTCACTACATTTAGTGCGGAAAATGTGCACTACATTACAAGCAAACGGTAAGTATCTTTCTGTTCTATAATGCAAATGTGCAATTCAGATACAGTAGTATGCAAAATATTCCTTGTATTGTTGTGATATTTGTTAGTCACCTTTTTACGATTTCTATGCAATGGCTCTTCTTCAGATTCGGTAGTATGCAAACCACCACCACCGCCGGTTCAGATGAACCGTTGAAGCTCGCTCTAGCAATGGCTCTTCTTCGTTCTAAGCTCGTGAACAAAACTTCTGAAACTTCTCATCCTCCATCTGATACCTCCAGTTCTGAAGCTCTCAAATGGAAACGCAAGGTACATCCTCTCATCTCTTCCCATTCACAATGTATAGATCTTGCAGAAACCGTCAGCTGAATCGAAATTAGCTTCGATGAACGATTTGAACAAACCTTCTGTTGGTGCACTACATCTGTTGATTTCGTCTTAGATCGAGTCTTTTATTGTATTGTATAGATTAGGGCGCTTTTACGAGAAAACTGGAGAGTTTAGACATTTTATAGTCTTGGACCGCTTATTCGGACATGCCGAATAAGAGGTCCACCTCACAACTTCTTGGACCCCTTATATGGACATTCTTGGACCGCTTATTCGTCACGTCCGTATAAGAGGTCCACAATTCCTATATATACCATATGAGAGGTCCACAATTGTAACTTTCCGGATTCCATACTGAGGTGCTGCCGGTGTGAGAATTGCATGTAAAAAGCGTCAAATTAATGAGAAAAGAGAATTAAAGTGATATCTAGCTGTTTCTACATCAGGTACTTGTTTTCCGCACCTGTATCTGATCAAACTCCTCTGATTGACTCGTTCGGGTCAGATTCCGATCCTACAAGTGGTATCAGAGCTTCAGGAGGAGGAGTTCTATTGAAATTTGCTGGATTTCGTCACATTTTCTTCTTCTACACCTTCTTTCTTGCGTCAGACCAAGATTTCACCGTCCGTTTTGGCTGATTTTTGGATATGTGATGCGCGTATACTTGATCTAAAACCCTACCAAGTTTCAGCTCGAAACTCCAAGCCGTTTTGGAGATATCACGATTTTTCGGTTCGGTTTTTCGTCAAAAAGTCTGAATCGCCTTTGTGAACAAGGTGAACCGCTTTTTCGTCAAAAGTACATGAATCGCTCGTACTGACTTAGTTGGGGCTCGCTTATTTGGTTTATTTGTTTGAACCGCTCAAAAGTTAACATCATGAACCGCTTTTTCGAACACATGTGAATCGCTCATATGTCAGAACTATATGAACCGCTTATTGGGTAACTCTTTGAACCGCTGATAAGAAAAGGTCTGGATCGCTTTAAGGTTACATTATGAATCGCTCCAAGTAAATCAGTTGGACCGCGCTTATTTGATTCATCCGGAACCGCTTATATGAAAACTTTGTGAACCGCTCCAAAAGGTTAAAGTGCGGGTCGCTCATTAGACCTCATTTGGGATCGCGCATGTGAAAACTGATACAATCCGCTTATTGGACATTGATATGGATTGCCTATATGTCAACCATTAGGATCGTTTAAAAAAAATTAGGTGTCGCCGCCATTTAAAGTCAAACAGAAACACTAGTTTTAATCGGCCTAATCCATTTAATTGTTTGACCCATGTGACCCACCTCCCCATTAAACCAATAGGATTTCATGTGGCCCATGTGAAGCCCATAGTGCAGCCCAAATTCCTTGTGCAATATTAACAGTTCATTTTTATGATTTGATTAAAAAAAATGTTCTATTGTGAAAAAGGTTTTAGGGTCATTTGATAGTGTTGATTCGGTTCGTCAGGTTGATTTCGAGGAGGACACACGAAGTGAATACAGGTCGTGTGAGTTTTCGGTTTGTAGTAAAGTCATCAATTCGCTTGACAGTTCGTACGTTTTGGAGTCAAGTCGTTTGAATTAGATTTGGGTCATAGCAGTCTGCAACAGAATTTTCACCGGTTCGAGTATCAGTTCGTTGTTGTTAATTGATAATTTTTAAACTGATCGTGTTTTGTTTGTTTGTGTTACGTCAGGAATTTCAAGATCGAGCATGGATTCTGATTTTTACAACGCATTCGCTACTCCGAGTACCCCAATCACTGCTGTTCAAACCACAATGCTCGAAAACGAAACCGGAACGATGCAAAAACCTCCCAAGTTAATGAACATCGAAGAATACAAAGGTTGGGAAGGTCGGTTTGAGAATTGGGTGCAAGCGAATTATCTTGACGCTTGGGAATGCGTGGAAACAAAGTATATTCGACCATTGAATAGTGATGAAGAGCCAGTTCCAATCAAAGATCTTAGAGATGATGAGAGGAAGAAGTACAAAAATGAGAAAATGATGCTAAGTCTTCTTCAACAGGCAGTGAAAGAAGATATCATGGTTCTGCTACAGCATAATGGAACGTCTTACTCAATCTGGAAAGCGTTACGTTTGAAGTTTAGGGGAAGTGAAGAGATGGTTAAAAGCAAGAAGTCGCTTCTAAAGAAAGAATTTGATCTTTTTCGTGGGTTGAAAAATGAGAGTACGAGAGAGATTATTGAACGTTATTGTAATCTGCTTGCAAATATGAAAAGGTTAAGTATTGAGAAGAGTAATGAAGAGTTAATTGACAAACTTGCTGATGCGTTGCCATATGAGAGTTGGGGCACATACCTGATGATGCTCAGAAACAAGAAAGGTTTTAGCAATCTGACGCTCAGTAAGTTCATCGAAAAGATCGAAGCTCAAGAAATGGAACAGAGGAAAGTGATTAGAATGAAAGATTTCGATGGTGAACAAGATATCGGATTATATTATAAAGCTGGGGTAAATGAGAAATCATCGAATTCATCTCCAAAGATTGTTACTGGTATGAGTGCCAAGAACTTATCTGAAAGCCAATCATCTGGATCAAGCAGCAAAACCAGCTTTACTTCATTTCCATCATTCGATCCGAACATCTCAGCAACTAAAAATGGGAGAAAGTTACAGTGCAACATTGTATTGAATCTTGAGAATGATCAAGATTATTCTGAAGATATTGCCAAAAACCAAATGTCTTTATTAGGAATGGTTTTGGAATCTTATACTTGTTTTGTTGCAGGTCGTATCGGAAATCCAATGCTAACCAAAGAAGACTACGACCAGATAGATGCTGAAGAGATGGAGCTGATGGACATAAAGTGGTGTTTGGCTAGTGTTTTACGGAGAGCTGAGAAGTTCAAACAAATCACGGGGAGAGATGATCTTCGTGATGCGAATGTTTCTACTTTAGGTTTTGACAAATCTAAAGTCACTTGTTTTCGATGCAGGGAAAAAGGACACTTCAAGAGGGAGTGCACAAACCGAGAAGCAAGTGGAGCTCAAAATCCGTTCAACAACAACAACGATTATTATCGCAAAGCCATCTATCACCAAGTTGGTCAATCATCTCAACAACAGAAACATCAAGCTCAGACTGCACACGGAAGAGATGTGATTGAGGATACCGGAAAAAGAGCTTGTGTAAGCAGTTATGATTGTGGAAAAAGAAAAGATGGTAGTGCTTTGATAATTGATCAAGATGATGAGAGATTACCAGAAGATTTTAGCTGGGGAAAGTTTACTTGGGATGATTATGTTCCTGAACAAACCACAGCTTACACTGCATTTACAGCAAAGATTGTAGATGATAGTGATGATGATACAGAGTATTGGGCGAGAAAATACAGAGAAGATATGAAGTTGCTTGCTGAGAGTGATAGCGAAGACGAAAAAGTCAAGAAAGAGAAGAAAAAGAAAAAGATCAAAACGCCGGTAAGTAGTGATGATGAAGAAGTGCCGGTGATGAAAAGGCAAACTGTGAAAGAAGTGCCTAAGTTCAAGGTTGTTGAAGGTGTTGATGCGAAAGAAGTTTCTGTTAAATGTGAAAACTGTGAGATTGTGAAAAAGCAAAACAATGAGTTGATGCACAACTTAAACCGTCTGAAAGAGTCATATGATGTGCTGAACAAGACGATGAATCAGTACAATCAAACGAGTGAAGAACAAGCTGTAGCAATGAAGACTCTTCAGGGAGCGTTTATGACTAAGCAGAAAGTTGTAAACAACTATATTGAGAAGTGTGCTGCTTTAGAACAGAAGCTTGAGCTGCAACGAATAGAAACTGAAAGAGTAAATCGTTTATTGAAAAGTTACTCATGTACTTCCTATGTGATTGACAGGATTTATCCGACTGTTGAGAGCATGAAGGTCTGGGAAGAGGATGAGGTAACTGAAGAAAAAGCAGCTGAAGTCAGTATTGAAGAAAAGATTGCTGACAAGAGGAAGAGTGACAAGAAAAAGGATACTGAAAAGATTTCATCTGGTAAGAAGAAAGGTGTTAGTTATAACAGATGTCCACCTCCACTGGAAAACGGATATTTGCCTAGACATCCTAACGATGAAAGAGTCAAAAAGGCTACAAATTTACAGTGGGAGTCAGAGTCGTCGGTTAATCTTCCAGAAAGTATTGATGTTGTGTTCACATCATCTGACACTGATCAACAGTCTCAATTGATGAAGAAAGTTGTGGATCATGTGTTAGATAGTGATGACAGTGAAGAGTCAAAGTCGGAGTCCGCGTCAGAATCAATATCTGAGTCAAAAGCTCCAAGTCAAACAGAAAAACAGGGAAAATTGGTTTATGATAGAAAATTCCTGTTATCAAAATCTAATTTGGATGATGGATTGTTTAAAGTTGCTTATACTTTGAAGAATTCGGACAAATTATATTCTGATGAGGAATTTCCATTAAGGGGTGTCAAAACTGAATTGATAAACAAAGTTTTCAAAATCACAGAAATTAATATTTCTGAAATTAAAGACTTATGTTTTAATGAAAAACCTAAAAAATACACCGCAAGAGTACAACAGAGATTAAACAAGAAAAAGAATTACGGTTGTGGTTCAGATTTCCAAAAGAGATCAAACCATAGCGGTAATTTCAAAAAGAAAGGATTAGGTTTTACTCCTACAGAAAAATGAAAAATATGTTCGTGATTTTAAATCCAAAATGTCCTTTGTTTCAGGTACATCAACTGATGAAGAAGAAAAGACATGTTTCTGGAGGGAAAAGAACAGTGAATTTCTGAAAAAGAAACAAGCTGAACAAAAGAAGGACTCGAGAACCTGTTTCAAGTGCAACAACGTTGGACATATCGCCAAAGATTGTTCTCAGGCGTTACAATCAAAACAGGGAGTTTTTCGCAAAATCTCAGAAAAGGTGTTTGCGTTCGAATCACCACTTGATAGAACAAAATTGTTCAAAGATTCTATTTTTGAAATTGGTGAGAGTTCAAACAGGTTTTACAAGAAGAGAGCCAAATCTAAAAACCAGAAATGGGTTGTGAAGAAGGGTAGTGAAAGCTCTAGCGATGATTCTGATAGATCAAAATCAGAGGAGCTATCTTCAGGCGATGAAACTGATTCCACAAAGTCAGTTGAGCCACAGGTTGTATCAAAATGTGAAGCTGATGTAAAAATTGAAAACTCAGTTCCGAGTGTTAGTGATGATGAGTTTCCATCACTTAGTGCTGAGAATTATAAAAAGAAAATTGGTAAAGTTGAGATTTCTAACCAATTTTATCATGATGAACAGGAATTTGATGCTGAGAAGGTCTTTAACCCTAGGGTAAAACATATCTTTGGCAAAATGATTGATCGAAAAGTCAAAGGGGTTAAGGAATTTTACGAGAAGAAAACAAAGAAAGAAAAGGTTGAACCATCCCTGGTTTGTGACTGGGATGGTACATATTTTGAACAGTAAGTCTCAGGACTTGCCGGAGCTCCCAGGTTGGTACGCGTGGAGCATGAATCGGCATCTTTCTCAGAATTTTATTCGGTAACGTCAATCATAAAAACGGTAAAGAGGTTTGTTTGTGAATGTTTTACAATTGGTACGGAGGTTTCTGAAATGCAAATGGTAAATCAAGGACATTAAGTTGTACTTGTATTTTCCTACATTGGTCGAAAGACAAGATGATGAACCACATCCCCGAACATTTGTTGGATATTTCTACAAATGATAATCTACAATTGGTAAAATCAATCAAACTTATTTTCCGGAAAAACCATTTTGATTAAAACAAACTTAAGTGTTTTGAAATCTAAATGGGAAAATAGTTTGTTGATAGGGGGAGTTCTGATTGTTTATGCCTAGTGAATGGCGAATTGAGGAGATTCGATATCAGTTGTCATGTTCTGTATAGTTTGTTTTCAATTTTCATTAGATGTATTTGAATTTTAGGGGGAGTAAGAATTTTTAGAGAAAATCCAAAAACATCAGAAAATTTGAAAAAGTCAAAAACATGATAAAATCAAAAATGAGTTTTTGTTGCATAAAAGAGGAAATGATAGTACATCAGTGGACTATCACAACACGCTAAAGAATTGGAAAGTCAAAATGTGATAAACGATCTTACTGTGGATGTGTCAGTAGATTTTTGCACATTTAGTAAATTGAAACGAGATATAAACCTAAATCAAACTTACTTAATTCGTGGGTAACTATTCTTGGATATATGGGTAACCCCCGAAATCTTGTTTGAAAGGTCCCGTATTCTGAGATACTAGGTCTTTATACTCAGTGATATCTGGGGTATTATCCCGGGACTTCTGCTGTATGGAAGTACTGACCTAGTCCCCGGATAATACTTTCTGCAAATGCTTGAAAAAGCGCCGCCCTCAGCATGCTGATGAAACAATAAAATTGATAGTCGCTGCTGTTGAAATGCAAAAAGATCCTCTAAAGGGGACCCACCAAAAGTCGAGCCGTCATCTCTCTGCTGAACGGAAGTTCTGACCTGAGCTCTCACGGTTTCGCATTTAACCCCTTTACAGATATCATCTGTGGTATACTCACCTGTAAGACTGAATATTTGGGATCTGGATACAGGAGTATATTCAAGTGGAGTGATACACAATTAAGTTTAAGTCTCTAAAACATTAATTTCGTATCTCGAATCAATTGAAATTTGTGTGAAAATTTAAGTGGACAAACATACTGACAATCTAGGTAAATTGTTTAGAACTGAGAATGTTTAAAGCTTAACGGTGTTGGTGATTTGTCTCAAAACTGATATGATCCTCTTGCACGAGCTCACAAAAAATATTGTTTGTAAATAGTTTATTTCTGCATTTTAGTTTCTTTATTTCAAAATACAAAAAGATTTTTGGTGTGTTTTAGCATAAATTTTGAAAAAGTCAAAAAGATTTTCGACAGCTGATGTTGAATAGCTGATTTTCAAAATTCCGAGTGCTAAACATGATGAGCAATTCTTGAGGGGGAGTGTGTGTGTGAGATTAAGTGTTTTCATAATCTAACCTGTCAAGTGGTTCATCAAAATCTGTGTTTGTTTTGAATGAGAATCTGGATTGATGCAATTTCATATGTTTAAAATATGTATGTGAAAGAAATTTACTCTGAGGTAGAGTTTATGCAGGAAAGCCAGACGTCGATCCTGAAGATGTTACTGAAGAACAAAGGAATGCCAGTAAATCGAGAGTGGGAGTCTGAAGATAGAGAGAAAGAAAGCCCAGAGACTCATCAAGACTGAAGATGTGAAGACACAGCATTGTTGTGACTCGATAGTCGACTCCATCAACATCTGAGGGGGAGTCTGTTGGTGCACTACATCTGTTGATTCCGTCTTAGATCGAGTCTTTTATTGTATTGTATAGATTAGGGCGCTTTTACGAGAAAACTGGAGAGTTTAGACGTTTTATAGTCTTGGACCGCTTATTCGGACATGCCGAATAAGAGGTCCACCTCACAACTTCTTGGACCCCTTATACGGACATTCTTGGACCGCTTATTCGTCACGTCCGTATAAGAGGTCCACAATTCCTATATATACCATATGAGAGGTCCACAATTGTAACTTTCCGGATTCCATACCGAGGTACTGCCGGTGTGAGAATTGCATGTAAAAAGCGTCAAATTAATGAGAAAAGAGATTTAAAGTGATATCTAGCTGTTTCTACATCAGGTACTTGTTTTCCGCACCTGTATCTGATCAAACTCCTCTGATTGACTCGTTCGGGTCAGATTCCGATCCTACACCTTCAGTTGAATTGAAATTATCTTCGAATTAGGTCAAAGTGACGTCACTGAGTTGTAATTGACTTATTGCATAGTTTGTGATGATCATGTGAACATTTAGGGCTTCTGTTTGTATTTATAAGTTACTAGGTTATCACCCGCGAACTTCGCGGGTAGAAAAATTTACTTTATATTAATCGAGTTATGTCATTAAATAAAATAAAAATACATGTTTTCAAACGTAATTTTTTTTTATAATTGTTTTGAATTGAAAGTTGTAGTCAATGGGTTGCGAGTAAGGTCAGAAACTTCGGGCAAGAACCGGAGGCAGAAACTTGCCTCTCTGAACGACCCATGAAACAAAAAAAAAAATTTTTTTTATAATAAAATATACACATGAAGTTGTTCGAACCTGCAAAACAAACTCATTTAATTAAATTTAGAAGTTAATTAAAAGTTTAAATTAGAAAATATAAACAACAAAAACTTTATTCATTAAAATATACACATGAAGTTGTTAACCTGAGCTTCACCAACATCTCTGCATCATCGACATCACAGAGTACATCCAAAATCATTTAACATCCTAAACCTGTAACAACCACCCAGATAAGAGACTTAATCTTCCGAGTACCTCGAATGGTTTGTCGGATCATTCAAAATCCAGTATGTTTAACGCAACTTCACAGCTCTATGAAACAATCGGCTCTGGATCTTTGGAGAATTCCTCAAATAGAGATATACATTGGTCATCTACAAAAATGGTTTATTAAGGTCAGAAACATCAAGTTTTTCATAAAAGTGTCCCGAGTCAACCCAACACAGCCGTTTTGACCCTAAAAACCATGTTTGACTACCTACCCAATATAGTCCATTTTCCACAAAATATTATTAAAAAGTATAGTAGATTTTAGAAGCATGGCTACCTTATATTTTTGGTTTTAAAAATGTGGCAACTCTCTCTCTATCCTCTTTTCTCTGTATTAAATTATTCTTTTTTCCTTTTCCTTTCAGTTTTTCGTTCAGAATATAATTCAGATTATAACAACCTCTCATTTTTATACTTAAATGTGAATCTAATTGTTCAAACTTATTTGTCTACAATCAACAAAATCTCATATAACCAGCAATTTCATGCACAATCAAAGGTGTCACAATCAAACACAAACACAATTCAATCTACACATTTCTCAAAACACAATCTCTAACATCACTAACATGTAGCAATTATTCAAAACCCTAACTAATGTGTTGTGCACTCACTAATATCTGCTACACATGTCTCACTTATTCATCTTCACAACTTCAACACATCTTATCTAACACCTTATGCCAATCAACAAAATCTCATATATACATAAACCTTGAATATTACTCAAACACATCTTATTTAATGAATCAAAATAAAAACACATAAACCTTGAATATTACTCAATTTATGACTACTATCCCACAAAACAAAACTTTGTCAACAAATTATACTAACTTATGCAATGGTAAACCATAAAAATAACAAATTAATTTAGATGATTAGCCTTGCAGAAAACCCAAATCGGGAAAGTTTACCAGAATCGTTAACGAAAAAAATCAGACTCAGATTGGGTTACTCAAGCGGATATTAATCACGAAAAAAATCAGACTCAGATTGCCATTACTTCAAAATTTAAATTTAAAATAATGATTGAATTCAAAATTTAAAATTTAAAATCTGAAAATCAAATCACTAATATCCAATCCCGTAAATCAAGCAAACTTATTAGAAAAGTCTAACCTTTCAAATTTAAATTCAATATACAGATTCGAAATTTAAAATCAAACACATTAATGGCAAACTTTCAAATCTAATAAGTTCTGTTCAAACTTATTTGTCTACAATCAACAAAATCTCATATAACCAGCAATTTCATGCACAATCAAAGGTGTCACAATCAAACACAGACATAATTCAATCTACACATTTCTCATAACACAATCTCTAACATCACTAACCTGTAGCAATAATTCAAAACCCTAACTAATGTGTTGTGCACTCACTAATATCTGCTACACATGTCTCACTTATTCATCTTCACAACTTCAAACACATCTTATCTAATACCTTATGCCAATCAACAAAATCTCATACATCAATTAGCAATACAATGCACATTCAAAGACCTCACAATCAATTTCAAACATCAATCAATATACAAAATTTCTCAAGGCACAAATTTTAATATCACTAACCTAATGCGCTACTACTCAATAATATCACTAACAAAAACAACTTTAAAATTGAAATCAAAGGCATCTTTAAAGAATTAACAACTAAGTAAATTCAAAAATTATAACTCAATGACTCACGATAAATCATCATCACTAATTTTAAGACATTGACATATGGAAGTTGTTCTCGCCACAATAAGGTTGCAAAATCATATGGTATTTCCTATCAATCGAAACAAAAAAAAAAAAACATATAAGTTGCAATAACTTATTGTATGCACAAAACTGAAAACTTAAGAAACATACCAAAAATATAGGATCATAGTTCTTAATCAACTTTAACAACGAAGGAGCGTTGTTTTCATGATCCATAACTGCAATGGAAGTAACCACTGTTAAAAAAAATATATAACGGTAATCTATTTATAGAAACAAAGTCTATTTACATAAACCGAATCATAATTTCGAATACAAAAATCATCTTTAACAACACTAATCTATTTATAGAAACAAAAACAATTTTAAAAAGAAATTAAAGACATCTTTAAAGAATTAACAATTAACTAAGTACAAAAATCATAACTAAATACAAATATTATAACTCACAAAATAAACCATAAGAACTTCAAAAGATAATCACATAAAATTTCAAATTAACACCTAAAGACAAAAATAAAAAAGAAAGACTGTACATATCAAAAAACAAACAACACCAACAAAACTGAACTAACCTGTTTTTGATTGACGAACAATTCGAAAAATATAGGATCATAGTCCTCAATCGACTTTAATAACGAAGGAGCATTGTTTTCATTATCCATAACTGCAAAGGAAGTAACCATTGTTTAAAAAAAATACAACGGTAATCTATTTATAGAAACAAAGTCTATTTACAGAAACCGAATCATAATTTCGAATACAAAAATCATCTTTAACAACACTAATCTATTTATAGAAACAAAAACAGATTTAAAAAGAAATTAAAGACATCTTTAAAGAATTAAAAACTAATTAAATACAAAAATTATAACTAAAATACAAAAAATTATAACTCACAAAACAGTGCAAGATATACCTTTTCTTCAACTTCTCATAGGAACCCATTCAATAGTTCCTTGTAGGGGAAGGAGTCTGAAAGAAGCTCTTCACCTAAAATTACAAAACACAAAAAAATTGTGAGATATGCAACTCGAGTACAAAAATAATAGTCAAAGACTCGAAGCATCCCTAAAATTACAAATAATATAGTCAAAGCATCTCATAAAAAAACATCAAGATTTCAAAGCATACAAAATTTAAAATCAAACACAATAATGGTTTACTTCAAAATTTAAATTTAAAATAATAATTGACCTCAAAATTTAAAATTTAAAATCTAAAAATCAAATCACTAATATCCAATCCCGTAAATCAAGCAAACTTATTAGGAAAATCTAACCTTTCAAATTTAAATTTAATTTACAGATTCGAAATTTAAAATGAAACACATTAATGGAAAATTTTAACAACAGTAATCTGTTTATAGAAACAAAAACAACTTTAAAATTGAAATCAAAGGCATCTTTAAACAATTAACAACTAACTAAATACAAAAATTATAACTCAATGACTCACGATAAATCATCATCACTAATTTTAAGACATTGACATATGGAAGTTGTTCTCCCCACAATAAGGTTGCAAAATCATATGGTATTTCCTATCAATCGAAACAAAAAAAAAACATATAAGTTGCAATAACTTATTGTGTGCACAAAACTGAAAACTTAAGAAACATACCAAAAATATAGGATCATAGTTCTCAATCAACTTTAACAACGAAGGAGCGTTGTTTTCATGATCCATAACTGCAATGGAAGTAACCACTGTTTAAAAAAATATATAACGGTAATCTATTTATAGAAACAAAGTCTATTTACATAAACCGAATCATAATTTCGAATACAAAAATCATCTTTAACAACACTAATCTATTTATAGAAACAAAAACAATTTTAAAAAGAAATTAAAAGACATCTTTAAAGAATTAACAATTAACTAAGTACAAAAATCATAACTAAATACCAAAAATTATAACTCACAAAATAAACCATAAGAACTTCAAAAGATAATCACATAAAATTTCAAATTAACACCTAAAGACAAAAATAAAAAAGAAAGACTATACATATCAAAAAACAAACAACACCAACAAAACTGAACTAACCTGTTTTTGGTCGACGAATAATTCGAAAAATATAGGATCATAGTCCTCAATCGACTTTAATAACGAAGGAGCATTGTTTTCATTATCCATAACTGCAAAGGAAGTAACCATTGTTTAAAAAAAATATAACGGTAATCTATTTATAGAAACAAAGTCTATTTATAGAAACCGAATCATAATTTCGAATACAAAAATCATCTTTAACAACACTAATCTATTTATAGAAACAAAAACAGATTTAAAAAGAAATTAAAGACATCTTTAAAGAATTAAAAACTAATTAAATACAAAAATTATAACTAAAATACAAAAAAATTATAACTCATAAAACAGTGCAAGATATACCTTTTCTTTAACTTCTCATAGGAACCCATTCAATAGTTCCTTGTAGGGGAAGGAGTCTGAAAGAAGCTCTTCACCTAAAATTACAAAACACAAAAAGTTTGTGAGATATGCAACTCGAGTACAAAAACAATAGTCAAAGACTCGAAGCATCCCTAAAATTACAAATAATATAGTCAAAGCATCTCATAAAAAACATCAAGATTTCAAAGCATACAAAATTTAAAATCAAACACAATAATGGTTTACTTCAAAATTTAAATTTAAAATAATGATTGACTTCAAAATTTAAAATTTAAAATCTGAAAATCAAATCACTAATATCCAATCCCGTAAATCAAGCAAACTTATTATGAAAATCTAACCTTTCAAATTTAAATTCAATTTACAGATTCGAAATTTAAAGTGAAACACATTAATGGAAAACTTTTAAATTTAAAATTTAAATAGAAACCTTAATTCCGGAAAAATTATCATACTAAAAATAAATCATTAAAATTTAAATTTGAGGTTTCAAAAAAAATCATTAACAAAATTTAAAATTGCTCAAAAATATAAATTTAAAATTTGAATTCCGGAAATAGAAACCCTAATTCCGGAAAATAATCATACTAAAAATAATTCATTAACGAAATTTAAAATTGATCAAAATTTAAAATTTAAATTCCGGAAATATAAATAGAAACCTTAAAATTTTAAAATTGAGGTTTCAAAAAACGTAACACCATTTATTTAGAGAAACAGAAACCTTAATTCCGCAAAATTATCATACTAAAAATAAATCACTAACGAAATTTAAAATTGCTCAAAATTTTAAATTTAAAATTTAAATTAGAAACCTCAAAATTTAAAATTTAAAATTTGAATTCTGAAAATTATATCACTAACATCCAATGCCATAAATTATCATACTAAATATAAATAACCACTTATTTGCTATAAGTTTAAAACAAAATAAAAAAAGATAAATCTAAGTTTACTTAAAATATGATTAGTAATTAGAATACACATAAACGTACCAAAAATATCGGGTCATCTTCATCAATAAGCTTTAAAAATGAAGGACTGTTGTGCAAGGGATGCATATCTGAAAAATATATATGAAGGTTTTTTAAAAAATAAAATGGTAAAGTATTTATAGAAAAACAATCAATATTCCTAAATCAACAATCAATAAGCTTTAAAAGATAATTTAATCAATTGAGAAACTTCCAAATTCAAAAATAAAAAGAAACGGTTTAAAAAAAATAAAAAATATTTATTTTTTAGAACCAAAATCAATATTTTGAAGATAAAAACATTATACCGGATGAAAAAATATCATACCACTGTAAATCTTCATGAACACAATCAAAAAACATCGGACACAATCAAAACATATCATCATCAACAACAAACTAAAAGACTGTAAATAAAAATATGAGTAACATGAGAACAAAATCAAAACATCAACAAAATATCATTTCATATGATTGGAATCGGATAATGCAAAATCATCATCAACAAACAACGAAAAAAAAAGAAATACCGAACAGAAAGGATAAAATCAAACCTACACAAACTTAGAAAAAAGAAAACAGCTATAACATTTAACTAACCTCTGTTGTTTCACGAATGATCAGAGTCCGATTTTATCCAAGATTTAGGGTTCCACATGAAAAACAAAATCAACAAAAATCAGTAACTTTGATATATGTAGATGATGATAATAAAACCTCTAATCTTGATTTTGTTTGCAAAAAAAAAAAAAAAAAAACAGAAAGATAAATGTTCAATCGCTAGATTAAAGATACACAATAGATAAACAACAAATTAAAACAACATACCTTCAATTTTTATGATCAGATCTACACAGTTTAGGACAAAGAAGAAGTTAATAGCATTCGACACAATCTTTATAAAATCAAGTTTCTATAGAATTGAATAACATAAATAAAGTAGATTTAGGATCGATTGTGTAGATTACAATCGTAAAACAAAGAAATCGGAAACAATAAAATCAAAAACATAGAAACATACCTTTGATTGGTTAATAGGATTGATTTGTGTGAAGAAGATGATGTTGCAGAGATTTGGCTATGGTTTAGAATTGAGGATCTTGGTGGTGGTAATAGGAGAGAGGATGCAACTTAGTTTTTTAGGGTTTGTAAAGTGTGTGAAAGAAGAATGAGAAAAAAAAAAGGAAATATATACTATGACCCGAATTCGAAAAACCCGACCCAACTCAATTCGGATCCCGCCTTTTTTCCTTGGAATCGTGATTGTACAAAGCAAATTGGGATTTCCCTCCTAAACCAAATTGCCACATCAGCCTAGATGGCCAAAGAAAAAGGACACATAGCCCAAATCCATCTCATTTATATATATATAGATAACATCTTCCTCTTGCAAAAACTATCAGGTGAATCTGAATTAGCTTCGAGTTAGGTTAAAGTTACATCACTGAGTTGTTGTTGTTGTTGACTTATTGTGAAGTGAATGGTCATTTCACGACTAAACAACAAGACGAATACGAATAGAGGCCCAAATGTATTTGTTTATTGGTGATGTGTACAACCTGTTTGATAAAATGTTTGTGTAAAACTTTGATATTTTGTTAGTTTCTTTTTAACTTAAAAAATATTAAGGAAAAGTGTATGGGTTGGGCAATGGTAGTGACCCGTGTTTACATAGTAAAGGAAAGAAGCCTTGATCCCAAGTAGGCCTGGCAAAAGTAACCCATTAAGTTGATTTTGGGTCCTTTTGGGTCAGAATATTAAGTTACTGGGTTGTTTTGGGTTTAATAATATTTTTGATGGGTCAAAATGGGTGAAATTAAAAAGATGAAAAGGCTGAAACGGGTTAGAACGGGTCAAGAGAAAAATCAGAACGGGTGAAACAGGGTTGAATAAGAAATCAAGCGGGTCTTTGAAATCACATTTGAACGAATGAAGAGTAATGTCTGAAATCGTTTCTGCTCAATCTAGCATTTGAAATCGTTCAATTCATCTCTGAAATCAATGGGTCTCTTGTTCGATTCATATCTAAAATCTTAGTTTGCTGACACAGTATCCTTTCATCAGTAAAATCCGAACCAGATTTCGTATCATATTTTCAATTATTAAATTCAGATAAACAATTGTTCATTTGTAGATTTGTGTTGAAACAATTCATTAGTCCCTGTGATCTATAATCAATTAATCATCTTCTATATCCATCTCAAACCCTAGAGGTAAACTTTTCAATCAATTAATCATCTTCTTCAATAATATTTGTAGCAGTTTATTTCACTGTTTATGCCCCACCATCCTTGCTCACCAAGTGTTTGTTGAATTGCTTAAATGAATTTGAAAGTGTTCTTTTAATCAGTTTACGAGTTATAATGTGAGTTTAAACCTATTGATTGTTGCAGTTATTTGATTTTACATTGTGAGATGAAATGTGAGTTTTGGTTATTTGATTTTGCATCTTCGAAGCTCAATTAACTGTTGCAGTTACAATATTCCCACATTATGAGTTGGTTTGTTATGATTTGATTGGACTTTGATGCTATATATGTGTATTTGATGTTCTAGACAGTGATTTCCATGTTTGATTGTGGTAATTTGTTGGTCAATTATTTTGGATTTTACCTGATTGTTCAACCTCTGAGGTTCTTGAATACTATGAAGCACGGGGACGACATCTTACATCGAGTACCCGTCCCGGGAACGGCTCGGGGACGGAAACGCGTAGGGGACGGCCTGGGGACGTTTCCCAAACGTACCCGGATATTTGGGACGGGTTAAAAACAAGTAATTCTTTGACCCGCAAGAAAGAATACGGTCAAATTGAGTTGACACGAGCGGAAACTTATTTTTTTCCAACATTTTAAGACTATATAAGTTATTTGATGTTCCTCTGTTTTGCATTAGGTTGATCGCTATCTTAACCATGACCGAAAGTTCAATTCTTTTTTGTTTTCTATTTGAGGTTCAGTGGCTTAGGTGATGAACCAAAAGTTCAATTCTTTTTAATCAACCCGACCCGACTCGATCCGACCCGAAACCCGTTCTGACCCGGACCCGTTTCAACCCGAACCCGTTCTGACCCGAACCCGTTCCGACCCGAACCCGTTTTGACCCAAACCAAAACAACCCTTTTTGTAATTGACCCGTTTTGACCCGAACCCGTTTTGACCCGAACCCGTTTTGACCCATGACCCGACCCAACCCGAACCGACCCATTTGCCAGGTCTAATCCCAAGACTAGCTGTGTCTTTTTCGACTTGTGAGTTGTTGCCTAGCCTTGGTCACTGAACTCGGAAGACCCTGAGGTATTTTTAATCCTTTTAGACTAATAACTTTTGTGCATTTGTATCATTTCCCACTGTTATTATGTTTGTTTGGTTTGCGATGCTTGTTTTCTATTGTTAGGTTTGATGCTCTTAAATTAGTGAGAATGTTAAGGAATTTCATATTGATTTGATTACACCTTCTCTACGGGTTGTTTCCAACAAAAAAATGTTTTTAAAATTAGTATAATTTCCTTCTTAATATGTAAACAAACTGGAACGTGCTATTTAGCTTCTAGCACTTGAATTATAGCTCACAATTGTATTTTGTTTTCTTTACAACCGACTTGACCCATTATTACTTTTCGTTAAATTCTGATTTCTTGATTCTATTTATTGGTTGTTTTGTAGATTGAAAAGTTGAACTTAGTTATCAAGGAGCTCGTTAAGGAGAAAGATGAAGAAAAAGAAAGGTTTAATAGAATTATTGCGGGGTTATTGGCTGAAAAAGAAAAAGATAAGGTGGATAAAGATGCTATGCTTGATAGGAACAAATTGGAGCTATGTTAACAGCTATAGTTCGAACGAGATATTTTATATAATTTTGGGATTTTATTAGACTTTTTTTTATATTATTTGTAGCTTTATTGATATGTATTTTGATGAAAATAGCAGGGAGAAAAAAAAACTGAATTAAACCAATATTCCAAACCAAACCAATATTCCAGTAATCAGTAAATGGTAGCAAATAACTATACTAAGGCGGTCACAACTCAGTCGCAAATTATGTAAAAAATGGTGGCAATATCGGTGGCTAAATGGTATCAAAACTCGCAAATTGTAAAAAAAATAGTGGCTAAATGGTGGCAATATTTGGCTAAATGGTGGCAATATCGGTGGCTAAATGGTATCAAAACTCGCAAATTGTGTAAAAAATAGTGGCTAAATGGTGGCAATATTTGGCTAAATGGTGGCAATATAGGTGGCTAAATGGTATCAAAACAGTGGCTAAATGGTGGCAAACAAGGCGGAGCGTAGCAAACATGAAGCGGTGGCAAATAATTTTGACCAATTTTGTGGTGGTAAAAATAAGGTAGCAAAATATAAAAATGGTGGCTATTTGGAGGCAATAGGGCAATTGACACGGGTGTTTTTGTCACCGTATTTTCGGTGGCAAACTGGTGACAACAAAGAAATTGCTACCATTTTGTAACCAAAAATTACATGACAAAAACCATGTTTTCTAGTAGTGTTAGGCCATTGCATTTTAGAAAGGAGACATTTTTAAGTGTTTTCTGGCCATTGCGTTTTATAAATAAGACATTTCTTTGTGTTTTTGGTGCATTGCGTTTTAGGTAAAACACATTTTTATGTGTTTTCAGTCCATTGCGTTTTAGAAAACAGACATTTTAAATGTTTTCTGGCCATTGCGTTTTAGAAATAAGACATTTTATTGTGTTTTAGGTGCATTGCGTTTTAGGTAAAACACATTTCAATCCATTGCGTTTTAGAAAGTACACTTCCTTTTGTGTTTTTAGGCTATTGCGTTTTAGAAATAAGACATTTCTTTATGTTTTCTGGCCATTGCATTTTACAAATAAGACATTTCTTTGTGTTTTTGGTGTATTGCATTTTAGAAAAATGTCATTTATTAGGTTTTTTTTCCATTGTGTTTTACGCAACTGGGTTTTTTTCCATTGCGTTTTACGCAACCGGGTTTTCGATTTTTTTTTTTTTTTTGAAAATATAGCAATAGTATACTCGTTTTAAAGATAAAAAATGCTCGTTTTTTGGTGCAATTTTTATAAAAAAAATAATGTCGTATGAAAGAGTTATTAATGTTTAAAAAATGGGGGAGAATTGGAGGAGAGGGAAACTATTGACTTGGATTGACTAGAATGCCCATAGACAAACCCACGCGCCTCCTTTTTTTCCTTCAATTTCACTCATTTAATCTTAGCCCTTGATTAAATAATGGATGGTCAAGATTACTTCATAGACTTCATACTCAAATAAACTTCCTATTATATCCTAACCCTAATAAAAGAATGTGTCCTCCACACTCCTTGTTCATACCAAAAAATAAAAAAAAGTGAATAAAATGTTCCACCCATTCATGTTTTTAATTAACTAGTGCGAGTACATTCCAAACGTCGAACAGATTAGTCCAAGCATTATGTGATGCGCTAGCCTTACGAAAAGAGGCGTTTCGACGTATCCGGTTGAACTCAACGTAACATATAGTTGCGTTGCGATTGGATCAAAACATAACGCAAATCGAATTTATATCGTACAATCATAACGTATTATATACAACCCGACTAACTTGAATTTATACCGTCAAGTCAAAAATTCTCGAGGGGTCAAGGTGACATTTTACAAAGTTCATAAAAAGTTATGGTGCTCTAAATAATTTGATTTTTGTTGATTGGAAGTTTAAACACCCGAATTGAAGCACCGTTTTCGTTGTTTGGAGCATCATTTTGAGGTAAGTTTTACATCAATCGACTCGTATCATCATTCTGATTAAAAGCCCTATAACATCAGTTTGAAATTCAGGAACAAACTTACATCCATTAAGCTTTTTTAACAGAGGTCCAATAAAAACAAAATACTTAAAAGGTGGGACTGTCAGTGGGAATATTCAAAGGTGGGACCAATATTGGCCACCTACCTCTAGGTAGGATTATTAAAATCCAATCTACCTAAAGTCTATTAGGCTGATCGGGGCGTTCGCGGGGAGGGGATGCGGGGACCCCTTTCACCGTGGGGGGTACACCGCTGTCAACCCCTTTCACCGCGTGGGGGGAGTTGAAATCGGTGGAGAGTCATCGCGTGAAGAATGTGACCGTTTGGCTTTTTTGAACGTTGGGGAACGGGCATATAGCCATTGATTTAAAAAAAAGGTTTTTTAAATGTTAAATTTATAAATCCAACCCCTTTTAAACAAATTCACACAAACCCATTCCTCCATTTCTCCTAAAAAACTAAAAATCTCTAACCTGATTTACATTTAAAAATAGTAGAAGAGATACCATTGTTTTTCCCACCCGATAGTAGTGATTCATCCGATAGTAGCAAAGTTTTTTTTTTCAAAAACTCATCGATGAAGCCAAACTAAAAGACACGGGCACATCTAGTAAGAAACGTTTTATTCGTCGTGATCGCGAGGGTGGCCACGAAACCCTTATGGCGGATTATTTTGTTGACGACCCGAAATAAAACGAAGATATTTTCCGTCATAGGTTTCGTATGTCAAAAGGATTGTTTTTAAAAATTGTGAGCGATGTGGAGACTAATAACTCATGGTTTGAAGAGGGCTTAGATGGGAGAATGAAGAAGAGCTTTACACGGTTGCAAAAAGTAACATCGGCTATTAGACAACTTGCAACCGGTAACACTCCAAACGAGAACGAAGAGTATTTACATATGGCCGAAAGGACTTCACGTGAGTTTCTAGAGTATTTCTGCGAAACGGTATGTTCAATTTACACTCCCGAGTTCTTACGTAGGCCAACAATCCACGACATGGCGCTTTTGTACCAAGCTCACGAGGATAAACATCACCTTCCTTGTATGGTGGGTAGCGTTGATTGCACCCATTTCGTATGGAGAATGTGTCCCACAGAGTTTCGCGGCCAATATATGAGAGGAGATCACCGTTATCCTACGGTTATGCTCGAAGCGGTGGCCTCTCAAGATTTATGGGTTTGGCATGCTTCTTGCGGTCCACCAGGTGCACAAAACGACATCAATGTGCTTCAACAATCTCCATTGTTTGATACTGAACAAAATGGAACGGCCCCGAAATGTCCATTTTATGTTAACAACCACTTATACAAACGT
Organism: Helianthus annuus; assembly: GCF_002127325.2. Classification (NCBI taxonomy): domain Eukaryota; kingdom Viridiplantae; phylum Streptophyta; class Magnoliopsida; order Asterales; family Asteraceae; genus Helianthus; species Helianthus annuus. Next base: position 171,869,319 of record NC_035434.2, on the reverse strand, counting down.
GGTTACTATCTCGTGGATGGAATCTACCCTAAATGGTCCGTGTTTGTCAAATCATTTCCATATCCTCACCTACTAGACGAAAAGAAGTTCAAGAAGCAACATGAATCGGCAAGAAAAGACATAGAACGGGCTTTTGGTATTTTTAAGTCAAAATGGGGTATAATGAATCGGCCAATGCGTGCTAGGAGTGTGAAAAAAATCCGGTACGTGGTGTATACGTGTATTATTTTACATAACATGACTTTAAAAGACGATGGAAACGCGATAGCACAGGTACACATTCGGGATCCTCCAGTCGAGCCAGCCCTTGATGACAATGTGTTAGACGAGCTTATGGATGAAGATACGCATTGTATACTAAAGTATGATCTCGTTGAGCATCTCGGAAGAATGGATTTACCCCACCTATTGGTGGACTCTGACGACGAAGATTAGTAATTTTAAGTATTTTTAATTAATGTAATGTTTAAGAAATCCCCCCCCCCCATCCCACATGAGGGGTGCACCCCCTTAGTTTTTAGGCAAGAAGGGAGTTAGAGTGGGGAAATAACATGGCATTATATGATTGGGTTAAAAAAAATTCCCCTTATTTCATGAGGGGTGCACCCCTTTCACCCTTATATACTAGGTTATAAGCTCGTGTACTATACGGAAAAACAGTCTTTAAAAAAGCAAACCAACTTTGAAAAAAATGTTGGTTCCTCTATATTAAGATTTTAGGGTGTGACTTTATCTCCACCATTCTAAACCGTGTGGGGTTTTATATCGTGTTTTACTTTCAAAAAAATGTTGGTTCCTCTATATTAAATGCAATATGTGACTTCAATGTTGTAACATCATCCAAAATATATATTATTAAAAAATGTTTATAAATGGACAGAGGCTACAATAATAAATTGCACTTTCAGATAAGCACCGAAAGTAGTATGGTTGAAACTTTAAAGCCTACAAAAAAAAAAAAAAAAAAAAAAGGAATTGACATGTAATAATCCCACCTAGACCTTATTGGTCATTAATAATCCCACCTCAGAATATTCCCTCCATCAGTCCCACCTTTAACCTATTTTTCCTACAATGGTCCCTCGTTAAAAAAACTTAACGGAGTTAAGCTTTTTTCCAAATTACAAACAGATTTTTTAGGGCTTTTGATTACAACGACGATACAAGTCCATTGATGTAAAACTTACTTCGAAATGGTGCTTCAAGTGACTTGATTTTTTGTTAATTGGAAATTTAAACACCCGAATTGAAGCGTCGTTCACTACTAGAAAAATTAAAATTTCTGACATCATTTTCCGTAGGAATTTTCCGTAGGAAATGCGTCACAACTCGCGATTTTCTACGAATTTGTGACAAGATGCATATGTAGGAAAACCACTCGTAGGAAACTGGTTTCTTACACATTTTCTACGCATTTTCCTACCCATTTTGGACAGAAAAGGGCCGTCACAAATTGCTACACATTTTCTACGCATTTTCCTACCCATTTAACGGAAGTTAATTTTTAATTTTTACTACACAATTGTCACGAAATTTAATTTTTATATTTTCATAGTTTATGACAAATTTCCTACTACCTGTTTACTACGCATTTTTGACGAATTTGTAATAAATAAAATAAAAAAATAAAAGGTTTTCAGCAATGGATTTTGTGTCACAAACCCGTCAGTAAAAATATGCTTTGTTTAAAGAAAATGTTTTTTTCGAGTTTTATTCTATACAAAAGCAAATAAAACTAAAAACTATACAAATTCAATAACATTAATCATAAATTTATACAAATCTTCAAACAAAAAATGTATACAATCTACAAATATAAAGAAAATAAAATTCCATATTCATCGGAAGCTTGTTTTGTCATCATCTTTTCTCTAAATTTATGTGATGCCTTCACTATCTCAGCGTATGTGAACCTTTCGAATACAGTAGCAATTGCCAGGTAGGTTTGGGTTGTTGCCACCACTGAGTCTGAACCAAGCCACTACCACTACTGTCTTCTTTGACCAACGGCTGACATTTGAAAACAACAAAAATGAAAAATCATTTATTTGACCATACAAAGAAATCTAACATATAAAAGCCAACAGCTGACCAAATTTAATATGAAACAGAAGTGCTACGAAAAAGTCAAAGCATGGTTAATGTAATGATAATTGCTACTTATTTTATAATTTATGTAATTAAATAAATAGAAAGAATTAAATAAATGGACAAATGGTCAACGAGATGACTTGTTTTACAGTGAAGGATAAAATGAATGATTTGATACAAGGTTTATATCAATAACAGCAGATCTTCATCATCATCGACAACAATTCGCCATCATCCTAACAATCAGCAATTTATAATCATCATCAATCCTCACAATCAACCTTTTAACCTTGCGCGGCCGCTCATCGGTCTTACAAAAGGGAGAAAGTAATCAACAAATTATAGTCGCGCGCTCAAAGGAAAGCATAAAATCCTTGCGCCTTCTTCCATTAAAACCCTGGGATCAATACTTCCGCCCAAATATCGAAACTTGGATATCATTTTACCCAGACTTGGGATTTATTCAGCTGTATACACACAGTAAGGTGTCACACTAGATTACAGCAGTAATCTTCTAGAAAGAATATGATCGTGTACCACCCAGACAGTTATAACCGTCTGGACACGTGTCATTATCACAAAAATCCCTGAAATCACAACAAAAGCATGCAATTGGAGAACGATCTCCACTTAAATCACTTTCCACGTGGCAATCCCCCAGCCATAGATCAAACCACGATCCGTGTGCAGTCACGTCGGATCGAGGTAACTTAACATGGGATTAGAACTTAACGGAAGGAAATATAACCGCTACGGCGTTAGCAACTTCCGTCATCTTTTCAATAACAGGTTTTCCCTCCCAAACTCCCGGTTATAAATACAAGAACTATTCAGGTATAAACTCAGATCACATTTACCTCTCAAATACTTTCTCTTCTCCATTACCAATACTTATTCTCACACCGGAGTCGGGTAAAGGAGAGAACCTTCTTCTCCCCTTGACGAGGCTAACGGTGCTCTTTTTTGCAGATCCACCGGAGAAGGAGATCGGTAGCAACTGAATCAATCGAGAGAGAGCTAACCTTTTTATGCGGATTCAAACCCCCTAGATATCTCGGTTCCGACCATTTATCTAGTGTTTCTTCATTGGCGCCCACCGTTTTCTCAGTTTTTCTAGTTTCTACCTCGTTTCGATTCAGTTCATTCCATTTTTCTGTTTTTGCACATGGCAGAAAATTCATCTTCTCACCGACAACCTGGTCCTCGACCAAACGTCGGAAACAATTTCCAAATAGAAGGATCCCCAGAACATTGGGTTAACAGATGCCAAGCTGCTTTAAACACAATCGCTATGCAAATCGGCAGATCTGATTTCCCAAACATCAGATCTGGAGAAGAAATTAACACTACAGAATTGGACCCATCAACACCACGTTGGGGGGACGTCCAATCCAGCCAATACAGAGATAGCAGTTATCAGAAACAAATATACATGGTTCAAGGAGGTCCGTCACGAAGACCAAATAAACGAAACTATGATCAACATTGGAGAGAACAGCAAGTTGTGTTCCCTGTTGTTCCTGGGGGCCCTCAGGAAGAACGACCAGTGATTATCACTGGTATTTTCGGTCATTACCGAACGGACTATATGTTCATAGATCCAGGTAGCTCGATGGACATCATATACGAACAGTGCTTTAAACAGCTCGATTCAGAAGACAAAGCACGTTTGGAACCAGTCGATTTTCCCCTCACAGGATTCTGTAATGAAGCTGTATTCCCATTAGGGCAAATCGCTTTCCCAGTGACTTTATCAGATGGCAAACATTCACAAACAGTTACAGTCAATTTCATGGTCATGCCAGCAACATCACGTCATGATGTTTTGCTCGGGAGAAGGTCACAAAGAGAATTCAGCATGATCACTTCCATTCCACATGCTGCTTGTGGATTCCCGACAGAAACCGGAGTTGCAATTCTCTATTCAAGCAAAGAAGTCATGTCCGTGGACGACGAACCACCAGCAAAGGTAGTCAAATCTTCGGCACCAAACGAACCAGAGAAATGGGTCCTGAACAATGAATACCCAGAGCAGACCATTCTGCTAGGACAAGCCATTTCACCAGCAACACGCATACAACTGAAAGAGTTGTTGTTTAACAACAAAGATATATTTGCTTGGTGCCCAGCAGACATGACTGGAGTTCCACGCGACATCGCGCAACATTGCCTAAACATCAAACCATCGGTAGAACCTGTTGCTCAGGAGAGGCGCAGCTTCAGTGAAGAAAAAGCAAAAGCGATGGACGAGCAAGTGGCAGAGTTACTCAATGCGGGAATCTTGCGCGAAGTAAAATACCATACATGGGTTGCCAACCCAGTAATGGTACAAAAACATAGCGGCGGATGGAGAATGTGTGTCGACTTCAAGGACCTAAACAAAGCATGCCCCAAAGATTGCTATGCACTTCCAGAGATAGACAAAAAAGTCAACTCTCTGGCATCATTCAGATGGAAATGCTTTCCCGACTGTTATAAGGGTTATCACCAGGTCCAGATGAAAAAAGAAGACGAAGACAAAACCGCGTTCCGCACAGATAAAGGCATCTACTGCTACACGAAAATGCCGTTTGGCTTGCGCAACGCAGGCGCAACTTATCAACGCCTAATGGACACAGTCTTTAGCGAGGATATTGGCAAAACTGTCGAAGTATACATGGATGACCTCGTCATCATGAGTCATGAAGAAGAGACAATGCTCAACAATATCCAGCGCACGTTCGATTCCTTACGTAGCGTGAACTTAAAATTAATCCAACAAAATGCTCCTTCGGCATGGAAGAAGGAAAATTTTTGGGTTTCATAGTTACAAGAGACGGCTTTAAGGTCAATCCAGAAAAAGTGCAGGCCATCCAGCTAATGCCATCACCTGCAACAGTCAAAGAAATGCAAAGGCTCGCCGGACGATTAGCAGCTCTGAACAGATTCTTGGCTAATCATGCGGCAAAATCTTATCCATTTATCAGTACGCTGCGAAACTGCGGAAAGAAAACTCCTTTTCAATGGACGCCTGAAGCAGAAGCAGCATTCAAACAAATGAAAGAATGTTTAATTCAATTGCCAACACTGACCGCGCCAAAAGAAAAAGAACCATTAATCTTATATCTGTCGGCCGCGGAAGTAGCAGTAGGCGCAGTATTAATGGTAGAACGGGAAAATATCCAGACTCCAATCTACTATATCAGCAAAATGCTCACTGGCCCCGAAACTCGTTACTCAATGATAGAAAAATTGGTTCTAGCACTAGTACACGCATCCAGACGCTTGCGCAGGTACTTCTCAGGCCATGTCATCACAGTCCTCACAAATTATCATTTAGGCCAAATCTTGTCAAAACCTGATGTGGCGGGAAGATTAGCTAAATGGGCCATTGAGCTGGGAGGCTACAACATTTTTTACAAACCAAGACCAGCAATCAAAGGGCAAATTCTAGCAGACTTCGCCACTGAAGTTCCCATCGATAAAATACAAGAATGTGAGGCAATCCAGAACCCAACACCTGTTTTCGACGACAGAGTCTGGACCTTACACACAGATGGTGCTTCCAATGATGATGGAGCAGGAGCAGGACTCCGATTAGTCAGTCCGGATAATCACGAACTTACATATGCAATACGCTTAGATTTCCAAAGTACCAACAATGAAGCAGAATACGAAGCATTTTTAGCAGGTCTCCGTCTAGCACTCAAAATGGGGGCAAGAAACCTTGAAGTCAACGTTGACTCAAAGCTAGTAGCTGAACAAGTTAACGGTCGTTATGATGCGAAAGGGGAAGCTATGGCGTTGTACCTTGAACAAGCGCGAATATTAATCAGCCAATTTCAAACATTCAAAGTTAATCACATAAACAGAAGCGAGAACAAGCACGTTGACGCGCTAAGCAAGTTAGCTGCTACCAGCTTTAAGCACTTAGCAAAGGAGGTACGCATAGAGGTATTATCCAATCCTTCTATTCATCTCAAGCAAGTGAGCGTCATAGAAATGGGAGATCCATCCTGGATGTCTCCAATCATCTTGTACCTTCAGCACGGAAAACTTCCGGAAGGAAAGGCAGAAGCTCGAAAAATACAACACAAAGCAATAAATTACGAGATGGCGGATGGCGTCCTTTATCGAAAGTCATTCATGGGCCCATTACTACGCTGTGTTGATAAAACAGACGCCCAATACCTAGTCAGAGAAATCCACGAGGGATTATGCGGGATACACGCGGGACCGCGCATGGTCGTGGCAAAAATAATGAGCGCCGGATACTACTGGCCAGGAATGCACATGGACGCAGTTGATCTATTAAGAAGATGCGAGGCATGTCAACGCCACGCACCAAAGACACTCCGACCCAAAAATCCGTTAATTCCCGTTACTTCCGCCTGGCCATTCCAACAGTGGGGCATCGATCTTGTTGTCCCATTTCCTGACGCGCCGGGTGCAGTAAAATTCATCATTGTCGCGGTGGACTACTTCACAAAATGGGTGGAAGCTAAAGCTTTGGCCTCAACAACAGCATTGGTAATCCGCAAATTTATATGGGAACATATCATTTGCAGATGCGGGTTACCATTGCGCATTATTTCCGACAATGGTACAAACTTCGCCGCAGAAGATCTTCAAAAATGGTTCAAAGAAATGAAGATCGAGCACAACTTTCCATCACAAATGCGTAACAAGTTGCTACACATTTCCTACGCAATGATTAATAATAATGCTGATTAAACATTAAAATATAATCTAAGTATAATAATAAATAATTCGTCATAAATGCGTAGCAAGTTGCTACGCATTTCTGACGCAACAATTAATATTTAAATGAATTTAACATATAAATCTAATTCCAACAAATAAATAATGGTTCCGTCGGAAATGCGTAGCAAGTTGCTACGCATTTCCGACACAATACTTAGAATTAGTATATTTGTCACTATTGTGTCACAAGTTGCCCAAAAAAATCAAGGTCTTTTTTCCGTAGGAAATGCGTAGTAAATGTGTCAGAATTTGCGACGCATTTTTTTGCGTAGGAAATTTCCGTAGCAAAATGACCACTTTTCTAGTAGTGGTTTTCATCGTTTGGAGCACCGTTTTGAGACAAGTTTTACATTAATGGACTCGTATCATCGTTCTGATCAAAAACCCTAAAAAATCTGTTTGTAATTTTGAAAAAAGCTTAACTCCGTTAAGTTTTTTTAATGGGGGACCATTGTAGGAAAAATAGGTGAAAGATGGGACTGGTAGGGGGAATATTCTAAGGTGAGATTATTAATGGCCAATAAGGTCTAGGTGTGATTATTACAGGCCAATTTCCCAAAAAAAAAGAGTTAATTACTGTTTTCGTTCATGTGGTTTGTTAAAAAACACTATTTCAGTCTATTAGTTTAAAAATTGTGATTTTAGTCCTTGTGGTTTCACTTTCGTAACCATTTCAGTCCAGCTCGTAACTATTTCAGTTCATGTACTTAATAGAATAATGGATTGAGATGGTTACGAAAGTGAAACCATAAAGACTGAAATAGTTACGAAAGTGAAACCACAGGGACTGAAATCGCAATTTTTAAACTGATGGACTGAAATAGTGATTTTTGACAAACCACAGGGACGAAAACAGTAATTAACTCAAAAAAGAATTTTTTTACAATGAATCAGAGATCGAACTAGTGGCTTACTTTACTGGAGGAGAGCCAATCCAGTGGAACAACTTTACTTTTGTAATATATTAAAGGAAAATTGGATTCTAATAATTCCTAGTAGGCGTCGTTGTCTATTGGCAGTCTTATTTTTTTTATTCTCACTGGCAGTCCCATATTTCAAATATTTTGTTAAGTTTTTTTTTTCGACTGACAAAGTGATGTTTTAGAGCTTTTGATCAGAACGAGGATACGAGTCGAGTATTGTAAAACTTACGTCGAAACAACGCTTCAAACGACGAAAACGGTGCTTCAATTCAGGTGTTTAAACTTCCAATTAACAAAAATCAAGCAATTCACCGTTTTAAGATAAGTTTTACATGAATCGGATTTTGTTGTATATCACAACATAAGATCATCGGATTAAAAACAGTAAGTCAAAAGCCAACTGCTTCACAAATTGTACTATTCCCTAGTTACCTTTTAAATAGGAAAATTGGTTTTTAATAAACCAACCTCTGTCCCGTTGGTAAATAATAATCTTACCTACATAATTGGTATACAATAATCCTACCTATCAACATGTTGGTACTCAATGAACTTTCGTTAATTTTTTTTAACTGAAGTTAGTTTTTAAGTTTTATTTATTACACAAACAGTCCCTGTAGTTGTAATTTACTAGTTTTAACTATTTTATAAAACAAACAAAAACCTCAAGAACAATTACTAGTTTTAAGTTGTCAACGTTTTTTTTGTTTTACAAAATAGTTAAAACTAGTAAATTACAACTACAGGGACTGTTTGTGTAATAAATAAAACTTAAAAACTAACTTCAGTTAAAAATAATTAACGGAAGTTCATTAAGAACCAGCATGTTGATAGGTAGGATTATTGTATACCAATTACGTAGGTAAGATTATTATTTACTAACGGGACAAAGGTTGGTTTATTAAAAACCAATTTTCCTATAGATAATAGATAATAGGCAAATTGGATTTAAATAATTCCATTTTTCTTAATTTGGCCGATAATAATCTTCATTCAGTTATTTGCCAATAATAATCCGAACTGGTCCACTTTTGGCCGATAATAGTCTACGTTGAAAATAGCTTAACAGAGTTAAGTTTTTTTTTTCCGAATTACAAACCGATGTTTTAGGGCTTTTAATTAGAACGAGGATACGAGTTGATTGATGTAAAATTTACCTCCAAATACTGTCCCAAACGACGAAATGGTGCTTCAATTCGGTTTTTTTAAACTTTCAATTAACAAAAATCAAGCCGTTTGGAGTACCGTTTTGAGATAAGTTTACATAAATCAACACATATCCTTGTTCCGATCAAAATCACTAAAACATCGGTTTGTAATTCGGAAAAAACTTAGCTTCGTTAAGCTATTTTAATGGTGGACTATTATCGGCCAAAAGTGGATCAGCTCAGATTATTATCGGCAAATAACTGAGTTGGCTAAATTGAGAAAGTTTAAATTATTTAAATCCAGGTTGCCTACATAATAATAAATACATAATGACATGTGGGGATTCAACTATCAAGCAGTCACCAAAATACAATTAATGTACTTTCAAATCTACGGAAATTGACCTGTAATAATCTCACCTAGACCTTATTGGCCATTAATAATCACACCTCAGAATATTCCCCCCATAAGTCCCACCTTTCACCTATTTGTCCTACAATGGTCCCCCGTTAAAAAAGCCGTAAAGCTTTTTTCCAAATTACAAACAGATTTTTAGGGCTTTTGATTAGAACGACGATACGAGTTCATTGATGTAAAACTTGCCTCGAAACAGTGCTCCAAATGATGAAAACGGCGCTTCAAATCGGGTGTTTAAATTTCCAATTAACCAAAATCAAGTCACTTGGAGCACCGTTTCGAGACAAGTTTTACATCAGTGGACTCGTATCGTCGTTCTAATCAAAAGCCCTAAAAAATCTGTTTGTAATTTGAGAAAAAAACTTAACTTTTAACGGGAGACCATTGTAGGAAAAATAGGTGAAAGGTGGGACTGGTAGGGGAAATATTCTGAGGTGGGATTATTATTATTATTATTATTATTATTATTATTATTATTATTATTATTATTATTATTATTATTATTATTATTATTATTATTATTATTATTATTAGCCAATAAAATCTAGATGGGATTATTACAATCCAATTCTACTCAAATCTATTGTATATTACTACAAGTAATTATTGGCAGCATAAAGGTATCAAACTAGTTACAACGGGGGGTCAGATGGATGGAAATCTTCGCAGTTAGCAGCTCTCCTAAATTAATATATTTGTATATTTTTTTGAACGGCGAATGTTACTCTACTTTAATATATAACTAGGTTATAAACCCGTGTATTACACGGGTTGAATAGATAAATTTTATATGCTAAATAATAAAATAATATATCTTTAAAAACCTTTTTTATTGCACGTATTGAATAAATATAATTTTATATATTAAATAAAAAAAGTTATATCTATAAGAACTATATTGTAGAGGTTGAATAAATGTAATTTTATTACAAAATAAAAAAAGTTATATTTTTAAAACCACATGTATTACACGAGTTGAATAAATGTAATATTGTTTACTAAATAATAAAATAATACATCTTTAATAAACCCCATTTATTACACGGGTTGGATAAATTTAATTTTATATACCAAATAATAAAAAAAATTACATCTTTAAAAATATGCGTATTACACGGTTTGAATAAGTGTAATTTTCTGTACTAAATACTAAAAAATATACATATCCTTGATATGTACATAAATTATAACCTAGGTTAGAACCCCGTGTATTACACGGGTTAAATAAATGTAATTTTATATATTAAACAATAAAAACTTATATCTTTATAAACCTTGTATATTGTACGGGTTAAATAAATTTAATTTTATATATTAAATAATAAAAAAGTTATATCTCTAAAAACCATGTGTATTACAACAGATTAAATAAATGTAATTTTGTATACTAAATAGTAAAAACGTCGTATCTTTAAAAAAACCCATGTATAATCGGGTTGAATAAATCTACCAAATAAACAAAATTACATCCTTAAAAACCCCGTATATTACACGTGTTGAAAAGATATAAAAAAGAGTTATATCTTTAAAAATCATGTGTATTACACAGATTAAATAAATGTATTTTTGTATATTAAATTCTAAAAACGTCGTCTCTTTAAAAAACCCGTGTATAGTCGGGTTGAAAAATCTACCAAATAATAAAAAAATTATATCCTAAATAACCTAGGTTATAACCCCGTGTATTACACGGGTTGAATATATGAATTTTATATACCAAATAATAAAACATTATTTTTTAAAAGCCTCCTTTATTGCACGGGTTGAAGAAATATAATTTTATATATTAAAAAATAAAATAAGTTATATCTATAATAACCATATGTATTGTACGGGTTGAATAAATGTAATATTATATACCAAATAATAAAAAAATTATATCTTTAAAACCATTATATTACACGGGTTGAATAAATGTAATATTGTTTACCAAATAATAAAAAAATTATATTTTTAAAAACCCCCGTGTATTACATGGGTTGAATAAATATGATTTTATATACCAAATAATAAAAAATATATATTTAAAAAAACTAACGGATATTTTTATATTTAAAGTAGGAAAAGATTGAATATTAATCTGAATTAACGAATTTTTTTATATTTAAAGTAGGATAAGATTGAATATTAATCTTTATTTATTTAGTTAATATAAGATTGAAAAATCATATGATTGAATAGGTGGGAGGTTGTATGATGATAAATCAGTTAACCGTTGAATGATAAAGACAATAGTGATTGTTGAACAAATTAATTAATCGAATTTTGTTTCTAAAACATAAATAACCGAAAAAAATGTTTGGATGAAAAAGTGATTATCTGCCTCCAAAACGCAGTTTTGGAGAAGCATGTACCTACATGCTTTTTCAAAAAGCAGTTTTGAAAACGCAAAATTTATTTTGGAAATGCATAATCTATTTTGAAAACGCAACACCAAACATCATCTAAATATTATTAGTTTAATATCTTATGGATAATTATTATTTAGTTTAATTTCCTTCTCATTTATAATATTATTTATTTGATAATTAATTATAGATAACCCTGCTACTAAATATTATTAGTTTAATATCTTATGAATAATTATTATTTAGTTTAATTCCTTCTCATTTATAATATTATTTAGAGTTAATTACAGAGTTAGTCCCTGTGGTTTGCACAAAGTAACATACTTAGGTACTATTCAAAATGTTACAGTGATTTTATATAAATGTTATAGTGATTTTTTACATTCAAAATTTTATTTGATTAATATTCAAATAATAAAACGCGGGGTTTTTAAAAATTTAACTTTTATTATTTACTATACAAAGTTACATTTATATAACTTGTGTAATACACGAAGGTTTTAAAAATATAATTTTTTTATCATTTGCTATGTAAAATTAGATTTATTCAACACGTGTAATATATAGGGATTTTAAGGATATAATTTTTTTTATTATTTGGTAGATTTTTCGACCCGACTATACACGGGTTTTTTAAAGATTCAACTTTTTTAGTATTTAATATACAAAATTACATTTATTTAATATGTGTAATACACATAGTTTTTTAAGATATAACTCTTTTTTAGATCTATTCAACACGTGTAATATACGGGGTTTTTAAGGATGTAATATTTTTATCATTTGGTAGATTTGTTCAACACGATTATACACGGGTTTTTAAAGATACGACGTTTTCGTTTTTAGTATTTAGTATACAAAATTACATTTATTTAATCTATGTAATACACATGGTTTTTAAACATATAACTTTTTTATTATTTGATATATATAATTACATTTATTTAACCCGTACAATATGCGAGTTTCATAAAGATATAACTTTTTATTGTTTAATATATAGAATTACATTTATTAACCCGTGTAATACACGGGGTTTTAACCTAGATTAGAACCCCGTGTATTACACGGGTTGAATAAATGTAATTTTATATACTAAATTAAAACAATTATTCTTTAAAAATCTCGTTTATTACACGAGCTGAACAAATGTAATTTTATATATTAAATAATAAAAAAATTATATCTCTAAGAACCTCATGTATTGTACTGTACTGAATAAATGTAATTTTATATACCAAATAATAAAAACCCGTGTATTGTACGGGTTGAATAAATCTAATTATATATACTAAATAATAAAAAAGTTATATCTTTAAAAACACTGTGTATTACACGGGTTAAATAAATGTAATTTTGTAACCTTGTATATTACACGGGTTGGATAAATGTAATTTTATAAACTAAATAATAAAAAAAATTATATCTTTATAAACCCCGTGTATTATACGGGTTGAATAAATCTAATTATATATACTAAATCATCATCATCATCATCATCATCATCATCATACTCAGTAAATCCCACAAATAGCAAAGCTAAGGTAGGGTCCGAGAAGAGTAAGATGTAGAGACTGCTTTCAGTAAGACCCCTTTTATAACACGAGTTGAATAAATGTAATTTTATATACCAAATAACAAAAAAAATTACATCTTTAAAAATATGCGCATTATACGGTTTGAATAAATGTAATTTTCCGTACTAAATAATAAAAAATATATATATCCTTAAAGAACCTCGTGTATTGTACGAATTGAATAAATTTAATTTTATATATCTAACTAATAATAAAAAGTTATATCTATAATAAATCTAATTTTATATCTGTACTAAATAAAAAAAAGTTTCGTAATATCTATTTGATACCAAACTAAACAAAACGTTCAAATATAATTAATTCAAATAAATAATATTATAAATGAGAAGGAGATTAAACTAAATAATAATTAGAGTTAATTGCCAAATCGTCCATGAGGTTTGGGCATGTTTGTCATTTTCATCCAAAATGATTTTTTTTGTATCAAATAGCCCCCCACGTTTGTAACTTTTTTGTCATTTTCATCCAAATGCCTAACTGGGTTAGAAACAACCGTTTGATAAGTTTTTTTTTTTTTTGAAATTTCACAAGTACAGGACCTGAAATGTAATTTCTTTTTAAACTCTAACTTTATAAAAGTAAAGATTTACATGTAAAACAAATTGTAGAATTATATATAGGCCTATTATGGTATCTTTAACTTCCATTTTGACGAATTATACTTATATGCTCTAGAGTATTACAGTCATATACCTATTTTTAACATATTTATCCTTTTTGCTTATTGATAAGAAACATGTGAACATCATCTTCCAAGTGTTCTTAGTTTCATGTTTACTTCCTCTGTTTCCTCTTATCCCTCTCCATTATATTTTGTAGACAGAATATCATCATGTGCTAATTTTACAAATTTATGAAACCGAATATAATCATGTCCTGGGTAGTCATAGTATTATTGGAATTTCCATTTGATTCATGGTTTCTGTTAGTTACTTCGAATTTCCTTGTTTATTTTCTGTCTGAGGTATGCGTGTATCCCAAAAACGTGAAGGGCTGAAACAGGTAACCACTTCATTTAGCTGCAGTGTGATGACAGTTTAAACCCATTTAGCTTTTTTTTTTTATGATATACCCAACTGTAATATGAGTTCAGTTAATATGTTCAATTTAATTTTATTTCATTACGTATAGGTCGATACATAAAAAGTTTCATTGAAGGGCATATAGTGATGGGTACTGGTCAATACATCTTAGTTTTATATCTATTTATGAGCATGACACTGTGGAGGTGAATAACGGTGTGAGTGGTTCTTGATGGTTTGTTTTGAAGGTTGTAGACAGAGAAAGCAGAGGGTGATGGTTTTAGGTTTAAAAAGAAATTACATTTTAGGTCCTGTACTTGTGAAATTTGAAAAAAAAAAGCCTCATCAAACGATTGTTTCTAACCCAGTTAGGCATTTGGATGAAAATGGCAAAAAGTTCCAAACGTGGGGGGTGGGGTATTTGGTACAAAAAAAGTCATTTTGGACGAAAATGGCAAACACGCCCAAATCTCAGGGACGATTTTGGCAATTAACTCTAATAATTATCCATAAGATATTAAACTAATAATATTTAGTAGCAGGATTATCTATAATATAAGATATTAAATAAATAATATTTAGTAGGAGTTATCTATAATTAATTAAAAGAGATTAAATTAAAATTATAATGGAAAATTGGTTTTTAATAAACCAACCTTTGTCCCGTTGGTAAATAATAATCTTACCTACGTAATTGGTATACAATAATCCTACCTATCAACATGTTGGTACTCAATGAACTTCCGTTAATTGTTTTTAACTGAAGTTAATTTTTAAGTTTTATTTATTATACAAAAAGTCCCTTTAGTTGTAATTTATTAGTTTTAACTATTTTATAAAAAAAAAAACCTCAAGGGACTGTAATTTACTAGGTTTAAAATAGTTAAAACTAGTAAATTACAACTACAGGGACTGTTTGTGTAATAAATAAAACTTAAAAACTAACTTCGGTTAAAAAAAATTAACGGAAGTTTATTGAGTAACAACATGTTGATAGGTAGGATTATTGTATACCAATTACGTAGGTAAGATTATTATTTACCAACGGGACAAAGGTTGGTTTATTAAAAACCAATTTTCCAATTATAATTATCTATAAAAGATAGTCTAATATGATGAAAAGTGTCCCGAGAGTAGTTTCTTTTATTATATAGTATAGATAATTATAATTTATACAATGTTAAAAATTGAATCTTGTTCCTTCTTTCAAAATAGACAAAAACTTCTACCACCAGTTAAAGTTAGAATTACATTTATTTGTATACTTTAGCAATCATGATCGAAACTTAAATTATTTGTAAAATTCAAACAAAAGAGTCAAAAGTAATATGTGTATGAGTATTGTACCAAAAAGTGAATAGATAATTTTATATTTATTTATTATTTATTTTTTTCCATCTAGTAAAGCATATATCTTAGTACTAAAATCTAACAATAAATAATTATATAATTACTCTAGTAGAGTAATTAATTACTCTACTAACGTAATTATACAAAATAATATTTGTTTTAATGTTTTTTTAACTAAAAATCATGCTCAAGTAAATACAAAAAAAAATAAAATAAAATAAAATAAAACTCTTTTCACTTCTCACACAATTAGCATGTTAAGATTCATTTGCATTCCTATTTGATCTTTACCAAAAGTACTATAAGTATGGGTTAACCCAACCCAATCCAAATCGTATATTCTTAAAATATTTTTTGTTTTAGCCCATTTGGTTATGTTTTTCACCCAAAGTCTCAAACAAACCCAAAAGATTAACAAAAAAGAGCCCAATTTTATACATTTGGGCCAAAAATAAATTTCTATGAATTCATTAATAGCATATTTATCAGCATCTACATTGTCTTCCTTCATAGTTTCTCTTCTTTGCATGCTATAATCATCTAACCCACTTGTTGCCAAAGAAAAAGATAAAAATCATGACCAATATCCAATTCTTGCTACCCAAATAAATAATTTGCATGGCCCGGTTTATTCATTTCTTGTTATTCATCATCATTTATTTGGCCCAAACATTGCACACTAACTATAGGTTCTAGCATTTGTTTCCTGTTACTAGGAGTCTATTTAGGCTGTTTTACATCTATGTTTCATTAAAGTTTAAGCAGGTTCTTATAAATAGAGGTGAAAGGATGCTTACATTCCGAATATTGAAAGTCATGTTTATACACTACATGACATAATGTCCCATTTTACACAACAAAGGGAAATGGCCACCCATTATTTAAACAAGAAGAACAAAATACAACACACAAAGAAAAGACCCAAATACAACACACAACTAGGGAAGTTCAACCCTTTAAGATCTTGAAATGAACATCATCACCTTCACATAAACCCTATTTTCCGAAATACCCATAATGTGAAAAAACGCATGCCTCCCACGACGGTAAACAAGTAAAGCAATACACACGATCCAAAATCCAATAGAAAAACCATAGGCACCACCAATATAGAACCATTTCTGAAGATCATCTATGCCTTCTTCGTCATTCTTATTTTCACTAATGATGGGTGGAACTTCTAGTTCTTTATCTCCCGAACAATATATGGACAGAGGAAGTCCGCATAGTCTTGCATTTCCAATGTAACTTGAAGGTTTAAATGACTGGAGTTGAGTGCCTGATGGAATTCTCCCAGACAAGTTATTATACGACACATCTAGATAGTTTAATAGTGTCATGTGAGACATGCTTGATGGTATTCCTCCTGAAAGATTGTTCCTAGATAGATCCAAAATTAGAAGTTCTTTCATCTCACCGATATGCAGTGGAATCTCTCCATCTAGAGCATTTAATGACAAGTCCAGTGCAATCAATTTATGGAGATCAGATATCATTTGGGATTTTTCCAGTCAAATTGTTTCTTGATAAATTGATGATCTTTACCAATCCTAGAGTGATACCAAATTCACGGTGAGTCCCTTGACACTTGATCAAGGCATGGTCGACGTACTCACTCCCACTTCTAAAGTTAAAATAATGCACATTTTGATGAGGTGAGAATCAATTTTGAACCATGGAAGTGAGATTATCGAGACACGATGGGATGCTTCCATATAAGTTGTTTAGTGACATGTCTAGAATTTGTAGATTTGCTAAACGACATAATTGTGAAGGGATGATTCCAAAGAAGTTATTTGATGTTGGGCTAAGAGCATACAACCTTGATAACTTTTCCCCTATCCAAAGAGGCACATAACCAACAAAATTGTTGGCTCCCAATTCCAAAAAGGTTAACTTTGTGCAACTCTTTAGTGATAAGGGGAATTCTCCGTATAAGCTATTTTTGTATAAACTCAAGACCTCGAGATCGATCAAATACTTGAAAGAAGCAGGTAGCCTTCCAGACAGATTGTTATATCCTAGACTAAGAAGTTTTAGTTTTTTAAAATGCCACAAACAATCTGGAATCTGTCCTGTGAATGAGTTGTGTGAGAGATCAAGAAAGAAGAGAGACCCATCAACAATTTGGCATAAAAAACTGATGTCTCCATTAAATTTGTTTCTGGAAAGGTCTAACTTTTGTAAAGCGGATGAAACATTTTTTATAGGACCATAAAAGTTGTTCGAACTCAAATCTAATGTTGACGATTCAGAGTCAAAGTTTGATAACGAATCTGTAAATTCCCCTGTGATGTTGTTGGAAGAGAGATTGATATATGTCAATCTAGAAGGCCACATGTTCCAAAACTCCTTCGGAACTGTGTCTGAATTCTAGTATTGGCAATATTAATGCTCGAAAGCTTTTTCAGTGTTTGTATCCATTTGGGGAAACGAGGCCCTAGCTTGCAAGAGCTCAACTCGATTTCTTCTACATTGGAAAGGTTTGACATGTAGGCTTTAGAACGAATCCCTTCAAGTGGATTGTTTGAAAGATCTATAGCCAAAATCTTCGAATTTCCAATGTATTCAGAGATGGCACCTTTAAGATAATTGGACGACACGTCTAACCTTTGAAGCGCGGGTAGTTGCCATACTTTCTCACTTATAGATCCATTTAATTGATTATCAGAAAAGGATAAATACGCTAGGGATGAAAACTTTTGGATATCATTTGACAATGACCCTGTGAATTGGCTGCTTGAAGCATACAACACTTGTAGTGTAAATGATGTGCATCCTGACAAGCTCTTTAGGAAATCAGGAAGTTTGATAGGCATTAAGTTAAAATAAAAATATAAAGATGTAAGACTACATAGGTTTCCAAAATATTTGGGAATCCCATCTAACTTGTTGCCAGAAAGATCAAGAACTACAAGTTTGTTGCTAGTTAATGGGTACAACCAATGATACATGGATGAGTTGAGACTGTTGTTTCCAAGATATAGGCGGACAATAGACGAAGGAGAACTAACAGATGGATAAGAATACGGATGTATGACATGTGAGAGGCGACATCCGTTTAAACTTAAGGTTGATAGTTTTTTAAGACTTAGAATGACATTTACCCAGTTATCTACTTTGCCCAAAGAGATACTTGACATATCAAGGTCCTCCAACTGAGACAAATGAAATAACCAATCCAGGTTTTCAATCGTACATTCTCGAAGATCTTTAAGTGAAAGCACTTGCAAGTGTGTGAGGTTTCCAAGTTCACGAGGAATGGTTCCGGTAAAAGCATTCCAACCAAGGTCAAGATACCTTAGTTGAGTCATGGAACCAATGAACATGGGAATGGTATCGCTAAAATAATTTCCACGAAGGTCAAGATAATTCAAGTAGCTTAAGTTAAGCAACGAAGGGCTAATCTTACCTTCAAGATATCCATCGGCCAAGTCAAGAGCTGTGACATGACCCGTTTCATTGTTGCACGTAACTCCATACCATTCACAACAATTGCCAGTTGCTTCTTCTTCTTCACGTGTCCATGTGGAAAGAAATTCTTCAGGGTCATAAGGGTCATAATGAATGTATGATTTGAAATGAAGAAGAGCATGTCTCTCTTTATCGATGCACTTATAATTACTAGCTTGGTGACTAAGTGAAGTAGCGGTTGTAGTCTTAAACCATACAAACACAAGTACTAGAGAAACAACGAAGAAAACACGAGGAATGAAAGGTTTATGGAAAATATTATCTCCCATAATGCGGTATAAAATCGTGTTGATCTTTTGTAATGGATATATCAACATATATGCCTAACTTTATATACACTTTAAGTTTATAGTAGAAGTGGATGAACGTTCACAGTTAACCCAATGTGTGTATGTTTTGATACTTTCAAATAAGTTGACTTTCTTTTGATTTTCATGTCCACTTGTGTTGACAATTTGTGTGTAATAGTATCTTGTATGTTAAGTAAATTATATTGGTCATTGATTGATAGATATCTCCACCAATGTAGGAGATTTAGTTGTATTTGTTTGTACTATATATATGGCCTTTGGATTAATGAGAATTATCAAGTTGAATCAATATCTTTCATGGTATCATACTTATTGATCCTCCCTCCTCTAAAACCCTAATCGCCGACCGGCTGCCTCCCTTCTCCGGCCTTCGGCCTTTCTCCGATATCACTTTCTTCTCTTCTTTTCCCATGGAGTCCAAACTTCACCCTCCCCTTACTGTGTCTAACATCAAAACACATGTCCCCATTATTCTTAAAAAAGATTCAACCCACTATACCACTTGGAAAACCTTCTTCAAGGTGCACTGTCAAATCTATGAAGTGCTTGATCACCTATCACCCAAACCAGCCGCTACCAAGTTAGCCGCGGAACCATCTGATTCGACGGCTGCTGCCAAAGCCGAGGCTGATGCCCGGGCAGCCGAAACCCCGTGGAAACAACTGGATGCTGTTGTACTCCAGTGGATTTATGCCACCATCTCCGCGCCTCTTCTACACATCATTCTGCAACCAGGTCAGACTGCTCATGACGCCTGGCTTGCTGTCGAGAGTGAGTTCAACGACAACAAAAACACTCGAGCAATATGACAACATATCCACCGTTCAACAAAATCGTGATCCTCGACCGGATTTCAACAAGGTTCGGTCCCGTCTTAACATGGAAGAACAAAAGAAGAAGAGACAGGTCACCCGGGGTTCACAAGCCGCAGCCACTGCCCTCGCCACCACCACTACTTCCTCGTCACCGAACAACTCTCAACAGACCATGTCGCAGACCCCCTTTTTCGGTACCCGGCGGCAATCGATACTCCAACCAAACCCATAACCCGCCCCACCCCTACATAGTGTTCCCGAGCAACTGGACTGCTTCACAGTGGGCCAGTTTTCTCAACACCAACACCTCGGCCCAACCCCCTGTCCATACCCGTCACGACCCAACACTCAAATTCTCAAGGCATCTTGGGCCCACGACCTGATCAGGCACATCACACAAGCTACTCACCTACCGACATCGAGCAGGCTCTTTATTCTTTGGCACTCAATCAGCCGGACCATGGTTTGATGGACACAGGAGCCACTTCTCACTCTGCCAATGAGCAAGGTATATACTCCCCGTCTACTTTTAATAAGTGCACTAATAAAAACATTGTCGTTGGTAATGGCATGACTATCCCTGTTTTGACACAAGGCAACCAAACCCTACCTCCTCCCTACCCGCCTCTTAAATTAACAATGTATTGTTTGCCCCAAACATAATCAAAAACCTTATTTCTATTCGATGCCTTACCACCGATAACTTAGTTTCTATTGAATTTGACCCGTTTAGTTTTCTTGTGAAGGATCTCAAAACTCGGGCTCCTATCCTACGATGCAATAGCACAGGCGATCTTTACCCTTTGACAGTACCTCTTCCTCTCCAATCTTCTCCACCATCTGCCTTTGCTGCTATGTCTCAAGATCGTTGGCATGAACGTTTGGGCCATCCTGGCAACAATTTATTACAGTCTTTGAAACTATCGTCTTTTGTTGATTTTGGAAAATTTAATAAAACACTTTGTCAATCTTGCATTTTTGGTAAAAGTGTAAAATTGCCTTTCTACGATTCTATTAATTATACCCATTCAGCTTTTGATATTGTTCACAGTGACTATGGACATCACCCGTACTTCGTACGGGTGGTCATAAATATTACATCCTCTTTTTGGATGATATTACCAATTTTTTGTGGACTTTCCCCATTGCCACTCACACATTTACCACACTTCACAATTTAATTCATACCCAATTTGACCGTAAAATCAAACAATTTCAATGTGACAATGGTAAAGAATACGCAAACCAAAACTTCTACAAATTTTGCAAACATAATGGCATGCAATTCCGCTTCTCTTGTCCTTACACCTCTTCTCAAAAAGGTAAAGCGGAACGCAAAATCCCACCATCAACAACATGGTTCGCACCCTTCTCGCCCAAGCCTCCCTCCCTCTATTATGTGGCATCATGCCCTTGAAACCGCCACCTCTCTTCTAAACATTTTACCAAGCAATCACCATTTTAAATCTCCAACCGCCCTTCTTTATAACTGTACTCCTGAATACGAACATCTTAGTGTTTTTGGATGTCTCTGTTACCCTCTCACCCCTTCCACAAACACAAGCTCGACTTCCGGTCACATCCTTGCGTCTTTCTCGGGTAACCCTCGAACCATCGAGGCTACAAGTGTCTTGATCTCACTCCTCATCAACTAATTATTTCAAGACACGTTCACTTTGAGGAACCAATCTTTCCCTACACCATACAATCACCAACAAAACCACCCTCCTATGATTTCTTAAACCCGACCATAAACCCATTAGTGTGGGATTACCTACACAACTCCCACAAATCCAAACCCAAATCCACTAATCCACCCCCTACCGCACCTACTGCTGACCCGCCTAACACACCACCCGGCCCTATACACCCAGCCCAAACTCCCACTCACTCTACTGCCTCCACCTCCCTTGGCCCACAACCTCATCCCCAATCTCCCCAAGCCCATCACCCAATATCGCCCACGGCCCAACCGTCACCCCCTCCCCGCCCACGACCCAAGCTTCACCTCACTCCTTGGCCCAATCCATACCCATCGCTTCACCCCTAAACTCCTCGGCCCACTCCTTCGCCGATCCTAACCCAGCTGATCCCATGCACAATCAGCCTACCTCACCCCCTCCTCCCATCACTCGAACCATCCACACTCGCTCTATGAGCGGTATTGTCAAACCAAAGCAAATTTTTAACCTTCATGCTTCCCATATCGTTCCCATTCCCAAGAATCCACAGGTTGCCTTGTCCTCTCCAAAGTGGTATAATTCCATGTCCAATGAATTTAGTGCACTTATTAAAAACAAGACATGGGAGCTTGTACCTCAGACACCTGACATGAACCTTATACGTAGCTTATGGTTATTTAAACATAAATTCAGGTCTGACGGAAGCTTGGAACGTTACAAAGCTCGTTTGGTTTGTGATGGTCGTAAGCAGCAGACGGGCATTGATTGTGGCGAAACTTTTAGCCCCGTTGTTAAATCGTCTACTATACGTTTGGTTCTTTCACTTGGCTTGTCCAAGTCTTGGCAGATTCATTAGTTGGACATTACTAACGCTTTCTTGCATGGCAATTTAGAAGAAACGGTTTACATGCATCAACCCATGGGATTTTGTCACATAGACTTTCCTGATCATGTTTGTCTGCTCAGGAAGTCCTTATATGGTCTGAAACAAGATCCCCGGGCCTTGTACCAGCGATTCACCGACTTTGTTACTCTACAGGGGTTTCGTCAAAGCAAGTCTGACAACTCTCTATTTATTTACCATCATGGTTCAGACGTTGCTTATCTTATCATCTATGTGGACGGCATCATTCTTACCACGTCCACCGAAGCTCTTCGTAAACGGTTGCTACATGTTCTCTCCGGTGAATTTGCTATGAAAGATTTGGGGCCTCTTTCTTATTTCTTGGGTATATAGGTGACCAGGGAAGGTGATACTATGTTTTTATCCCAACATGCGTATGTGCAGGACATTCTTCATCGGGCAGCTATGGACTCATGCAAACCGGTTGCTACACCGGTTGATACTCAGTCTAAATTATCTGCTGACTCCGGACCGCTTCATGATGATCCGTCTACCTATCAAAGCCTTGCCGGAGCTTTGCGATATCTCACTTTTACTCGACCCGGCATCTCCTATGCTGTTCAGCAGATATGCATGCACATGCACGCTCCACGTCTCGATCATTGGAATGCCTTGAAACGCATCTTGCGCTATCTTCAAGGTACTACAGAGTTTGGTCTTCATCTGGGTTCGGTTCCACACTTACGTCTAGTTGCCTATACTAATGCAGACTGGGCAGGATGCCCTGACACTCGTCGATATACGTCAGGCTACTGTGTTTACTTGGGTGATAATCTGATTTCTTGGTCTTCCAAACGACAGTCCACTATTTCTCGCTCCAGAGCTGAAGCCGAATACAGAGGTGTCGCGAATGTGGTTGCGGATATTTGTTGGTTACGTAATATTCTTCTCGAGCTTCATCATCCTCTCCCTCGTGCTACCTTGGTCTACTGCGATCGTCAGTGCTGTCTATCTATCCAGAAACCCTGTGCAACATTAGCGCACTAAACATATTGAGCTCGACATTCACTTTGTCCGTGAACAGGTTCAACGCGGCCACATTCGGGTATTACATGTTCCATCTCGTCTTCAGATTGCTGATATCTTCACAAAGGGCCTCCCGCGTGTGCTATTTGATGATTTTCGTACCAGTCAACATCGGTCCTCCCAATGTTTCAGTGTGGAGTGTGGACTAAATTATATGTACCATATCGGACGACTACTTGAGTCTTGGCAATTTTTACATATTAGATATTTTCTCCAAACTGAATTGCGTGAATATATATTATGTGAAGCAAAAAATATATAGGGGAATGTTCAAATGAAAACCACTAGTTATCGCGAAAACTCGAAAACTAACTAAAAAAGCCTAAAAACATACCAATTTTTTTTTGCATACCAATTTTCGCTATTTAAATTATATAAAAAAACTTTTTTTCAAAAAAAAAAAAATTGTAGTGCACATGTGTAATATTACACAATGTGTATGTGTACTACACATGTGAATTATGTGCACTGCAATTTTTTTTTTTTGAAAAAAAGTTTTTTTTATATAAAAAAACTTGCGATTTTTAATAAAAAAATTGTGTGTTTTTTAGGTTTTTTTGTTAGTTTTCGAGTTTTCGGCATAAAAGTGGTTTTCATTTGAATCATCCCCAAAATATATATCTAATAATGATAATAAAAAAAACTTAAAGGGATAAAAGTTGGTGAAGTCAAAGACTCGTAAATCATAAGTCTTCACAATTTTTTTTTTTACTAAACTACGATGGTTTACCAAAATTTTGAATTTATTCTGTTTGAAGGGGTATGGTCCCAAATCGACCATCACCCGTATCAAACAAACTCCCGCCAGTAAATGAACCGCACCCATGCGGTCACATCCTTCGAATCCAATCGGTCTGAGGATGAGAAGCCTTACCTTAAGCATGAAAGAAGATGAACATAACGGTGCGGCTGGCACCGCACCATATGGGCATTTTGGTCACGACAAGGGATGCAGGCAAATAGTCTCCGCGGACGACGATGCGGCCAACACCGCATCTCGCGTATTTCTTGATCACAAGCAGGAGACGCGGTAACATCAGATGTTACCGCATCCAGCGATGCGGCTGGCACCGCATCCTATGCACTCAACAAGTGGGACTGACACCACAGTGCAAGTGGCACCAATGGCAGTAACCTGTCAGAGCTACGTAAGCAATGGACTGACGTGGCGTAACCTCCACAACCGACAAGCCTGACACACCTGCAAGGGTGCAGCACGTCGTCAGTCCATCCATCAATCTCCTCCTTCACTCCTCGGCTATAAATACCAACCCCAAACCAGGTTTGAGGTATCTCTTCACAACTCTCTCACTACTACTACTATCTTACTTTGCTTCCCAAGCAAACTACTGATTCTCACGCCGGAGAGTGGTAACAAGGAGCACCCCCCCACCCCATCCTCCTTGTTACGAGTCACGGCTTGTTTCCTTGTGCAGGGGTTCGACCTCCGGTGACCCAGCCAGCGATCCTCGAGGGGAAGAGATTAACCCTTCTTGACGAGACCAGTGTGTTAACCCTGCCGGGTT
Source organism: Helianthus annuus (assembly GCF_002127325.2). Classification (NCBI taxonomy): domain Eukaryota; kingdom Viridiplantae; phylum Streptophyta; class Magnoliopsida; order Asterales; family Asteraceae; genus Helianthus; species Helianthus annuus. The sequence continues at coordinate 171,843,940 of NC_035434.2, read as the reverse complement.
AACCATTTTTCATCACTGTTGTTTTCTAAAAGTACACAGATGGTCCCTATGGTTTACAATTTGTAACACATTTAATCCTTAGTTTTTTTTCCAAAAATACATGGATAGTTCTTATGGTTTGCACTTTTTAACACATTTTGTCCCTAATTTAAACCTACTAAAACCTTTAAATTTGTTGGTTGGAGACTAAATGTGTTACAAAGTGCAAATCACATGTATTTGTATCAAAATAAAGACTAAAATAGGAGTTTATCTTTAACTTTATCTATAGAACTGTGTTACAATTTCTAGAGTATTTGTCTACAAAAATGAGCTTAACTGTGAGAAAACCACCAAACTAGGGAGTGTTTAATTTTAAAATATGGGAATTCGGAATTAATGAGCTCAGTGCACTTGTAACTTTTAGTGTGGTGGCCTAAGGTCATGGGTATGGGGCTTGGGTTGGGGCATGGCCCTTGGGGTTTGGTTTTTAAGCCGGGTATGGGGCAGTATGGCCATGCTAGCTGGCTGCCTCACATTCCCTCACCCGCCACGTCATAGTTGGGTTTCAAATTTTGAATTTAAAATTCAAACGGTTGGGGGAAAAGCAAACCGCCACCCGGTCACCCAACAACCCCTATATATTGTAACCCCCAACCCACTGGTCCCACCATCCCACGAACCCAACCCCACCGGCTACCCACCACTGGTCCCCCCATCCCACGAACCCAACCCCGCCGGCTAACCTGCTATGGCATCCTGGACCCATGAATAAGAAATGGCTCTCGTGACAAGCGTTGTTGACGCTATGAAGGGACGGCCATCGGGCCAAACAAAATATTGGGTGGAAGCATTCGCAGCCTACCGACATAACGTCGGTAACAACCGCCACAACCTCAACGCGTGCCAACATAAATGGCGCGAGCTACGGCCCAAGCTCGAGCGTTTCAAGGCTCACTACGAAGCCATTCCGAGCGGCGAGTTGAGCCACGAGGACCGGGTGGCAGTGGCGAACATAGAGTTTCGAGGCAAGGAACGAAAGACGTTCGACAAGATCGACCTTTTTGAAATTTATTTGACGCTCTAGGTTTGTTATTTTGTAATTTTTAGAAATTACGTAATTTTTAGGATTATGTAATTTTAAATTTTAATGAAGTTGTAGGTTTTTTTATAAATGTTGTGTGATTTTTTATAAATTTTTTGTATTTTTTTTTATTATTCTGCAACCGGTGCACCCAACCCAAGCCCCGCCATACCCCGCGGACACGTAACCAGGCGGTGGGGGGCTCCCATTCCACGTATCAACAAATGCCTCAACCCAAACCCCACCATACCCCATGGTCTAATGAAGTGGCTCTTGTTGTCTTAAACCATGCCAAGACAATCACCAAAGAAACAAAGAGGAATACATGATATACTAAACTAGTTTTTGCCCCGTCCGCGTTGCGTGACACTAAACCGAATATTCTCTCTTATAATATGGACGTCTATGTTTCGTTTACTTGTACATCCTACTCATAAACGATCTTAAAATTTTTTTACATCGAGTCAACAAATTAAAAAAACACTACAGTACTTTTGCTAAAAAAACTAAAACGATGGAACTAGTATAATTTTAAAGTGTGAGTAAAATTGTAATTTTTCGAGAAAAATGAGCGTGTGCCAGACAGACAGCCGCCTGACACAAATAAAAATTACACCTAGTCAAACAAAACACTATTATAGTTTTGTCATAAAAAAAATACGATGGCATGACCACAATTTTATATTTGTGGCAAAATCGTAGTTTGGTTAGGAGAAAAAAAAACCAATGGTAAAACTATAAATTTAAATGTGGCAAAATCCTAATTTGACTGGACCAATGGGGAAGTGTTAGGCAGCTGCCTGACACTATTCCCCTGCATGTAGTTTAAGCACGCATATAAAAAAAGTTAAGCAACAAAAATATTTTTTTTTTCAAAAAACACAGGGGCTAAACACCTATATAAGCAAAGTTGAAGGTTTATAAGAAGACTACAAAAAGTGACGATCAACTACTAAAAATTATAAAAGTAGAGGGAGTAAATATATACACTACTAAAGTTAAAGTAGAGGGAATAAACATGCATACAAACAAAGCTAATCAATAAAAGAAACTTTTTTTTAAAATCAAAGGAGCTAAACACGTATATTACCGAAGCTAAAGGTTAAAAAATTAAATAGAAAAGTAACAACCAATGAGGGGGTGCCACTATTCCCCTCATTGTGTTTTGTAGTTGTCGGTAAGGTTTATAAGAAGACTACAAAAAGTGACGATCAACTACTAAAAATTATAAAAGTAGAGGGAGTAAACATATACACTACTAAAGTTAAAGTAGAGGGAATAATCATGCATACAAACAAACCTAATCTCGGTAAGGTTTATAAGAAGACTACAAAAAGTGACGATCAACTACTAAAAATTATAAAAATAGAGGGAGTAAACATATACACTACTAAAGTTAAAGCAGAGGGAATAAACATGCATACAAGCAAAGCTAATCAATAAAAGAAACTTTTTTAAAATCAAAGAAGCGAAACACGTATATTACCGAAAGTAAAGGTTAGAAAATTAAATAGAAAAGTAACAACCAATGAGGGGTGTCAGGCGGCTGCCTGGCACTATTCCCCTCATTGTGTTTTGTAGTTGTAAGTAATGTTTATGGAAAGTATTCTCTTATTGTGTGGTGTAAATTTGTGTTAATATTTTCTTTAATCTTTGATGCATCAACATATATGCAAAACTTTATATAAATACAAAGAAGTAGACTACCCCAAATTGGATGTATATAGTCAAAGCTAATACAAGTTGATTTTTCACACAAGTTATTTTTTTTTTCAACTTTCATGTCCATATATTGGTTAAAAATTGTGTGGGGTGTGGAATAAGTTAACTATTTTGTCACAAGTTACAAACTAGACCTCCAAAGACTTCTAAGTCTAGGTAATTTGTATTTATTGTATTTTTTCCAAACCAGTTGATATGTTTCAAACCTCCAAAGACTTTCTAAGTCGAGGTAATTTGTATTTATTAATTTTTTTTTTCCAAACCAATTGATATGTTTCAAACCTCCAAAGACTTCTAAGTCGAGGTAATTTGTATTTATTAGATTTTTTTTCCAAACCAGTTGATATGTTTCAAACAATTTCATTCAACTTTCATGTGCTACACGTCCCTGATTTCCAACATGCCGCACGAAGAGGGAAGGGTTTGCGGCGGTGTCGCCGCGCAGTGAAGGGGCACACCGCACCCTTCCCCGCACCCACCCAGTTCACCCTAAAGGCACAGTGCTTAAAGAAATTGGCAGTAAAAGGCCAGAAAAAAAGGAGGGACATATATGAAAAATGCACCGACCTTTAATTTTAAGGTTATATCTATAGTCTATAGTATATAATAAAAGAAACCTGATTTTGGACACATGTCATTTAATGAGGGCATTAATAATTTATAGATAAATTTTAAATTTCAAATTAAAAAAAAAAATATTATACTAGAATTGTATTTTTGATTGTAAATCTAAAGTCTAAAATGTGTTTTAAATCTAATCTATAATTTAAGGATTTAATTTTGATTTGAAATTATTAAAATAAAAACCCATAAAAATAGATGTATTAAATATTTTGGTAAGTTATTATTTCAAGCTTATTAAGCTTTCATGGATGAACGAAATTAAAAAGTAAATAGAAACCAAATATAAATATATAAGTATTATTTTTGAATTTATATAATCTTCTATATCTATCTATACTATATAGTAAAAGAAACCTGATTTTGGACACATGTCATTCAATGAGGGCATTAATAATTTATAGATAAATTTTAAATTTCAAATTAAAAAAAAATTAAATATTATATTAGAATTTTATTTTGATTGTAAATCTAAAGTCTAAAATGTGTTTTAAATCTAATCTATAATTTAAGGATTTAATTTTGATTTGAAATTATTAAAATAAAAACCCATAAAATTAGTAACCATTTAATTAATTAAATGTTTTTTTTTTAGAAAAAAACCCTTATTTTAATGTTAATATAAATTTCGTAAGTTTTACTTTCCCTTCTGGAATCAAATTAGATTGTCGTATAGTGTCTCATGTCTTTATTTTTTCACTTATATATATGTTTCATTAGTTCAATTGTACATGTAAAGTATTACACTATACACAGTATTTTCTCAACTATAGTTAATTGGTTTTATTGATTCAATTTTCGACTATTCATTTACATTACTTTTATCTGTCTAGAAGTCTTTTTTCAGACCTTTCAAATGGTATGAGACATATTACATTATCAATAGTTTTTATTGGTTTCCTTACTAATTGTGATAAAAGTAATTATTTCGTACAATCATATTGGTTTATAGCCTTGAAATACGAGCATATCTTATATTGATGTTGGTGATAGCGAAAGTGAGGAAACTATATTTAGATGGTAGACAATATAATATTATGCCAACATTAATCCTTCTAAATAATCTATTATCAGATAATATCAGACACGTTACCTTTGAACAAGAAAATGTCACAACAAATATTAGTAGTGATACAAAATTTTAAGTTCCTATGACAAATCTTAAGACAAATAACATATCATATTATTATGAATGGCTATACAAACTCCAATATTTATTTCGTATTTGGTCTGCATATTACTCTATATTATATATACTTAGATCATATTATGAACATATTTTTTTAATTTAATATTATAATTATGATTCACCCCGTGTAACACACAGGGTTATAACCTAGTAAATGTATATATAAAATTTTAAGTGAAGCACACATAACATAAAAAACTAATTAACGAAAAGGAAAGGAAAGGAAAGGAAAGGAAAGTTTAAATTAAACGTCATAGACTCGTAAGTCGTCACATATTCAATATGGTGAATTAAATGAATGATCTTATATAGGGATGTAAACGAGACGAGAGCTTCGCTTGGTTTGAGCTTTGTTTCTAAGTCTCGAGTTCGGCTTGTTAATTATTTTATATTATTTATATTTATATAAGTTTATACATAATATAATACATAGGGTTAGGTTCATTAGTGAACAATCACTTTGATAGTGAACAATAGTGAAGTAATCCTAGCTCTTGATTATCATTACACAAGTGTAAATCAAGGGCCAAGATTTGATAATGAAAATATACCAATGTATTTTACGATTTGATGATTTAAATCAATTACAAGGATTTGTTCATTCAGTTCACAAATACAATAGTGTTCACTCTAGAACCTCACCCATAATACATATATATAGGGTTAGGTTAATTTGTGAAAAACCCATTTGATTATGAGCACTAGTGAACTAATCCTAGCCCTTGATTATCAATACACAAGTGATACACAAGTGTAAATCAATGGTCAATATTTGATGATGAAAATACACTAGTGTATTTTACGATTGGATGATGTAAATCAATGGTCAGGATTGGCTCACTCAGTTCACAAATGCACTAGTGTTCACTTTAGAACCTCACCCTATATATATATATATATATATATATATATATATATATATATATATATATATATATATATATATAGTTATTTTTTATAATTTTTAATAATTATTATTATTTGAATATATATATGTATATATAATATATTAATTAAAAATTATATAAATGATGAGCTTGTTTAGGCTCGCGAGCCGGCTCGAACTCAATAAGGATATGCTTGTTTAAGATTGGCCGGTTTAGAGTTTTTTTTTCAGCCAATCTCAAGTAGTGTACCCTTCAATTATACATATAATATGATGCTTTAACGAGCGATTTAAACAAAAAAATTTACGTTTGCGATAGTATTAAAAACATCAACTATAGAGATGAAAAGACAACAATGCCCTCATGTGCAAGGCACATGACTAGATTTAACCATAAAATCTAATTGGGTTTGGCCTATAGAAACATAACGTGCAAGATTTTGGAACATTAAGTACAAAACTTGTTAGCTTTTGTGCTAAAGGACAGCGCCTGTAACTTGGTGTAAACATAAAGGACAAAACCTGTAATTTACTCTTATTATTATTATTATTGATTTTTTTATTTGGCGTGTTACAAGTAGCTCGGCTCATTTACGCCCCTAGTCTTAGATCATATTGCGATGCCTTTTCGCAAATTACATAAGTCCCATTGTTGGTCATTACACGCTGAAAATTATCAAGTGACAAAAAGGTATTGAATATATAGAAATTAAGAAAAGGAAAATTGGTTTTTAATAAATCAACATTTGCCCTATTGGTAAATAATAATCCTACCTACGTAATTGGTATACAATAATCCTACCTATCAACATGTTGGTACTCAATAAACTTTCGTTAATTTTTTTTAACTGAAGTTAGTTTTTAAGTTTTATTTACTACACAAACAGTCCCTGTATTTGTAAAATATATAACTTTGAAGTTCATAAATAAATTTAATTAGAGCATTCTCATCCAATTCATCAAATTATACATACATTCCACTAAAAAACAACTCTTATATCAATATATTTCCACTAAAAACAAATACTTTTTTCTCTTCTTTTCAATTAAATAATATTATCATCACATTTTTCTCTTTCATTCACTCACAACCACTTTCAATATATATTAAAAAAATTATACTGGGTGAACAGTGTCCCCCCAAATATACAGATGAATAGTAACATTTTCTCTCTCCTCCACTCACAACCACTTTTTATACCCTTTACAATATAAAAACTCACCCTCACAAGTTTGATGGATTGGATAAGAATGCTCTTACACCCCCTCTTGATAACAGATCGGCAGCCGCATGGGAGCCGGCACCGATTAACAGGCCGGCGGCGGTTGTCTAGCCGACGACACCCCCTTCTCTCCATCTCGGTTCTCGGTAACCCACACTCCGGTGCCGTCTATCTCCGGTAACCACAACATCCACAGCCAAACACCCCTTCGACTCCCTCGACTTCCGGCGGCGATATCACAAAAAAGAGAGAGAGAGAGCTGAGAAGATATGGGAGAGAGAGACAAAAGGAGAGAGAGGGAGCGCAGAGATACCGTTTTCTGGCGACAAATCCGCCGTCGGGGACGGTGGTTCTTGCTCCCCGACGACGTATGGCGGCGGAGACGGTGGTTCTTGCCCCCCCCCCCCCCCCCGACGACGTATGGTGGCGGTGGTTCGACCCGACAAGTTTATGGTAAACCCCTCTCGCTGTTCTTTACTTTCAGCTGTTGATGGAGATTGCAGTTGTTGATTATGATGAGGATTTGTCAAGGTTGAAGATGATGAATGATTATGGTGCTGGAGAGTGACGGCAGGAGCGGTGGCCGTCGGAGATGTTGGTCGATGACAGCGACGCAGGACCCGGTTCACGTAAGCGGGTCAGATTTCAGTTTCAGTTTCATATCAGATGCCAGTTCGAGTTCCGGGTCAGATTCAACGGGTATCGGGTCAAGACAAGTCTACTGGTCAGCTTGGTTCGAGTTTTTCAGCGGGTTTTCGAGTTTAGTTCGAGTTTTACAACTACAGGGACTGTTTATGTAATAAATACAACTACAGGGACTGTTTGTGTAATAAATAAAACTTAAAAACTAACTTCAGTTAAAAAAATTAACAAAAGTTCATTGAGTACCAACATGTTGATAGGTAGGATTATTGTATACCAATTACGTATGTAGGATTATTATTTACCAATGGGGCAAAGGTTGGTTTATTAAAAACCAATTTTCCTTAAGAAAATTGATATTGGTTATACAGAAATGCTATACGGAAGTAAAAAAATTCCAAAATTATCCAGAAAAAGAATAGTTTTTATGTCACAATAACGTTAATATATAGGTTATGGCTGCCATTCTATCTGTAGTAGGGGCCGGCAATTTTTGACACGACCCGTTAACCTGACCTGAACCTGACACGAAAAAAAAGGTTTGGGTCGACTAACACGACCCATTTAAAAAAACGGGTCGGGTTCGAGTTAACCCGTATTAAAAACAGGTCAGGTTCGGGTTGACCCGTTAACCCGTTTAACTATTTAGATAAAAAATATTTTATATTTTTATTTTTGTTTTTTCGGTTTCTATTTTAAATGGTTAGTTATAATAATGTTAATTTTGACACATTATATTATTTAATTATTACACCCATACTCATCATTAAACATGTTATTGATAATCCGTTTAAAACCGAACAACTCGTTTATAAATCGTCAACTTATATCACTCATTTAAAAATATCGGTTAAATGGGTCGGGTTTGGGTTGACCCGAATTAATATTGGTCGGGTTAGGGTTGAAATCTTTGAACCAAATAATATGGGTCGGGTTCGGGTTGAACATTTCAACCTGCCAACCCGTAACCCGTCAACCCGCCAATCCATCAACCCGACACGATTGCCACCCCTAAATTCTGTAGCCACCATAAGGTTGCTGGCCATAATTCCACCACCGTATACGTGTCACCATTTATGCCAACACTAATAACGAATATGATTTAAAGTTTTATAGATTTCAAAAACTATCTTTCATGAGGTATTAACCTAAGATATTTTCAATTCGTCATTTGGAGAGGAAAAGTTTCAACAATAAACAAGACTTGATAATTATGTGTTTATGAAGACCTAAATATTCTGTCTTTCTAAGTATTAAAACTATGATATATTTCACTGGCACTAAGTAAATACCATACTAAACTTATACCAATATTTAACAAAAAACATGTCAAGTGTTAAACTAGAGGTTCTTCACACTTACCAGGAGTCCATTTAGGATGCTTCACATCTATGGTTCATTGAAACTTTCTGTTGGTTCTTAAGAATAGTGGTTAAATCTTGCAAAGACTCGTAGTTGGAAGTTGTGTTTATGTACACAACATAGCATAATGTCATGTTTGACACAACAAGGGAACTTGCCACCCATTGTGTTGGTGGCAATTTTATTCATCAAAGAGACTTAAAACTTAGTTGTGAATTACATTTTACAATACTATACTTATATCCCTAAATAAGAACAAGAAGATATAAATGCAACAGACAAAAAAAGAAGAATGAAATCCAACATACAACTAGGGATGTGAAACCCTTCGCAATCTGGAAGTGAACACCATAATATTCACATAGACCCAATTTTCTAAGCTAACCATGAAGTGAAAAAAAGCATGTCTCACACGGCGGTTAACACATAAAGCAATACACACCATCCAAAATCCGGTAGCAAAACCAGTGGCCCCTCCAATATAATACCATCTTTGAAGATCATCTATGCCTTCTCCTTCATCCATATTTTCACGAGTGATGGGTGGGCCTTCTAACATTTTATCTCCTGGACAATATTGGTGGTTTCTTCTTCTTCTTCTCCATGTGTCCATGTAGTGAGAAAGTCAAATCGGTCACGAATGTATGATTTGAAATGAAGAAGAGCATGTCTCTCCTTATCGGTGCACTTACTATTAGTAGTGTGGTTGCCAAGGGAAGTGAGAGGTTGTGTTTCAGACCAAGAAAGGGCAGTTGTAGTGGTAAATGATTTCAACACAAAGACTGAAGCAATAAAGAAGAAAATAGGATGGGTAAAATGTTTATGGTAAATCTTATTTGCCCAATCTTATTTGTCTCTTTCTATGCTTTTGTGGCTTCAAGGGCCCAATCTTGGGTTCTTCAAGACCACATCCTTCGTGAATATGGTGGTGGGTTGTTGGACTCTGATTACAGAGGTGTGTTGGACAACCTACATAGTTCTCTTCCCGATCTTGATCTCGGCGGTTTCTACATTAAAGACACCGCCCCCATTAAAGCCCAGAAAATTCTGGCGAATGCCTTATATGTCAAGACAGTTGAAGAGAAGTTTGCTTTGTCTCCGCGGCAGCGAGCCATGTTTGAGTGTTTGCGAGCCCCCCATGCTCAGGATTTCCTGTCTGTTGTTCCCATCGAAGGTTTAGGGCAATGTATGTCGGCCGTGGAATACCGGGCTATCCTCAAGTACCGGCTGATGGTACAGCTTTTCCCTGTTGATGACCCGTGTCCTGTATCTCGGAAGTCTTGCTTGGATGCTTTTGGGGAGCATGTCATTCATTGCAAAGAATTACCAGGATTTAAATATCGACACGATTTAGTTCGTGATGTGCTTTATGATGTCCTTAACCGGGCATGGATCTCGACAAAAAAGGAAGCTCTGGTGAACTTCTTGACCGATCCATTAGAAGGGAGATCTACCTTAAGGCCCGCTGACATTCTTGTTTTTGGATGGGAAGGAGGAAAACACGCGTGTGTTGATTTGACAGGTGTGTCCCCCCTCGTTGGGCTAAGGGACCACGGGTTTGTGGTGGGCCAAGCAATAACTAAGGAAGAGGCGGCTAAAGTAGCTAAGCATGAAAAAGCTTGCATCGAGAATCAGCACGTGTTCGTCCCGTTCGCTTTCGATACTTTTGGCGCTCTCGCCCCTGACGCGGTGCGGTTCCTCAAGCGGGTTCAGCAGGTGGTAAGCAGTAACACCGCGCATGTTAAGGGGCAGAATTTTGTGTTTAGCAGGGTAGGGTTTGCTATTCAGAAGGGGGTAGCGGAAAAACTTGTCGCTCGTCTACCTGCCATTAGTCTGTAATCGTCTCTGTTTTTATAAAGTTTTCAAACTATTTGCCATTTTTGTTGTATCGAATCTTAAATGTTGTTGATACATGTTTGTGGACACGACTCGACTTGACACATGTCGACTCGAGCAACGACATTCCTCCGTCGTTTTGCTTAAAGATCAAACATGGGCCAAAAGATACAAAAAGGATGTTGCAGCATGGTACTTGGGCTAAACAACCTTAGAGAAACACTTGAGCTGATAACAAGTGCACGTATCAAGACATGGGCTTAAACAGTTGGCGAAACATCATTTGGGCCTAAGCCCATTATTGACGAAACACAAGGGAAGTCGACGAAACAGCCCTGTTTCGTCGACCATGACTCCCTTTCGTCGACCATGTTTATGATTCGCCGAGTTCATTCAGTTTCGTGGTGTCTGTGGGTATATATAGTCTGTGTCTGGATAAGAAACATATAGAGCACACAGAGAGCAAACACACACACACACACGAGAGTTTGAGAGAGTTTGCAAAATACATTTGTAAACATTGCTTTGTAACTGAACCTTTCATACGCATTAATACAGAGGTGTTAATCGGTGAATATTGTGTGTCGTGTATTTGCGTGTTCGATCTCGGTTTTCCTTTCCGGTTGGATTCCGCACAACCGGGTTGGTTTGTATACAAGGATTAGGCGACTAGATCCTCCTAGCCGGACCTACAAGTGGTATCAGAGCCTTGGCTCTTCTCCTTGTTAAAACCGAGGTGTTCTTGGTTGTTTTTCGGGTTTTAGAGTTTATATTTTTCTGAAAAACATTGTTAGTTTGGTTTAAATCTTGTTGTTTTGCTGGAAGTTCTTATAAAAATCACTTTTTCTTTCATATTCACATACTAGAAGTTGATTTTTAGTGAAGTTTCAAGCAAAACCGGGTTTCGGAAGTTTGTGAGTTCACCGGAAAACTCATATTTCTGGGTTGTGTTCTTCATACATTCAAGTTGTTCTTCATAAAAACAACTTTTTGATCCTTTAAAATTATATGTGAAGGTGTTTGTGCATTGGAAACTGATATAGGATTAAAATATTTGCAACCTTACTTGTTTGGTGAAAGCATCATGTCTTAGCCGAAAGTTGTTTGTTGTGTCAGAAGGATAAGGTCAAGTGTGATAGGTCTCCAACCCCTGACATCTTTTTCGACGTAACAGGCAGTTGACGAAACAATTCTGTTTCGCCAAAAAGACAAACGACGAAACTCAAAATTCATTTCATCAAACACAATTGACGAAACACATATTGGGCTTTGAACTTTGTTTCGTCAAATCAAAAGGCCCATATAATAATTCCATTTCGTCAATATTGTTTTGGGCTTTAGTTTCCTCCGATGTTGGTAAGCCCATAAAAACCCATTTGTTTCGTCAATTGCTAATTAAAAAAAAAAAGAAAAACCGTTTCGTCAACCAATCTTGCACGTCAGTTTCGTTGACTCTTTTTGGGCCAGAATATTGAGTTGTTTCGTCGGCCCAAAGTAACAAAAGACCTGTTTCGTTGAACAGAAAGCCAAATACACCCAAATCTGTTTTGCCAATTATTTTTCTAAGTGGGCTTGTGTTTTGGGCCATTAACTTGTTTCGTCAAAGTGACAATTTGGGGCTTTGGAATCTGTTTCGACGAAGAGTGTTAGACGAAACACAATTATCAGTTTCGTCGTTTTCATTGTGAACCATTTTCGTCAAACATTCTTGGGCCTGTTAAAATTTAAAATCTGTTTCGTAAAAAGTAACAAAACAGTTTCAGTTTCGTGGAAACGTGTTTCGTCGAAACACTTGGAATTTTTAAACAGAAGGTTCGCATCTGTGATTTAACAGTTTGATTTGAGTGAGATTTTCAGGTATTCAGTTTTCCATATCAAACATGAATCCAAGTTGGTGGGGTACTCCGGCTCCGGATGGGGGAAAGTATAGATATACAAGTTCATCTCCCACATGGTGGGGTACTACGGCTCCGGATGGGGGAAAGTATAGAAATACAAGTTTATCTCCCTCATGGGCCGAATCTCCCGTATCGACATCTTCACAAGCCAATGCCATATCTACTGGTCAATGGGCATTAGTATCAAATCAAACTCCGAGCATTCAAAGTATCTTATTGAGCGAAAGCACTTAAATGAATATCCAGGATGGGCAGAGAGGTTTAACACATACGTGCTTGGGCAAAATACAGAATTGTGGTTACGTTTCACCACCTATTTCGATCAAGCGATAGAGGTTGCCGCTTCATCTGCTGCTACGTTTGCCGATCTTCCTGAAGATCAAAAGAAGACGTATGATCTGGAAAAGAAGGCTTATGCTATTCTTACTCAGGCATTAAGCAAAGATATCTACCATCAATTTGTCAGTTTCAAGACGACAAAGAAATTGTGGGACGCGTTGAAGACCAGAGGGGTAGGAAATGAAGCAACTCGCCAATTGCGACACGACTTACTCAAGAAAGAATTTGACAGTTTCACATGTATGGAAAAGGAATCTTTGGGAGACATGACAAGTCGGTTTAATCATTTGCTTTCCGAGTTGGGTAATTTTGGGGTAGTAACAACTCCAGCAGAGGTGGTGAAGAAGTTTGCTGATGTGTTGCCTCCCCAATGGAATAGTTTCTTGGAGATTTTGAAGTATAACGGGGTTTTGGCTACTACAAACATCAACGACTTCGTGTAGCTTTTAGAGAACAAGGATCAGGAGGAAACCTTAAAAGCAAAAAGAGTTCCAGTGCCACAAAATCCTGAAATGTATTATGGAACTTCAAGTACTTCTTCTGCAAAATCCATTGTGCCATGCAATCCTGAGATGTATTATGGAACTTCCAGTTCTTCGCCTGCAAGACCCGGTTCACATGCTCCACTTCAAACGACGTTTGTCACAAGCACGGATTTGTATGGCAATCCAATACAAGTTCCTGCTAAGCCAGCTCCCACCACAGACGTGTATGGAAATCCACTTCAACCACCTCCTGTTCAACAACAAGTATGTTATGGAAGTACATCATCTGCTGGTCAGCAATCTAAGCCAAATACAGTACGGCTCGACACTTCAAGCTTTTCAAAGGTCAGTGTGGAAGTAGCAAAGGAACACATGGAGCTGCTTAACACTTTAGTGAGTGCGTATTGTGGGTTAGTGGAAGGTCAGATTGGCAACATTAATCTGACACAAGAAGACTATCAGCAGATTGACAAGGAAGAGATGGATTTGATGGATATCAAATGGGCCTTTGCAAGTGCTGTGAGGAGAGCAAAGGATTTCATGGAAAGAACTGGCAGAACCAGCTTGGAAAGCAAGAAAGACACCAAGTATGGGTTTGATAAGCAGGCAGTGAAGTGCTTCAACTGTGGTGAACAGGGTCACTTCAAAAGGGAATGCACAAAGCCAGCACAGCATGGGAACCAGAATCCTTTCAGAAACCAAGGCAACCAGCAGAATCAGAATAGGAACACTGAGCGTATGTTGATACCTGTCAACAACCAAAGCCAAGCAGGACCATCAAATGCCAACCAGGCACTTGTGGTTCAAGTAGATGAAGGTTGTGACTGGTCAATTCAGTTGAGTGGTGATGCTCCAGATGGAACAACATGTTTTGCTGAAGTTGTGAAGGCTTTAAATCACGCCAGTGGTGGAGAATCTTCCGCCAATGGTGGTGAATCTTCTGAGGATGAAGACTCTTCTGGTTATAGTAGAAGTTCAGATGAAGAATCCTCGAGTTCAGGCGATGATCATGTGGGTGAGACATCAAGTGCATCAATTGATGCAGATATTGATTAGCTTTTGGAGGAAGCTGCAGCAGGAACTAATAGAAGATCTATTTTGGTGGATCAAGCTGCTTATTCTTCGTCTTCTCTCCATACAGCCTTTATGGCTAATGTCGACAGTTCATCAAGTCAGGTATGTGTCGATGAACCCACTGCTGTTGTATGTGATAATTGTGTTAGGTTGAGTGCTAAATGTGTTGATATAGAGGCAAGCATTTCTGAGTTGCAAGGCAAACATGATGCTTTACAAGCTAGTTTGTTTGACTTGCAAGACAGACATGTTTCATTGAATGCCAAGTGGTGTGAGTTGCAAAGCAAACACGAGGCTTTGCAAGAGAAATATGATGTGACGTTTATCCACAACCAGAAGTTGACCGTGGATCTTGCAAAGTGCACTGAAGCCAACATGTTTTATGAAAACCATGAAAAGGAATTTAAGTCGGTAATTGAGACATTGAAGAAAGATAAAACCGAGTTAACAAAAATGGTTTCCAGAAAACAAACTGACATTAATTTGTATATAACTCGCCTTGAGATTATGCAAAAAGAAATGGCTTGTGTCAAAACTGAAAGTGAGGCGATCCAACTTAAGCTAGACAGTTATTTGAGCTCTAGCTATGTGTTGGATCACATCATTGACGTTCAGAAAGAGAAACGGGATGTCACATGCATAGGCTACAAGAAATGTCCACCACCTGTGAGACACAATTATGATGCAATGCCTAACGAGGAGGATAAAACTTTCTTTGAACCATCTGTTCCTCTAGATGTAAAGGAATTTGCAACAGGACTGGGATACAAGTAAGAAGTATCATCCGATTCAGATGTGTCAGCAGATGCATGTGTGTCTTCTGCTGAATGACGTGATTGTCGTGGGTCACGCAAATTTAATCCCAAATACAACTATAGATAGCGGTAATAGGGTATCGAACTCAGAGAGTATGTGGAAAGTGTGTTGATTTTATAGCTTTGCAATTAACTACAATTAACCTAATTTGCAGAAAAATAAAGATCAATGAGTTGGATTGTTGTTTTCGAAAACTAAATTAATAACTAAATTGCAAATCAAAGAGTGTTTTTGTAAACAGATTAGGAACAAGCGACCATCCTAGATTTCAGGTTTTAATCCACACTAATGTTTATGCTTACTAGAAAGAACCACATAGACATGGCTCGTGTTTGATTATCTGTTTGTGATGAAAGAGAACTAAGTACTCGGATTATAAAATGCGAGGTTGTTACTCGATGATCAATTGACAATTATCCAACCCTAATCCCTCCCATGATATCTCGATTGCCAGCGGCACCAAGAACGTATGGTTTAGGTTAAAATCAAACAATAATCAACAATTTACAAACAAATATCCAAACACCATAATAACTCAAACAAACATTCAAAGTTATTATTCTAGAAATTCAAGCACAAACATAATGTTTCAAAAGCAAACCTTACATCTAGGATGATCACCAAAAGTTTAGCCACGCATGACTTGGTACATCATCTTCACACAACGATTAATGTTCATACGAATCGAATACACAAACCGAATGATAGAAATTGTCTAAAACCAAGCCAAGATAGCCAAAATCGCCCCCAAGGTGTTCTCTAACCGTCCAATGATGAGAATACATGAAAAGACACCATAAAACTGATTAAATGAGGGCAGTTACGTTTTCCTCGCAGCCTCCACCGTAATTTACGGTACCACCGTAAGTTACGGTGGACCAAAAAGTGTTACGGTGGGTCTCTACTGCCTTACGGTGGTCGAAAAATGCTGGGGTCTACCGTAAATTACGGTACCACCGTAATTTACGGTAGGCTTCAGCATGAAATTTTGTTTTCAGCATAACTTTTTCGTTTCAACTCCGTTTTCTTCACCGTTTTCGCCTCCGTTCTTGTAATTCCGTCCTCTATCATGCTATCTTCTTAGTTCTTCAGTTCTAATAAATTATTTTCTTCATGCATTCTCCATCTTTCAATATCTAATCCAACCGCGCCTATTCCGAAGCTTCATTTCCACACTTTTAAGCTCCGAATGTACCTGAAACATAAGCAACCGTAGTTATCTAATTCCAGATAATTACACAATTAAATGAGGGATAAACTTGTCTTTTAACATTATAGAGGGTTGTCCTACGGACCACCCGTCACATCCCCACACTTAACCGTTGCTTGTCCCAAGCAACCGATTCAAAAACTATTTCAAAACCACAAGCGATCAACATGCAAACCAAGCTAAAATGTATCGTCCTTTTACTAACTTTCAATCATACCACAAGACACATCCCTCACAAAAAAAATCTCTCGGTTACAAGAATTATTAGCATAATGCTAAACCACTCAATGCATGTGTGTGTGTGCGACAATAAGCTTGTATATAAATCAAGTTTCCTCCTAACAAATATCTAACATGCTTTAGAATCAAAGGGACTTGCGGGTTGTAACGGGGCTAGGTGCAAAGGTAGGAAAATGGGAAAATATATATGCGAGAGCTAATTGATTTGACCCGGTTTTTATTTCTACCACTAAACAAAGCAACCATCAAATATATACAAAACTTCTTCAACATTTTCACTACTATTGCAACCAATCACTTCTTTTTGTATTTTTCATATTTTTCTCTTTTTTTTTTCTTTTCTTTCTTTCTTTTTTTTTTACACATCAAACTCAACAATATATACAAGAACATCAATACTACATACTAAATCTCCTAAACCGGGTCATCTCAAAAGGGTAAAATTTTTGTAGGAAGTAGGCTCGGGTCACAATCGAATGGTTTAAGGCTCAACATGGCTTTCTAAGGACCAAACCCCCACCCCTCACAATACCAAGCTCATATATGTAAAGTATGAGGTCCAACCCACCAATCCCGCACTCTCTCACATCTAGACGAGGCTTCCTAAAAGTCCCCTATCATTTTCAAAAGCATGTTAACTCTAGGATATAACAAGAATTCGTACACAAGTTCTATCAACACACAACGCACACCGCCACTCAAACAATGAAATATCAATAACAATCATGTGTGGCTCAAATCCTCACCAAGAAAAGACTAGGAATGGGTGTCGGTGTGTCAAATGGAACAATATCAAGTTTTCAAATTTTGACAATTTTCGCTAGCTTCACAAAATTTTTTTTAAAATTCTCAAAAATTCCCCCCATCCCCACACTTGGGATACATTGTCCCAATGTATGACTTTGAGGGCTTTGATCACTAAAAATTCATTCAACATCAACAAAAGCTTAAATCTCAAACCCCAAATTTCTTTTTGGATTTTTCATTTTATAATTTTTTTTATGTTTGTCTTTTTTTTTAATAAACAAAAGCAAACTAATAAACTAACAATATTTCAAAGCTAAAGAACATGACAAGTCTAAGGAAAAAGTACATTGACCTGGTAAAGTTTGGCACAACAGATATGGTAAATGATCCAATTTCCTTTCACCGCCTTTATGCAAATATCCGCACATCTTCCCCACACTTGAGTGTTTCCATGGCCCTGAAACATAGAAAGATAAAAACAACAAGATCAATATAAAACCCCGGGTTGCCTCCCGAGCAGCGCTAAGTTTCGAGTCTTCAGCCAGACTGTGCCACCACCATTTATGGTGGCTCAAAGAATCGGTTCCTATCACCTCCCCCACTGTAGCTTGTCATTGGGCAAAATACATCCATCTCGTTTTGACTCGGTAGGTAATCAAATACACTCTTGCTCGCACCCATATATGTTGCTTCACGGTCCGGTGGTGCTTTTTTCTCATTCGTTGTAACACATTTTTCATACAATCACTAGACTCACCACCCTTCCTCTCAATGGACTCATAACTAATCCCTCCAGTTTGAACATCAAAGTACAACCTACGGTTCTTGTCGGTCATGGTAATAATCTCGTCTCTACAATTAATTTGAGCATTTGCTGCGTATAGAAACGGTCGACCTAAAATTACCCTTTGTTGTGATGCCATATTGGTAGAAGCATAGTCCAAAACTAGGAAATCCACTGGGTATTCAAATTCTCCCAACTGAATCTTAACATTCCTAACCATTCCCCGTGGACGCCTCCAACTTCCATCCGCTAAGCTCACCATGGTGTCTATACCTTCGAGTAGACCAAAGTTGTACATATCGTATAGATCGCTTGGTAGCAAACTCACGCTTGCCCCGTAGTCCAACAATGCGTGAGAGATTTTTAATTTTCCCACACGGATAGGCACGATTGGCACTCCATACTCTTTATCATTCTCGACTTCGGCATCTTTTTCCAAACCTGCATTCACTTGACACGAAGAAGTTAGACATTTTTCATTAAATTCGGTATTAGGAACGGTGCTTACCACATTGATGTTAATGCTTTTTATGTTCTTGGGATTTGGCACCGTATCACTCGGTAGCTGGCCTTTTGCTTTCTTTAAAATTGCCACGTCACTCGCAAGTTGTCACAACCCCCGATCCCTCGATTCCGGGAACGAGCGGCCGCGAGCCAGTTGCGGTGGTATCACGTTATTTAATTTATTTGGCAGCGGAAATTTTCATCAGGACCGTAGTTAGGAAATACTTAATCAGAGTAAACCACCTTCTTTTATAATATTAAACAAATGGGTAAAACCCAAGTTTTTATTACAACTGAATTACAGGGATAAATCCCTCTTTATTGAAATAAACGCTTTCTTTTATTTAGGTAACTTTTATAGCCACTTTTCCAAGCCTTCAGTGCTCTCCAGCTGGCTTCTATTTGGCTTTCACATTTTGTTACCTGAAACGCGTTTTAAAAAGGTTTTGTCAGTGGGAAATACTGGTGAATAAATCTCAGTTTAATCAAGAAATATTAATTTAATTTAAACAGTATTGAGGGCGATTACAATGTTTATATCTACCCAATTACTCATTCAGTAGTGTCAAGTCTGACTGAGGATCATATTACACATTGGCTAACTCGTCGTCCAATGGTAACGTTACTACAATTTTGTATACAAAACCCCAACATACCGGCAGTAATTGTAGAATTACAAAGACTCAATCACTGCTAAATTGCATTGTAAAAAGATTAAGGTTTTGTAAAAACTGTTAACAAAAAGGTGATTACTCACAAAAATGAGTATTGAAAAAGGAGATTAACTCACATTGCTGTTTTAGGTTATCCTTTATGGTTTCCTGGTGAATTATCTATAATTTACACAAATGCACGTGTGTTAGTATAATAACCCATTTTAACATTAGTAATACCCTCCCCGAGACGGCATTCCAACGACTACGTCGGGCAGAACCACGACAGCCGTTACGGAACCCTAGATCAATCGGGCAGCGTATCTAATACGTCTCCAGGGGTTATAATACTTACATCGTAGCAGAACCTCGCTATTTTAGAGGGGTATAACGCCCGACTATAATAATGCCACTATAGAAAAGTAAGAAAGAAAGAAACGAATGAGCGAAACGGACTGAAGGCCGTTGGCCTCTATTTATAGTTGTGAAATCGAGTCCCCACGCGGCCCGCGTGGAGTTTGGGCCGGGTTCACGCGGCCCGCGTCAACTCCGGGTCAAAGCGTAGCTTGGTCCGGTCACACACTAGGTTCGACACGCGCTGGACACGGGGCGGCTCCGGGTCATGCCACCATTTAGGACGCGCGCGGCCCGCATCCACTAAACATAAACCTTACGTGGCCCGCCTAGACTAAAGAAATTAAAGGAATCCGGATCATATCCCTTCGCGGCCCGCATTACATGCTGGGGTGGGTCTATGCGGCCCGCCTCAACTTAATAATTATTGTTTTTAATTTATTTTATATAATATATCCTAATTTGGGCTCGGTTTTCACAAACGGGGCACGTATAAAGACAAATAGATGTATTAAAAATACATTAGGGTATTGGAATTAATATGAGGATGTCGGTTTTACCGAGGGTTGTTATATCCTCCCCACCTTGTTTTAGAGCTCGTCCTCGAGATCTACTGGAACAAGTGTGGATATTTCTTTTTCATTTCTGACTCAAGTTCCCACGTGCACTCGGGTCCTCTTTTGGAGTCCCACTTCACTTTGACCAAAACTAGTCTTTTATGCTTTAGGTTCTTTATTTTCCTATCTTCAATTTGTAGAGGCCTCTCCACAAACTTAAGTTGCTCATTTACCTCTATATCTTTGAGAGGTACTATGAGTGATTCGTCAGCTAAACACTTCTTGAGATTAGATACATGAAATACATCATGTATTCCTGTCATTTCTTCTGGTAGTCGTAGCTGATAAGCTACAGGTCCTATTCTTCTGATAATTTTAAAAGGTCCAATATACCTGGGATTTAGCTTTCCTCTTTTGATGAATCTTACTACTCCTTTCCAGGTGAAACTTTTAATAATACTTTGTCTCCTACTTGAAATTCTAGCGGCTTACATCTGTTGTCAGCGTAGCTTTTCTGTCGATCACGTGCGGTTTTCAGTCGTTCCTTGACTTGAATAATTTTGTCAATTGTTTCTTGTACTATCTCAGGTCCAGATAGTTGCTTTTCCCCAATTTCTGCCCAACAGACTGGGGTTCTGCACTTTCGTCCATAAAGTGCTTCGAATGGTGCAGCATTGATACTTGTGTGATAACTATTATTATAAGAAAATTCTATCAAAGGTAAGTGTTCGTCCCAGTTACCTCCGAAGTCAATTACACAAGCTCTAAGCATGTCTTCCATCGTCTGAATTGTTCTTTCACTTTGCCCGTCCGTTTGAGGATGATACGCGGTGCTTAGATTTAGCTTGGTTCCCATTGCTCTTTGGAAACTTGACCAAAAATGAGAAGTAAAACGGCTATCTCTATCAGAAACAATTGATAAAGGAATGCCATGTAAAGAAACGATTTCATTTACATACAATTTAGCTAATTGTTCCATGCTAAAGGTTTCCTTCATTGGTAAGAAATGGGCTGATTTGGTTAGCCTATCTACAATCACCCAGATTGTATCATTACCTTTTCTTGTTTTGGGTAGTTTGGTAACAAAATCCATTGTTATCAATTCCCATTTCCAAACTGGCATCTCTAATTGCTGTAACAAACCTGAGGGTTTCTGGTATTCAGCTTTAACTTGTGAACAAGTTAAACATTTAGAAACATAAGCTGCTACATCCTTTTTCATTCCTATCCACCAAAAATTTTTCCTTAAATCCTGGTACATTTTATCACTTCCTGGATGCATTGTATATTTAGATTTATGGGCTTCTTCTAATATACGGTGACGTAAGTTTCCTAATTTAGGTATCCACATTCTCTTTTTATGGAATCTCCGAATTCCATCTGTTCCTTGTTCTAATTCTTTAATCATTCCTTTTAATTTTTCAGTATCTTCCTTGATTACTGATTCTTGTGCTTCTCTAATCTGTTCATTTAAATCTACTTGCAGATTTAATTTAAGAGAACGTACCGTTTTTGACTTCTCATGATACTTTCGACTTAAAGCATCTGCTACTACATTAGCTTTTCCTGCATGATACTGGATATCACAGTCATAATCGTTAAGCAATTCCATCCAGCGTCTTTGTCTCATATTCAACTCTTTTTGCCCGAAAACATATCTTAAACTTTTATGATCTGTGAATATGGTAAACTTACTACCATAAAGATAATGTCTCCAAATCTTAAGGGCAAAAATTATAGCTCCTAATTCCAAATCATGGGTTGAATAATTTTCTTCATGAGTCTTAAGCTGTCTAGAGGCGTAAGCTATAACCTTTTGACGTTGCATCAGCACACATCCATAACCTAATTTAGAAGCATCACAGTAGATTACAAAGTCTTCATTTCCTTCTGGTAATGCTAATATAGGTGCATGGGTTAATCTTTGCTTAAGGATTCTAAAAGCTTCTTCTTGTTTTAGTCCCCATTCAAACTTAACAGATTTACAAGTTAATTTAGTTAAAGGAATGGCTATTCTAGAAAAATCTCGAATAAATCTTCTATAATAACCGGCCAATCCTAAGAAACTTCTAACCTCAGTTGGTGACTCAGGGGTTTTCCATTTAGTAATTGCCTCGATTTTTGCTGGATCTACATGAATTCCTTCATGATTCACTAAATGTCCGAGAAATTGTACCTGTTCTAACCAAAACTCACACTTTGAAAACTTAGCATACAGCTTTTCTTTTCTTAATAAACTTAAAAGTAAGTGCAAGTGCTTTGCATGCTCTTCTTTACTTTTAGAGTAAATTAGAATATCATCTATGAAGACAATTATGAATTTATCCAAATATGGCTTACATATTCGGTTCATCATGTCCATAAATGCGGCTGGGGCATTGGTTAAACCAAATGGCATGACA
Organism: Helianthus annuus; assembly: GCF_002127325.2. Classification (NCBI taxonomy): domain Eukaryota; kingdom Viridiplantae; phylum Streptophyta; class Magnoliopsida; order Asterales; family Asteraceae; genus Helianthus; species Helianthus annuus. The sequence goes on along the minus strand of NC_035434.2, from coordinate 171,821,333 downwards.
GTAAATTCATAATGACCATACCTTGTTCTGAATGCAGTTTTAGGAATATCCTCTTCCTGTACTATAACAACCCTCGGTAAACCGACACTCTCATAATAAATCTGACACCCTAATATATTTTAAATATATCAATGTGTCTTTATATGTACCCCGTATGTGAAAACCGAGCACCCAAACTAGATTATACTATGTAAACAAATAAAAACAATAAAAGTTAAGCTGAGGCGGGCCGCGTAGGGCCTCACCTCAAGTTAACGCGGGCCGCGCGAGTAGTAACCAGACTTTGCCAAAACCATAAGTCAAGGCGGGCCGCGTATAAGTATGGTTAAGTCCATGCGGGCCGCGAGCCTCCTGAATTGTGGCGCAGCCTTGGGCCGCCACCTGGCCCAACACGCGTTGAACCTAGGTGGTGACCCGGATCAGCTAGCCTAGGCCCCTAGGCCATGCGGGCCGCGTAAACCCCAGCCCTAACTCCACGCGGGCCGCGAGAAACCTCGGATCAGGCCCTATAAAAGGGAGCATCGGGCTTTCACTTCAGATCGCTCAAATTTCTTTCTGTCTCTCTAAATTTTCAATAGTGGGCATTATACCCGAGTCCAATACCCCCTAAAATAGCGAGGTTCTGCTACGATGTAAGTATTATAACCCCTGGAGACGTATTAGATACGCTGCCCGATTGATCTAGGGTTCCGTAACGGCTGTCGTGGTTCTGCCCGACGTAGTCGTTGGAATGCCGTCTCGGGGAGGGTATTACTAATGTTAAAATGGGTTATTATACTAACACACGTGCATTTGTGTAAATTATAGATATTCACCAGGAAATCATAAAGGAAAACCCTAAAACAGCAATGTGAGTTGATCCACTTTTTGTTAACTATTTTTACAAAACCTTGCATACTTTTCTATGCAAATAACAGTTATTGAGTATTTGTAAGAATACAATTATCGTGGGTATGTTGGGGTTTTGTATACAAAATTTGTTACAACCTGGTTATGGAGTAACATTACCACAAGTTGGGTGTCGACAGTACCACGGGTGATAATTGATATAACTTGGAAACAAATGTAATTGCGGATGCGCCCTCAATACTGTTCACTGTGACTTTCTATTTTAACTTGATTAAACTGGGATTCACTCACCAGTATTTCCCACTGACAAAACCTTTTTAAAACGCGTTTCAGGTAACAAAATGTGAAAGCCAACTAGAAGCCAGCTGGACAGCACTGGAGGCTTGGAAAAGTGGCAATAAAAGTTACCCAAATAAAAGAAAGCGTTTATTTCAATGAAATGGGAGTTATCCCTGTAATTCAGTTTGTAATAAAAACTTGGGTTTTACCCATGCGTTTAATATTATAAAATATGGTGGTTTATTCTGATTTAAATATTTCCTAACTACGGTCCTGATGAAAATTCCGCTGCCAAATTGGATAAATAAATGTGATACCACCGAAACTGGCTCACGGCCGCCCGTTCCCCGGTAATTGGGAGCGGGGGTTGTGACAGGAGGTGGTATCAGAGCTATGCCACTGATTCAGCCACAGAAGTGTTCCGCTGACATCAAAATTCAAACTGTTAGGAAATAAATTACGGAAATACGTGCATAATTGTATTTACTTGTTATGTGTTATCTGACTATTTGTTAGTTCACAGTATGAGCGACCAAGGACCCTCTGACGCGTATCGTCAACTGTCTAGTTCGCCTAGGAGCGAAGGCACCTCTTCTCAGCCTGCCCTCTCAGGGTACTCTGCTGACACAGAAGAAGGAATCTTTGTGTTTAAGGCTCAGTCTGAAGAGCCATTTCCTCAGAAAAAGAGGGGATGGTTCAGTAGGGGAGCACATGAGCGTAGGAAAAGAATGAAAAAGTTACAGGATCAGCGAGCGTTAGCCGCAGCAAAAAGAGAGACTGATGCTTATGCTCAGGATATGCTCAATAGGGGTATAGCTAATATCCATATTTTAGCAACCACTGCTGCTGACCCAAACCTGGAACAAATGCTTGCACCCCAACCACAGCTACCAAATCCTGACCAGCCCATGGAAATAGAAAACCCAGAAAACCAAGTGGAAATGCCTGATTACAACCCGGAAGAGATACCTAGGGTACCTGCACCCAATCCCCTAGACCCAAACAATTACGACCCCTGGTGGGACGATGTTAGGGACTATGTGCAACGCTACCCAATACCAGAAAGTGTACCAATGCCCAATCTAGGAGCCTACCCAGGGTTAGATCCTCAAGATCCCTACAACATTAGTGATGCATATGTTAGGGAAATCTTGGAAAATCCTTACCCTTACCAGGCCCCGTACCAGGAACCCGCACCTCAGATTTCAAACCCAGTCCTAGAACCTGCACCCCCAATGAGTGCAGAAAATGTCCAAGAACTTAGGACTTTTGGGGAGGAAATTTTAGAAAGCAGTGAGAGAATGCGACAGGTGGGAGAGCGTCTCGTCTGGAAGTACGACGAGCGCAATATGGATTTCTGGATGAATCCATATCAGTGAACGTGATGACAGGACGGTAGTAGTAATAATAATATAATATAATAATATAATAATATATGTGTGTATGTGTTAGAAAAAAAAAAAACTACGGATGCATACTATTAGTAGTGTAGTTTTATATTTCAGTCGGTACTGTAATTTTAATTTCTGTACTAGTGTGTATTGATGCATAATATATAAAATAAAGTAAATGTCGCAATGCTCGACGCTTTTGGTTAAAAAGTGCGTGTCATGTGATTGGTTGTATACAAATATTATTTGTGATATTAATATTTGGTAAATGTTTAAAAATTCAGATGGCCGACGCAGGAAATCAAGAAAATCTGAATAACGATAACCAGAGTAACAATAATGTGGTTAATGAGAATCTGAACAATGATAACAACGGAAACCAAATGGATAATAGTGCCATTCAGCATATTGTGGCACAGGGAATTATAGATGCGATGCCATTTATTATTCAAACTGTTCAAGAAGCGAATAATAAAAGTAAGCATAGCAGTAAGCGACCAACTGAACCCGAAAACAGCGTGAACAATGAACTTATACTTCAAGCGCCCATTCCCAAAAGAAGAAGAACCATGCCAACTGGTTGTTCTTACAAAGAATTCTGGTCCTGCAAACCAATAGAATTCTCGGGCAATGAAGGACCCATTGCAGCTTTACGCTGGATAGAGAAAACTGAGGCAGTTCTGAAAATAAGCAAGTGTGCTGAAGAAGATAAAATAATGTTTGCTTCAAATTTGTTTAAGAATGCAGCTCTAGAATGGTGGAACACTATCCTCCAGTCAAGAGGAAGTGATAGAGTTTATAACATGGAATGGGAGGAATTTAAGAATATGGTGGAAAGGAAATTCTGCCCTCCTAATGAAAAGGAACAAATAGCAAATAAATTTCTAAATCTTAGAATGACCGGGGTAGACAGTAAAGGTTACACTACCACATTCTTTGAATATGCTAGGATAGTGCCAAACCTTGCATCACCTGAACCGGTATTAATTTCCCGTTACATCTGGGGATTAATTGGGGAAATTAGGCATGTAGTCAAGGCAGCTAGACCTCAAACCATAGAAGAAGCTGTAGAACTGGCTAATACCTTAACCGATGAGTTAGTAAGAACTAGGGAAGAAGATCAAAGGAAAAACTTAACCCAAAGGCTTACTCAAGAATTCCGTTCTGGGAATTTCAACCGTAGAAATATAGGTTCTACCTCTGCACCATACTGCAGGAACTGCAAGAAGAAGCATTCTGGAAGATGCTCCACTTACTGCAATTACTGTAAGACGCCAGGTCACAAGGAAGAAAACTGCAGAAGAAAAGCCAGTAATGGAATGTGCTACAATTGTGGAGAAAAAGGTCATATTAGGACAAACTGCCCAAAGTTGACTCCAGCTGCAAACAACAAGAACCCTAGAAATGCTAGAGCATTTGTTTTGACTGCAGACGAAGCCAAGATGATTCCAGACGTCATTGCTGGTACATTTTTAGTTAATGATATTTTTGCTAAAGTATTATTTGACTCTGGTGCAAACCAAAGTTTTATTAATACTTCGTTTTGCAAACTCCTAAATCAATCATTAACTAAACTACCACAAGAATGTCTAGTAGAGACCGCAAATGGAGAAACTGTTAGGATTTCTGAAATCTTGCAGGGAGCAAGAATAAAAATTTTTAATCAAAAGTTTATGGCAAACCTTTACCCAATGAATCTGGCTGGATTTGATGTTGTGTTAGGAATGGATTAGTTAATAGCCAACAAAGCCAGTATTTTATGTGATCAAAAGACAATTCAATTAAAATCACCAAGAGGTGAAAAGATCACAATTAAAGGAGATAAACCTTTTAGATCCACTAAATTCATCTCTGTGATGAAAACTGCAAGTTGTATAAGAAAAGGATCTATAGTGTATTTGATTTCTATAATCACTAACACTAAAGGAAAAGAATTAAAAGACATTCCAGTAGTGTCCCAGTTTTCAGATGTTTTTCCAGAGGAATTACCAGGATTACCACCAGACAGGGAAGTCGAATTCAGAATCCATCTGATACCGGGAACAGCACCAATTGCTAAAGCACCTTACCGTTTGGCACCCGCTGAAATGCAAGAACTGAAGAAACAATTAGACGATTTATTGGAAAAAGGATTTATACAGCCAAGTTCATCGCCATGGGGAGCACCAATATTGTTTGTCAAAAAGAAGGACGGATCGATGCGTATGTGCATTGATTACCGTGAATTGAACAAAGTCACGATTAAGAATCGGTACCCATTACCAAGAATCGATGATTTGTTTGATCAACTTCAAGGAGCTCGATTTTTCTCTAAAATTGATTTAAGATCAGGATATCATCAATTAAAGGTACAGGAAGAGGACATTCCTAAAACCGCTTTCAGAACAAGGTACGGTCATTATGAATTTACTGTCATGCCATTTGGTTTAACCAATGCCCCAGCCGCATTCATGGACATGATGAACCGAATATGTAAGCCATATTTGGATAAATTCATAATTGTCTTCATAGATGATATTCTGATTTACTCTAAAAGTAAAGAAGAGCATGCAAAGCACTTGCAACTACTTTTAAGCTTGTTAAGAAAAGAAAAGTTGTATGCTAAATTTTCAAAATGTGAGTTTTGGATAGAACAGGTACAATTTCTCGGACACTTAGTGAATCATGAAGGAATTCATGTGGACCCAGCGAAGATTGAGGCAATTACTAAATGGAAAACCCCTGAGTCACCAACCGAGGTTAGAAGTTTCTTAGGATTGGCCGGTTATTCTAGAAGATTTATTCGAGATTTTTCTAGAATAGCCATTCCTTTAACTAAGTTAACCTGTAAATCTGTTAAGTTTGAATGGGGACTAAAACAAGAAGAAGCTTTTAGAATCCTTAAGCAAAGATTAACCCATGCACCTATATTAGCATTACCAGAAGGAAATGAAGACTTTGTAATTTACTGTGATGCTTCTAAATTAGGTTATGGATGTGTGCTGATGCAACGTCAAAAGGTTATAGCTTACGCCTCTAGACAGCTTAAGAGTCACGAAGAAAATTATTCAACCCATGATTTGGAATTAGGAGCCATAATTTTTGCCCTTAAGATTTGGAGACATTATCTTTATGGTAGTAAGTTTACCATATTCACAGATCATAAAAGTTTAAGATATGTTTTCGGGCAAAAAGAGTTGAATATGAGACAAAGACGCTGGATGGAATTGCTTAACGATTATGACTGTGATATTCAGTATCATGCAGGAAAAGCCAATGTAGTAGCTGACGCTTTAAGTCGAAAATATTATGAAAAGCCAAAAAGGGTACGTTCTCTTAAATTAAATCTGCAAGTAGATTTAAATGAACAGATTAGAGAAGTACAAGAATCAGTAATCAAGGAAGATACTGAAAAATTAAAAGGAATGATTAAGGAATTAGAACAAGGAACGGATGGAATTTGGAGATTCCATAAAAAGAGAACCTGGATACCTAAATTAGGAAACCTACGTCACCGTATATTAGAAGAAGCCCATAAATCTAAATATACGATGCATCCAGGAAGTGATAAAATGTACCAGGATTTAAGGAAAAATTTCTGGTGGATAGGAATGAAAAAGGATGTAGCAGCTTATGTTTCTAAATGTTTAACTTGCTCACAAGTTAAAGCTGAACATCAGAAACCCTCAGGTTTGTTACAGCAATTAGAAATGCCAGTGTGGAAATGGGAATTGATAACAATGGATTTTGTTACCAAATTACCCAAAACAAGAAAAGGTAATGATACAATCTGGGTGATTGTAGATAGGCTAACCAAATCAGCTCATTTCTTACCAATGAAGGAAACCTTTAGCATGGAACAATTAGCCAAATTGTATGTAAATGAAATCGTTTCTTTACATGGCATTCCTTTATCAATTGTTTCTGATAGAGATAGTCGTTTTACTTCTCACTTTTGGTCAAGTTTTCAAAGAGCAATGGGAACTAAGTTGAATCTAAGCACAGCTTATCATCCTCAAACAGACGGAGAAAGCGAAAGAACAATTCAGACCATGGAAGACATGCTTAGAGCTTGTGTAATTGACTTCGGAGGTAATTGGGACGAACACTTACCTCTGATAGAATTTTCTTATAATAACAGTTACCACACAAGTATCAATGCTGCACCATTCGAAGCACTTTATGGACGAAAGTGCAGAACCCCAGTCTGTTGGGCAGAAATTGGAGAAAAGCAACTATCTGGACCCGAGATAGTACAAGAAACAACCGACAAAATCATTCAAGTCAAGGAACGACTGAAAGCCGCACGTGATCGCCAGAAGAGCTACGCTGACAACAGGCGTAAACCATTAGAATTTCAAGTAGGAGATAAAGTATTATTGAAAGTCTCTCCCTGGAAAGGAGTGGTAAGATTCATCAAAAGAGGAAAGCTAAGTCCCAGATATATTGGACCTTTTGAAATTATCAGAAGAATAGGACCTGTAGCCTATCAGCTACAACTACCAGAGGAAATGGCAGGAATACATGATGTGTTTCATGTATCTAATCTTAAAAAGTGTCTAGCTGGCGAATCACTCGTAGTACCTCTTAAGGATATAGAGGTTAATAAACAACTCAAGTTTGTAGAGGAGCCTCTGCAAATTGAAGATAGAAAAATCAAGAATCTCAAGCACAAGAGACTAGTTCTGGTCAAAGTGAGATGGGACTCCAAAAGAGGACCCGAGTACACGTGGGAGCTTGAATCAGAAATGAAAAAGAAATATCCACACTTGTTCCAGTAGATCTCGAGGACGAGCTCTAAAACAAGGTGGGGAGGATATAACAACCCTCGGTAAACCGACACTCTCATAATAAATCTGACATCCTAATATATTTTAAATATATCAATGTGTCTTTATATGTACCCCGTATGTGAAAACCGAGCACCCAAACTAGATTATACTATGTAAACAAATAAAAACAATAAAAGTTAAGCTGAGGCGGGCCGCGTAGGGCCTCACCTCAAGTTAACGCGGGCCGCGCGAGTAGTAACCAGACTTTGCCAAAACCATAAGTCAAGGCGGGCCGCGTATAAGTATGGTTAAGTCCATGCGGGCCGCGAGCCTCCTGAATTGTGGCGCAGCCTTGGGCCGCCACCTGGCCCAACACGCGTTGAACCTAGGTGGTGACCCGGATCAGCTAGCCTAGGCCCCTAGGCCATACGGGCCGCGTAAACCCCAGCCCTAACTCCACGCGGGCCGCGAGAAACCTCGGATCAGGCCCTATAAAAGGGAGCATCGGGCTTTCACTTCAGATCGCTCAAATTTCTTTCTGTCTCTCTAAATTTTCAATAGTGGGCATTATACCCGAGTCCAATACCCCCTAAAATAGCGAGGTTCTGCTACGATGTAAGTATTATAACCCCTGGAGACGTATTAGATACGCTGCCCGATTGATCTAGGGTTCCGTAACGGCTGTCGTGGTTCTGCCCGACGTAGTCATTGGAATGCCGTCTCGGGGAGGGTATTACTAATGTTAAAATGGGTTATTATACTAACACACGTGCATTTGTGTAAATTATAGATATTCACCAGGAAATCATAAAGGAAAACCCTAAAACAGCAATGTGAGTTGATCCACTTTTTGTTAACTATTTTTACAAAACCTTGCATACTTTTCTATGCAAATAACAGTTATTGAGTATTTGTAAGAATACAATTATCGTGGGTATGTTGGGGTTTTGTATACAAAATTTGTTACAACCTGGTTATGGAGTAACATTACCACAAGTCGGGTGTCGACAGTACCACGGGTGATAATTGATATAACTTGGAAACAAATGTAATTGCGGATGCGCCCTCAATACTGTTCACTGTGACTTTCTATTTTAACTTGATTAAACTGGGATTCACTGTAACACCTCGAAAAATTTCGGCCAATAATGTCTTGACACGTGTCATAAGGTTCCGTTATGTGAAAACATACTTTAGAGGGACTAAAAGTGACAAACGGTGAAAACTATGGAACGTAAGGGTCCAAAGTGTCAACAATGGATAAATAGGCTCTATGATAACCCCACATAATGTTTATAACCTTTAACGGATGGTTCATGGATCATACGACGCGGAAATTGCCCAAAAGTGAAGTATTGTAAACTATAGGGGCCAAAAGTGTCAACATGTTTAAATTATACCTCTGAGTGAACTTTTGGCAGACCCGAAGCTTTGTATAGCTAAAATATACTCACTAGAATATGTGGTAAAAATTTCATGAAGTTTCGTCAACGTATGAGAAAGTTATGGCCAAAACCGTACTTAAGGGACTAGAAGCGTCAACGTCGAATTTCAGGGCTTTTCGGTTGAGCGCAAAGTTATCCGAGGGCATTACCATGTTGGTAAAAGTCCTAAGGTTCTTAGAAACCAAGTTTGAGGGTTTACGGGTCGAGAAAAGTAGCCGAAACGGCACGTTCGAGCTCAGGGACCAATTCTGTCAATACACGAAAGTTGTTTGGCTGAAACAGGGGTCAGGCGACCCGCCTGGGAAAGCCCAAGCGGGCCGCGTGGGTTGCCCAGCGACAGAAATCGTGTTTGGGTCAGATTTGGGTCCGATTTTGAGTTGCTATCAGCTGGTCTTGCCTCCAATTGCACCAATTAAGAGCCATGCATGCCTACCATCAACAGTAAACCTCAGAATCTCAGCTTTAAATCCGAATTTAGCTCATTTCTTGACATTTACAATAGTGAACAAGAACACCAAGACTTGCAAGAGCTCTCAAAGCTTCTCTGGAGATAATCTGAGCATCAAGGCCGACTTCTAGTGTCCACTAAACATCTTTAGGACCATTGTAAGCATTCAATTCGTTCTCTAATCCATTCTTGTTGTGATTATTAGTAAAAGTCAAACTGGGTGTTCATAACCTTTGACTTTCTGATTAAACGGATTTCTTTCAGTAATTTCTCGAATTGAAACTTGTTATAGATTGGTATTTATGTGGGAAACAAACCCTCTAAAGGGTACTAACTGATTCCCACTACATGCATGCTTAATGTCGAGTCAAACCTATTTCTAAAAAGTCAACAGAAGTGATTTTTGCGAAAAATGACATGATTAATGATATAGATGACATGCAACCTGATTGATCATTGAAAATAACTTGTAACATATATATAAATGTGTTTTAATCATCATCAACTCGACAATCTATAGTATAGCCACGAATCGGAACCGAAAGTCTTGTAAAACGATTATTGCATAGACTATCGATTCGGATTCATACATGCATGTTCGAGATCTGCATTGGAATGTATTTTTGACTATTTTTATTTTAGTTAAACTTCCTGGAATTTTCTTTGATTGAGTCTATGCTTAGCCTATTCGAATGCTTGTTTCCGGTTTATGCATAAAGTTGACTATCTTGCCCTTTTTGATTTAAAACGGGATTTTTGGAAAAGTAAAAGAGTAGAGATCTGTATTTTTATTATATAAACTTGCACCGAAAATTTCGGATCAGTTGGTAGTCCAGATTGTGAGTTATGGCCATTAGCGTAAAACTATATTATAAATTTACATAAACGGTCCTTTTTGCGTAGAACCCGTTTCTGGCCACATTTTGGTACAAAACTTTTTACCAACTGATTATATATAATATTCTGGGAATTTTGATGATTTTTAATTAATTTTTGGCTGAACGGATCCTCGATCACCTAGCCATTTCGGCTTATGTCGGTTTGACCGTTTTAGCCATAAAATGAGTTTTACACATCCTTTTGACCCGAAACCTTTTTCTACTAATTTTATATGATGAATAAATTATTTTAAGTATTCTGGAAATATAAAAATCTCAGATTTACTGTGAAAACCCGAAAACGCCCTTAAATCGTATTTTTAGCGTTTTAACGCATAGTAAAGCGTTATACTTGTTTTAAACATATAAGACCCATACCTACTAATGTGTTTAGCATATTTTCATATAAAAACAGTAAGTATAATATTTTGAACTCAGGTTTCCAGTTTTGACGTTTTTAGCCCTTGTGAAATTACTAAATTACCCCTATGGTGCATAGTTTGGTTTTAAATGATATATTTGACATATGGGTCATACCCTACTGATATAATATGTTATATTAAGTATATTTACTGTATGAACCAGACCCGAAACTCAGATTTCTAATTTTATCCTTTTATTATCTTTTAAATGACCAAAATGCCCTTCTAAGGCATAAATTGAGTTTAAAATTATCCCGGGCAATATAGAACATAACTTACTGATATAATATCATATTCTAAGCATATTAATTCAGGGAACTTGCATTTGAATCTTTTGGCTACCCGTATCACCCTTTTCGCGTTCGGTTTGGTTTACGTAACTAGTTTGCGTAAATTGACCGAAACGGGTCAAACGATATCGTTTTTACTTCAAAATCCAGAATGTATTTAGTATACCCATATTATACAAATATTCAAACTTGTCGGGTCTAAATCACATTCTATCCGGTCTTTCGCTTAATCGTGCGTAAACCGTATCACTCCTAAAACTAACCGGTCAAAGCTTAGGCTTAAATAAAAGACCCGTTAGGAATCTAATAGGTTAATTATAAACCTTTGTTCCAGATTAGGAAGCCCGGTAAAAGCTATCACCACTTATCGTTTGTGACTTATACTTGCTCAGGTAAATACATTTTGACTTATTTTCCCTATACGGGCTTGGGGTACGGTATTTAAAATACCGCTTGATCGGGCGCACAAGTCCTGCTCCTTATAGGTGTTCAGTCTTGAATAGCTTGTGCGACTTCGTTTAAACAGTTTTGTCTTACTTAAAAGGCTTTGGGGGGTTGTTGACCGTGTCCCGGATATCCTTGGCATTATCTTACGAGATGGCCACGACCAGAGCACGGGGTGTAGGCGTACACCCGTCGTGTATAACTCTTTGATGTGGTGTGTCAATTAAATCTCTAGCCCGGACAGTAGATCCCGGGCCACCAGAGATATAAGTGCATGTAAATCGTTCACAAGTTTATATTATATAATTATCCCAAGTTAATAAAAATATTTATGCCTTGTGCATTTAAATAAATTTTCAATCATTTTCAAAATGAGTCAGTCGATTTGTATTTACCAGTGTAAACTGACGTATTTTTCCCAAAAGATTAAGTGCAGGTACTATACGGAAATAGGCTGGCTGTTTCCTAGAGAGCGTCCACAATAGTCTCGCAAACTCGGACGACATTTATCTGTTGAACTATTGTTTCTATTTTTATTTGATCCGCCTGTGGATCCATTTCAACTACTGTGATATTTATTATTACACTTTATTTAAAGTTGAAATGTTTCTATTCTGCTTCCGCTGTGCATTATTATATTGTGTTGATTGTCTATGACGATGCCAACTACGTCACTGTACCCCACACCGGGCCCACCGGTGACACGTGGAAATTGGGGGTGTGACAGGTTGGTATCAGAGCCAACGCTGAGTGAATTAAACACTATCCTAACGTGCTTAATCTCAGTTACACAATTGCACATTCCTCGATTTTCGAGTCTAGACAAAGAACTTAGGAAATGTTCAACATTTCGTTTAATTTATTTTTATTTATTATTGCATTGTCTTATATATATGTTGTGCAACTTGTTTGATTTTTGACAGGATCAGGATGCCGCCAAGGATGAGAGGTCGTGGAGGATTTCCTACATCGCACGATCATGAGGCAGGGCCCTCACATAGACGAGCACCATCCGCCACGCACAACACAGCCGCCAACGACCTTTGGAGGTCTTTTGCCGAGCCTGCTAGGCATTCGGTTTCCGCGAGCACTTCTCCGTCATTACCCCACTCGTTTGGGCCCCATTCGGAGAACGGGCCCCATGACTCGCTTGGATCATACATACCGTTGCACCAGTCACCGCACCAGCATCCAGCGCCAGCCTACCAGGGTTTGTATAACCCTAATGCTTATGTGGAGGAGCCAGTGGGCCATAACCCACTTGGACAGGAGGACCACTTTTCTGGTGGTCACGAGATGGACGTAGACGAGGAGACGGACCCTTCGCTCCCACCATCAGGTACACCAAACCACCCGATTGAGATATCGGATGGGTCGCCATACACAGGATCACCATTTAATGGTGTGGACAGCTTCCAGGAGAGGTTTAAGCAGCATGATTGGTACTTCACCCCTAGCCACAACTCTCCGATGCTTCAGTCACTCCATGGTACTCCGATGCTCCAATCGCTCCATGGTTCGCCGGTGCACTCACAGCACCACTCGCAGCAGCTTCAGCAGCAGCCGCCTCTACCGCAGGACCTATCTGAGGCCCTGTGGCGCGACGTGATCACTCCGTCACCACCGCCGCCACCAGTCTTACCTCCTCCGCCTCAGAGGCCTAGGAGGAATGCGCGCATGTCTACGCGCGGAGGGATTCGCATAGGCACCCCTCCACGTGTTAGTAGCAGCCGCTACACGTCCCTACCCGGGGAGTCTGAGACAGGGGAGTCTCAGCATCCAGTATCGGAGGTTACTTCTGTTCCGATCCCGCCTCTGCCGCCGCAGAATTTTGGAGAGCCGATTCCGGCTTATGCTAGTGCCGCTCAGTTCAACCCGTTCGAGCAGGTATTCCCTCAGGGTTATGATTACACGGGAGACCCTTATTGGCAAGCTGTGAACTATAGCTCACTCCCACCTAGTGGTCCACTTGGAGACCCTTGGGCTGCTGGCCCATCTACTTTTGGTTACCCTCCGGGTTACCAGCAGCCACCGCAGCCGCAGCCTTACCAGCCGCCGCAGCCGCAGCACTACCAGCCACCACCACCGGCGCCTATGATGTCGCCGCCGCAGGTTCAGGAGATCCTGCAGGGGATTGATAGCATGCGACGCGAGTTTCAGCACAATATGCGAGAGGATCGCCGACGCACCAGTGGCATGTTTAAGAAGGTATTCGATTTGCTCAAGGGTAAGGGCAAGAAGGATCGTTGAATCCTTCGATTATCATTTTATGTACTCATGTCCCTGCGTGGACATTTATTCCAGTACTCTACCCCTGCGTGGGTATATCTATCTTTCTCTACCCCTGTGTGGGTATATTATCCTGTTAACCCCTGCGTGGGTTTGTTTTATTTTAGTTGTTATTGTTGTACTTGTTTAGCCCCTGCGCGGGCATGTTATTCATGCTAGTTATGTTATTTCAAAGTCCCGTTTAGGGCAATTATGTACTGGTATTTTATTGGAAATTTAAATGGTTAATTTGAATTTATCATTTTATTTGTATGCATGAATAATATTAAAATAATGGAAAATATCAATTTTTATTTGATTTGCCATTTTATAAGGTTCTTAGTAAGGTATAACCTAGCCTGAATGCCTTATTAACAGGCCTGGCCCTGATGGTAAAACCTGGTTGAAAAGATTCAACTCCCTGTTAACATCTGAGAACATGTTAACATTCTGGGCTAAGCGTGATCTATAGAATCACACGACCCACCTTTTAATAAATTATCTACAGATTATATCTGTATACAAGTCTATTAATGACTTGATACCTACGGGTTATGACTACGTCATATAGTGGCAGTTGTGGTCTATGACTCCCTGCCTAGTAAAGAAATATCTACAGATTTTATCTGTACACAAGTCTGTTAATGGCTTGATACCTACGGGTTATAACTATGTTATATAGTGACAGTTGTGGTTTATGACTCTCTGTCTAGTAAAGGATTATTTGTTTAATTATACAATTTATAATCCTATAAAAAATCTAAATTTATAATTTAGTAATTGTCCGTTGTGACTAGGCCTGTGATGCCAATATATATATTTTCATTCCTTGATTGCTAATAAAAGCCTGAATGAAATTAATTAAATTAACTGCTAAGGTTTTTGATACCATGGTTAATAAATCGTCTAGGACGATAATACTGTTAGGTTCTAAATAAGACCTTGTCCTTTATTGTAGCTTAAAGCTACAATGGCCAAATCGGAAGAAACCAACAGTCACTCTGGGGAACGCTCAGATAATGCAAAGATTCACGTTACCGGTGCAGAATTGCAAGCACTGATTGATAATGCTGTCGCCAAGGCTATGGATAGGCAGTTCAAAGAATCTAGTGGTACTCAGAGTAGAACCCGCTCAGTGACGCATGTCAAGGCTAAGACTCATTCTGGGGCTCATAGTAAGCCGCCGTCTAAAAAGAGTGAGCCGAAGAAAGCTGAGGATGATAATCATTCCTCCAACCACAGCAGCGTCCCAAAGCAGGAGATTGAACTGAAACGTGACACGTACAGCAGGTCCTGTACGTACAAATACTTTGTATCTTGCAAGCCCAGAGATTTCACTGGGGAAAAAGGAGCCGTCGACTGCATGACGTGGATCGACGAGATGGACACCGTAGTTGATATCAGCGGGTGTGCTGATAGGGACGTCGTGAAGTACGTGTCCCAGTCATTCAAAGGAGATGCGTTAGCATGGTGGAAGTCACTCCTACAAGCTGCCGGTAAGGCCACACTGTACGGTTTATCATGGGAACAGTTTGTGGCCCTGATAAAAGAAAACTTCTGTCCGCAGCACGAGGTGGAGCGAATTGAATCGGATTTTGTATCCTTAGTTATGAAGAACCTCGATTGTCAAGCGTATCTTACTACGTTCAACACGCTGTCTCGTTTAGTGCCTTACTTGGTGACCCCGGAGCCACGTAGGATTGCTCGATTCATTGGGGGTCTGGCACCGGAGATTAAAGCCAGCGTTAAAGCTTCAAGACCCACCACCTTTAGATCCGTAGCTGATCTATCCCTCTCCCTCACTCAAGACGTGGTTAGATTGAGAGCCATGAGGAGCTCTGAGGAGAACAAACGGAAACGTGAGGATGACACCTCACGAAGATCTGAAAAGCGACATAGAGGGAACAACGACCACAGGAAAGGGTCGGGGTCTAGGAAAAGTGATCATCAGTCGGGTGAGAAACCCAGATGCAAGATTTGTAGGAGACACCACTTTGGGAGGTGTCGGTTGGAAACTAAATCCCAGTCTTTCGAGAAACGTTGTGGAATCTGCAAGTCCACAGATCATAAAGCTGTGGATTGCAAGAAGATGAAGGATGCAACGTGTTTTGGTTGCAACGAGAAAGGGCACATTCGGCCCAACTGTCCAAAGTTTGCAAAGAAGGCCGAGGAAGGGAAGAAGACTAATGCGAGAGTCTTCAAAATGGACGCAAAGGAAGCAGTCCTTGACGATAACGTCATTACCGGTACGTTTCTTGTAAACGATATTTTTGCTAGAGTTTTGTTTGATTCGGGGGCTGATAAGTCGTTTGTAGATAATAAGTTTTGTAAACTGTTGAACCTTCCTGTTAAAACCTTAAGTGTGAAATATGAGGTGGAATTAGCCGATGGAACCATAGAAACCGCCTCAACTGTTCTAGATGGATGTGTTATATCCATTAGGAATCATTCTTTCCCGTTATACTTGCTTCCCTTTAAGCTAGCTGGATTCGACATAGTGATAGGCATGGATTGGTTGTCGAGTAACCAAGCCCAGATTCTGTGCAATAGAAAACAGGTGATAGTGAAGACTCCGTCTGGTGAGTCCCTTACTATACAAGGAGATACCCAGCATGGATTGCCGGAGCAAGTGTCCATGCTCAAGGCATCCAGGTGCATGCAGAAGGGATGTGTCATTTATATGGCACAAGTCACCATTGATGAGCCGAAGCCGAAGATTGAGGATATCCCTGTTATATCAGAATATCCTGAAGTATTTCCTGAAGAGCTACCCGGGTTGCCACCGGATAGACAAGTAGAGTTTCGGATAGATATCATACCAGGTGCAGCACCTGTAGCAAGAGCACCCTACAGATTGGCACCAACGGAGATGAAGGAGTTGAGGACGCAGTTGGATGAGCTTTTAGCTAAAGGTTTTATTAGACCTAGCTCGTCTCCTTGGGGAGCGCCAATCTTGTTCGTTAAGAAGAAGGACGGATCGATGCGTCTGTGCATCGATTACCGTGAGCTTAACAAGGTCACTATCAAGAATCGGTATCCGTTACCCAGGATCGACGATCTGTTCGATCAGTTGCAAGGAGCAAGTTACTTCTCCAAGATTGACCTCAGGTCAGGTTATCATCAGTTGAAGGTCAAGGAGGAAGACGTACACAAGACCGCGTTTAGGACTCGTTATGGACACTACGAGTTCCTAGTGATGCCGTTTGGGCTCACTAACGCACCAGCCGCGTTCATGGATCTCATGAATCGTGTCTGCAAACCCTATTTAGATAAGTTCGTTATCGTCTTTATTGACGACATCCTTATCTATTCGAAGAGCCAAGCTGACCATGAGAAACACCTTCGCTGTATTCTCAAACTTCTGTATCAAGAGAAGCTTTATGCCAAATTCTCGAAGTGGGAATTTTGGCTTCGAGAAGTCCAATTCCTTGGACATGTAGTAAGTGAGCGTGGTATCCAAGTAGATCCCGCTAAGGTCGAAGCAGTCATGAATTGGCAGGAGCCGAAGACGCCAACGGAAATTCGCAGTTTCCTTGGGTTGGCAGGATATTATAGGAGATTCATCGAGAACTTCTCAAGGATTGCTGCGCCCCTAACCTCATTGACCCGTAAGAAGATTAAGTTTGATTGGGGCCCTAAGCAGCAGGAATCCTTTGACATTCTGAAGCAGAAGCTGAGCAATGCGCCAGTGTTGACATTGCCCGATGGTATAGATGAATTTGTGGTGTATTGTGATGCATCACATACTGGCATGGGCTGTGTACTCATGCAGAAAGGCAAAGTCATTGCCTACGCTTCTCGACAGCTAAAGGTGCACGAGAAGAACTACACCACCCACGATTTGGAATTGGGTGCGGTTGTATTTGCTTTGAAGTTATGGAGACATTACTTGTATGGAACCAAGTGCATAATTTATTCGGATCACAAGAGTCTTCAGCATTTGTTCAATCAGAAGGAATTGAACATGCGTCAAAGGCGATGGATGGAAACTCTCAATGATTATGACTGTGAGATAAGATACCATCCAGGCAAGGCAAATGTGGTTGCCGACGCCTTAAGTAGAAAGGAAAGGGTTAAACCGATCAGAATCAATGCAAGCGCATTGAGATAAGAAATAGTTGAATGAAAGGGTGTTAGCTGCACAGAAGGAAGCTGTGCTGGAAGCTAACTATTCTACAGAAAAGTTGGGAGTAACTGAGGAGCAGTTATCCCACGACAAGGATGGGATGCTACGCCTAAACGGACGAATATGGGTTCCAGTATATGGAGGACTTCGGGATGTTTATCCTCCAGGAGGCCCACAGCTCTAAATATTCCGTTCATCCTGGAGCTGATAAGATGTACCAGGATTTGAAATCAAACTACTGGTGGATTGGTTTGAAAAAGTCCGTGGCCGAGTATGTGGCAAATGTTTGACTTGTGCGCAAGTCAAGGCTATCAGAAGCCGTCAGGTTTGCTTCAGCAACCTGAAATTCCCAAGTGGAAATGGGAAATGGTGACAATGGATTTTATCACCAAGTTGCCGAAGACGAAAAAGGGAAATGATACCATATGGGTCATAGTGACAGACTGACTAAGTCAGCTCATTTTC